>NC_140006.1:23056248-23647239 GCF_964263955.1 Coregonus lavaretus | reverse complement strand
GGTATCTCATCATGAATAAATAGTGAAAAAGAGACAGCTAGTGAATAAAATAACAACAACAATCAAAACCGTAAAGGAATTTATAGCAAGCAGAACTGGCTGCTGGAAAGACTATTTTAGCACTACAGTATACCCACTGAATAACAAAAACACAAATAGGAAAGTTGGAGAGAAAAATCAATAAATAGGCCATGCAGCTATCAACCCATCAAACACGTACCCTCGATAAATTCCAAAGTATTTCTGCTCTCTCAGCTAGCTTACTCAATTGAATTAATTCCCCACAGTTTCGATTACATTTGAATATGATTTATACCAGCAAGTATAAAAACAAACAGGTGAAAAAACAGCCCAGATCAATTGTAATTCCAAATCAAGTCTTACTATTTTGTGATTGGCATTGCAAAAAAATGCACTACATACAGTGTTCTATCCTAGTATTAAGATAATTAGATAATTTATGAAATGTGATATTCTGAACCACTGTAACTCTCTGCTTAATTAGGCCATGTGACACCCCATATTAATTTGATATAACACTCAGTGTCATGTACAATGAATTATGTTATGCTTTGCTCTCATCTGATACACAATGTACTGTATGAGCCTTATCTGTATGCTAGTTTTGATCAGTGCACATTGCATGCTTCTTTTCCTTGTCCTCAAAGGGTCATATCCCCGGCTTTGTTGGACATTTTATAGTAGAGAAGAACTTGAGGTCCTAGTACATCCGTAGCCTATCAGTTCAGAGCATGTTAGCTTTCTCTGGGGGGGAGAAACAGCTGGTTCAAGACTACGACACCAGAGATTCTCCTTCCTCACGTCACACATCCATATGGATCAGTATCTAATTATCAACGTCCCCGCTTGCTATTTCTGCTCTAATTAGACAGTTAGACAAATGTGACATAGATACATTTGTAGATAGACTATAATTATCTTGGACTTTTACGATTTGCAAGATGTGAACTTCACATAATGGTTTTGGTCTAACCTCTAGGTCATTGCTGACTCAAATACATCAACTAGATATTTTAAAGGCCAGGTGCAGTCAAAAATGTGATTTTCCTGTTTTTTATATATACTTTTTTTTTTTAAGTTGTGAAAATTATGATAATGCCCTTTTAGTGTAAGAGCTGTTTGAAAAGAATGCCTGACATTTCAGCCTTTTTTGGTGGAATGGAGTTTTGGCCTGGCTGGTGACATCATCAGGAAGTAAATTGGTTAATTAACCAATAAGAAAGAGAGTTCCAAACTTCTCTGCCAATAACAGCTAATTTTCAGTTTTCCCCTCCCCACTCAGACCACTCCCAGACAGTCTTTGATAAGAAACTATTTTTGTTTATTTTTGACCATTTTAATTGAAAACAATAACACTAAAGGTACAAATATGCTACCAAGAAATGATTTGATATTGAGATAAAAACATCTGCATTGGATCTTTAAAGATGTTTCATTTCTTCACTATATGAGATAAGAACCTGGTATGCATTACTCCGTCTTTATCCAGCATGTGTTGTATTGTACGGAATGGTACTGTAAATACTCAGTTGAGACATCAATTCAGTCAGTGATATGCCTAGAATTACATATAGAACAATAAACAGCAATTTATAGGATCTCTGTTGTGCTATGCCAAACAATTAGGCAATAGCGCAGAACTTCTTAAAGGGTTCTTTAGTGCAGGTTTGTAAATCAAACACATCAGTATCAAGCATCAAATGGCCTTTTTGTGTATTTCATCTCAACATCCTAAATTATGATATGGTTATCTTGTTGGTAATTGAAGGACAGTAGTTGTGTCCTTGGGGTAATAACTTTTGGTGGAATTTGCTCCCTACGAATTTCAATGTCTTCAGTTATTTTCTGTCATCACTTGTATAGACAGAGTATGTTTGTATTGGGCTCAGAGGGTAAACTCAGGCTAGTTTACAGAGCCTGTTGTGTTGCCAGCCACCCACAGTTTCTGACCCTCTCCTCTTTTGTCCTTACTGGCGCTATGCTCTGTTTTTCTCCGTCTCCAAGGCAACCACCAGTGCATGCCATTGTGTTGGTGTTAGTTTGTCCACTGCTAAGGTGTTGCCTTCGTGTTTGATCACCCCCAGCGCAGCTTTGTCTCTGAGGCCCCATCTTAGCCTCTACAGCCTTTTAATGACACTGTTTGCCATTAACTCATAGGGCTCTGGTTAAAAGTAAGGCACTATATTGGGAATAGGGTGGGGGAATATCAGGGTCGGGGTCAGATGGGGAGATAGCAGTGCCTGCCATTCTATTTATTTTGAAGTTGCCTGTCTGCTTTGTGACTCTGTTTGATGTGTTCCTGTCTGTGGAACAGCCAATGGGGAACATTTTGGAGACGTATGGTCAAACAGAAGCCACAGCAACACAAAAGCTTTGGGAACCTCTGCATCTGCATTGCCCATTTCCCAGTCTGCCAGCATGCCATACAGTACGTTCTGTGCCCAAGCTAAATTACTGCCCTCCCAACCTTTACCCACGTATCAAAGGGTCCTTTCACTCAGCAGGCAGCGGGCACACTGACATTTGCCTAGTGCTGAATAGAAAGGATTTTGAATACTTTTTTGGAAGTGATTACACTGTGTGACAACAGTGTGAAAACAAACACTATATATATACAAAAGTATGTGGACACCCCTTCAAATTGGTGGATTTGGCTATTTCAGTCACACCCTTTGCTGACAGGTGTATAAATATCGAGCACACAGCCATGCAATCTCCATAGACATTGGCAGTAGAATGGCCTTAATGAAGAGCTCAGTGACTTTCAACGTCATAGGATGCCACCTTTCCAAGTCAGTTCGTCAAATTTCTGCCCTGCTAGAGCTGCCCCGGACAACTGTTGTAAGTGCTCAGCAGATGTCACAAAGTGCTATACAGAAACCCAGCCTAAAACCCCAAACAGCAAGCAATGCAGATGTAGAAGCACAGTGGCTAGGAAAAACTCCCTAGAAAGGCAGAAACCTAGGAAGAAACCTAGAGAGGAACCAGGCTCTGAGGGGTGGCCAGTCCCCTTCTGGCTGTGCCCGATGGAGATTATAACAGTAAAGGGCCATTAAGGCCAGATATTTCTCCAAGATGTTTGAACGTTCATAGATGACTAGCAGGGTCAAATAATAATCACAGTGGTTGTAGAGGTTGAAACAGGCCAGTACATCAGGAGTAAATGTCACTTGGCTTTTCATAGCCGGGCATTTAGAGGTTGAAATAGCAGGTGCGGTAGAGAGAGAGAGTTGAAAACAGCAGGTCTGGGACAAGGTAGCACGTCCGGTGAACAGGTCAGGGTTTCATAGCCGCAGGCAGAAGAGTGGAAACTGGAGCAGCAGCACGACCAGGTGGACTGGGGACAGCAAGGAGTCATCAGGCCAGGTAGTCCTGAGGCATGGTCCTAGGGCTCAGGTCCTCCGGGATGGGAGGGAGAGAGAGAGAGAATTAGAGGTAGCATACTTAAATTCACACAGGACACCAAATAATAATAATAATAATATGCCATTTAGCAGACGCTTTTATCCAAAGCGACTTACAGTCATGCGTGCATACATTTTTGTGTATGGGTGGTCCCGGGGATCGAACCCACTACCTTGGCGTTACAAGCGCCGTGCTCTACCAGCTGAGCTACAGAGGACCACAAATAAGACAGGAGAATAACACCAGATATAACAGACTGACCCTAGCCCCCCGGCACATAGACTATTGCAGCATAGATACTGGAGGCTGAGACAGTGTGCCAACTGTAAAGTTTGGTGGACTAGGAATAATGGTCTGGGGCTGTTTTTCATGGTTCGGGCTAGGTCCCTTAGTTCCATTGAAGGGAAATCTTAACGCTACAGCATACAATGACATTATAGATTATTCTGTGCTTCCATCTTTGTGACAACAGTTTGGGGAAGGCCCTTTCCTCTTTCAGCATGACAATGCCCCCGTGCACAAAGCAAGGTCTATATAGAAATGGTTTGTCGAGATCGGTGTGGAAGAACTTGACTGGCCTGCACAGAGCCCTGACCTCAACCCCATCGAACACCTTTGGGATGAATTGGAACGCCGACTGCGAGCCAGGCCTAATTGCCCAACATCAGTGCCCAACCTCACTAATGCAGCCCCTTGAGGAAATGGGAGATATGATTAGGAATTCGTTAGCAGGCTTCTATTTTTATGCTGATGACACACTTTCTCCTCCCGGGCTCCTGATGTTGCTGGCTCTTGACTTTCTCACTGTCTTTCTAAAACTAAATCAGCTCTTTACCACAATGTTGAAACGTGACATGAAGTTCACTGACTCAAAGTACCCAGAGGTGCAGAGTGATACCAGTAGAACTGAGAGAAAGGGGGAAGGAGGAGAAGGAAAGAATACACTTTCATCTAGTCTGGTCACACATGTTGACTTCATTCATGAACTTGAATTGTTTTAATAAGAAACAGCTACAAAAGCACATACAGATAGAATTTTGATTTTACTCTTTATAGTCATGTGTGTGGCTTGATTAGCCCTATTGATCAAAGGACACAATGGATACACAAAACCAAAACACAGAGCAGAAGCGAAGCCACGGCTACCCAATCAGGCTGGTTTAAAATATATAAACAATATAAATAAATGAAAGAAATTATTTGTTGTGAAATGTTGAAAATGAAATAGGAAGGTCCTGGGATCTAATTGGTTATATCTCAATCATATGGCAAATCACAAGCATATAGCCTACAGTCGGGAAGTTCGCAATTTGGGCTGCGCGCGTGGCAAATATGAAATAGCTGATTGTGGATGTCACGATCGTCATATGGAACAGACCAAGGCGCAGCGTGATGAACAAACATACTTTAATTAGTTAAAGTTTAAACATGAATACAAAACAAGATACAACTCGTGACGTCCACGGTATCAATGACCGAACACGGAACAAAAACCCACAAACACAAAGGGAAAACAGACAGTTTAAATATGGCTCCCAATCAGAGACAACCAGCCAACAGCTGACACTCGTTGCCTCTGATTGGGAGTCACTCAGGCAAACATAGAAATCAACAAACTAGAACCCCCAACATAGAAATAAACACATAGAATAAACACACCCTGGCTCAACAAATAGAGTCCCAGAGCCAGGGTGTGACAGTACCCCCCCCTAAAGGCGCGGACTGCGACCGCGCCTCAACTAAACAAAACAGGGGAGGGCTGGGCGGGCATACCTCCTCGGCGGCGGTTCTGGCTCCGGCCTTGACCACCACCCTCCAATACACCCCCCATAGCGCCCCTGGTCCAGTCTGGCCCCGCCGGCAGGAGCCGAACTGGACTTAGCAGGAGCGGTTAGCTTCAGCTCCATCGTGGAGCAGTTGACCGGTACCTTACCAGGCACCGGTGACCCAGGCACGGGTTGTGCTGGACTGACGACGCGCACCCCTGGCTTGGTGCGTGGAGGAGGAACGAGCCTTACCAGGCTGACGACGCGCACCCCTGGCTTGGTGCGTGGAGGAGGGACGGGCCTTACCAGGCTGACGACTCGCACCCCTGGCTTGGTGCGTGGAGGAGGGATGGGCCTTACCAGGCTGACGACTCGCACCCCTGGCTTGGTGCGAGTGGCAGGAACAGGCCGGGCCGGGCTGGCGACGCGCACCGTAGACTTGGTGCGAGTGGCAGGAACAGGCCGGGCCGGGCTGGCGACGCGCACCGTATACTTGGTGCGAGTGGCAGGAACAGGCCGGGCCGGGCTGGCGACGCGCACCGTATACTTGGTGCGTGGAGCAGGGACAGGCCGGGCTGGGCTGTCGACGCACACCGTAGGCTTGGTGCGTGGAGCAGGGACTGGCCGGACTGGGCTGGCGACGCACACCGTAGGCTTGGTGCGTGGAGCAGGGACAGGCCGGACCGGGCTGGCGACGCACACCGTAGGCTTGGTGCGTGGAGCAGGGACTGGCCGGACTGGGCTGGCGACGCACACCGTAGGCTTGGTGCGTGGAGCAGGGACAGGCCGAACCGGGCTGTGGAGACGGATAGGAGCCCTGGAGTGAAGAGCGGCCACAACCCATCCTGGCTGAATGCCTACCCTCACACACTCTGTGTGAGGCATCCGCACAGGACGTACAGGGCGGTGTATCCGTAACCTGGTGGCCTCCAGAATCCGCCCCTTTTTTGCCTCCGTCAGCCCCGTCGTCCATGCCGTGTGCCCCCCCCTAAAAATTTTCTGGGGTTGCCTCTCGACCGCCCGACGACGACCCTGATCACGCCGTTGCTCCTCTCTACGGCGCGCCTCCACCGTCTCTTCTCCCGGCGCATCCTCCCATGTCCAGCCCAAGAGCTGCCCCTGGACACGCTGCTTGGTCGTTGCATGGTGGGTTTTTCTGTCACGATCGTCATATGGAACAGACCAAGGCGCAGCGTGATGAACAAACATACTTTAATTAGTTAAAGTTTAAACATGAATACAAAACAAGAAACGACTCGTGACGTCCACGGTATCAATGACCGAACACGGAACAAAAACCCACAAACACAAAGGGAAAACAGACAGTTTAAATATGGCTCCCAATCAGAGACAACCAGCCAACAGCTGACACTCGTTGCCTCTGATTGGGAGTCACTCAGGCAAACATAGAAATCAACAAACTAGAACCCCCAACATAGACATATAACACATAGAATAAACACACCCTGGCTCAACAAATAGAGTCCCAGAGCCAGGGTGTGACAGTGGAGTTGCGGCTGTCAATGATAATCAAATAGCCGTAGACCTATTGCAATATTTCACAAAAGTCACATATATTCCGAAATATCCTTTCAAATTATTTAAGCGTGAAGTGTAGTGTAGTTGATTTTTTTTTGTAGGCTACACCAGGACTAGTCTCTTGGCACTATCGGAGAGCGTTGGCCATATCCCCCGTCTTTATTATTGGGTGAGTCGGTGCCATTGGAAAGTTTAGGACAATAATTTCCTCCTCCAGTCAAGATGGACGTCATATTGTACAATGCGTCTCCCCTTTTCGCAGGCCCAGATTAGATGGTTACATTCAAGACGAGGTCGCTTTTATTGATCTCTGTTTGTCAGTGTCAGCTGAGTACCCTAAACCTACCCTGTCATTTTTGTAGTAGCCTATTAATGATTCTGAGAATGTCTTCAAACATGTAAAGTGTTGTAGAAATGTGTTTATAAAAGGCACATTCTTTCCCGGATCCTCCTAAAAGAACAAAATTCTAGATGGGGCTGAGCTAGTTCCCCAAACATTAACCTCACACGCCACCTATGAAGTGGTGAATTTCATTATGTTTGTTTACTGTCGGACTCGGACAGTCGGCCTGTTTTGTCAGCGGTGTTGTTGTAAGCGGTTGTAACTTGTGTAGTTGCGCTGCCTATTTAGCACTAGGCCTAATAACGGGTTTGTTTTCCAAGGGGAATTTGTGGTGTTTCTTGGTCACATTTATCATGTGTTATGTGTTACATGATGCAATGTGATTGAACACATTTTCACTTAAATATGTTGGGGTATTTCTGCTGTATTTCTGCTGGAAAATGTTGGCCCAGTCACTTTTATTCAGGTCCAGCCACATGGCAATATCTGCCTACACCACTGACACAGAGCTAAACTGTTTTGTTGATATTGAGCCTGTTTGTAATGTGTGTAAGTCCCATCATTGTTTGCAGCATATTACAGTGTATCTGTCCACAGCCCCTCCTCCCCTGGCTCTGTCTTCTCCTCTGTGGTTCAGGTATTGTGTCCTGGCCAGGCAGGCAAACATACACTTTTCACACTATCATGCCAACCTGAACTGTACTGTGCTGGCTTGATTATTTTCCTTTCACAGCACAGTTCCATTCCAGCACAGTTCCAGAAACTATGGTGGATGCGTAACCAGGCCGACACAATACAGTTCCACTCTGCTTGGTTTGGCTGAGTAGTGTGAAAAAGGTAACAGGTTTGCCTTGCAGCCTATAGGCCCTGGGTGCTGAGGGAACAGACAAATAGTCGCTAGCCGGCCGCAGCATTTGTTTCCCATTGAAAAGGATTACAGATCCTGACGGCCATGATTAATCACCCAGCGGCAGACATCTGAATACGGTCCGGGAAAGGTTCAACTTTTTAATTCATCCCACACACAATCTATTCAAACCAGCTGTTGGCGGCTCTCCTCTCTCCCTCTCCTAATTTACCTCTCTCTTTTCTTCTCAGTGACCACCACCTTCCACCATCTTTCTCTCCTCATCCATGCCTCACATAATTATCTGGGGAAGACTTCTTGTTGCAATTGTGCTGGTTTTGGACATCATTTGGGGCTCTTTTTTTGTTCAAGATGGGTTTCTTTCTTCCTTTGTGAGAATAGATAATTGCATTTTTTGTTGAGGCGTTTTGGGATCACTGTTCTGTCAGCAATGAATGACCTTTATGGAGCTCTGTGCATCATATTGTTTTGTGTGTGTGTGTGTGTGCGTGTGTGTGTGTGTGTGTGTGTGTGTGTGTGTGTGTGTGTGTGTGCACAATCCTACCTAGGAAAATACAGTCCTCCTCAGTACCAGGTGTGGAGACATTAAAGTCAAATAACCTTTGAAAAACCAATTTTCTTTTGAAACAATTATTCATATTTAGGGGTCATTACCCTGTAGGTACCTATTATGTTAGAAGCAGAGGTGCCACCATACTTATAACCAGCAGCCATATGATCAGGGGAGTCATATTAAGAGTCAGCAGGTTATATGGTACAGCCTGAAATCCCAGGAGCCAAATGAACAGGGACAGCTACGCTGCTTAATGCAACGTAGCCTAGCAACAGATACCGTGATGGCTGTTAGAAACATACTCTCATATTTATGTTTACATGAGAGAATGATTTGTCTGTCAGGCTGATGGTTCCTAATGTTCTTCTCCCAGGAGCATTCTCTCTGCAGCGAACGCTGGCTGACACTCACCCTTAAGGACAGCCTGTCCCTTCCTCCCTTCCCAAAAGTCATGAATAGTTAATGTTTTAATACTGCAAGTATTCAAATAATGGAAATGGCATTTGATGTGGAGCAGGGTGGCTTGAAACTCACTGAAAACAAGTGCATTGAAAATGTATTATATGTGAAACAGTAAGAAATTGAGAACTTACTGTGTCAAGAGAAGGCTTGCTGACTGGATCAATAAGTAAGCACTATAAATATAACATGTAGGTGCAAGGAGAGAAGGTAGTTTTACAAAGAGCCCTATTCTTTATACCTGGGAAGAGGTTTTATGGCACAGCAACAGTGCATTTTACAGCATCCACTGAATTTGGTGTCATCATGTCATGCCCATATTGGCATTATATTACCATCTTAACACAAGCCTTGAACTATCACTAGTTTATTAATATAGTTTTTTTCTGGTCCGGTCATGTGCTCAGGAAAAACTCCTGGTCCTATACTGTATCTATAACATCTTGTCTATAGGCTTAAACGTGTCCAGAAAACTGACCCATACAGTAGCCTATATGTACTGTATATGACTTAACTGATCTCCTCCCTCTCTTTACTGTATGCAGAGGTCCTCTAGGGACACACAAAGCCTACATCAACTCAATTAACTGGGCACAGCCTGAGTATTACCATCATAGATTAGATTCCACTGTGCGTTGTTTACCGGAGAAGAGTGGCCTCAGAATAATATCTTTACAATTTGTGTTAGAGAAAAATGATGATGTTATCATAGTGCAGAACAATAAAGATATACCTACTCCTTTTTAAATGTTGTATTATTATGTTATTTTATTTATTCTTTGTCTGTACAAGTTTGCTCAGTCTGTTTATTGAAATATATTGTTTTTCTATATGTGAAGTATGCCTGTCAGATTTCTGAAAATGCCACAAAAAAAAAGAGTTGCTTTTGCGTCTGGCTAAGTGATAATGATGATATAATATAATATAATAATGTCTGTAGTCAACCTTTTGTTGTAGTAGAGTTTATACCTACGTTCCTCTACTGTACACCGGGGAAAGTTGTGATCTTGTCTCCCTGGTAACATTAGCGCTGTTGAACTGGTGGAAACCAGATCATGTAGCTGATGGACCTTTCAAATCAAACAAACTTTTTTTGATATAGCACATTCCTTACACAGGAAGCATTTCAAAGTGCTTAACAAATAAAATAATAAAAGGAGACAAAGATAAAAACACAATACGTTTTCTAAATGAGACTAATTAAAATAATAAAACAATAATAAAAAAACTGTGGACATGAGAGACTAATAAAACATATGTACAGTGAGGGAAAAAAGTATTTGATCCCCTGCTGATTTTGTAAGTTTGCCCACTGACAAAAACATGATCAATCTATAATTTTAATGGTAGGTTTATTTGAACAGTGAGAGACAGAATAACAACAACAAAAATCCAGAAAAACTTATGTCAAAAATGTTATAAATTGATTTGCATTTTAATGAGGGAAATAAGTATTTGACCCCTCTTTAAAACATGACTTTGCACTTGGTGGCAAATCCCTTGTTGGCAATCACAGAGGTCAGACGTTTCTTGTAGTTGGCCACCAGGTTTGCACACATCTCAGGAGGGATTTTGTCCCACTCCTCTTTGCAGATCTTCTCCAAGTCATTAAGGTTTCAAGGCTGACGTTTGGCAACTCGAACCTTCAGCTCCCACCACAGATTTTCTATGGGATTAAGGTCTGGAGACTGGCTAGGCCACTCCAGGACCTTAATGTGCTTCTTCTTGAGCCACTCCTTTGTTGCCTTGGCTGTGTGTTTTGGGTCATTGTCATGCTGGAATACCCATCCACAACCCATTTTCAATGCCCTGGCTGAGTGAAGGAGGTTCTCACCCAAGATTTGACGGTACATGGCCCCGTCCATCGTCCCTTTGATGCGGTGAAGTTGTCCTGTCCCCTTAGCAGAAAAACACCCCCAAAGCATAATGTTTCCACCTCCATGTTTGACGGTGGGGATGGTGTTCTTGGGGTCATAGGCAGCATTCCTCCTCCTCCAAACACAGCGAGTTGAGTTGATGCCAAAGAGCTCGATTTTGCTCATCTGACCACAACACTTTCACCCAGTTCTCCTCTGAATCATTCAGATGTTCATTGGCAAACTTAAGACGGGCCTGTATATGTGCTTTCTTGAGCAGGGGGACCTTGCGGGCGCTGCAGGATTTCAGTCCTTCACGGCATAGTGTGTTACCAATTGTTTTCTTGGTGACTATGGTCCCAGCTGCCTTGAGATCATTGACAAGATCCTCCCGTGTAGTTCTGGGCTGATTCCTCACCGTTCCCATGATCATTGCAACTCCACGAGGTGAGATCTTGCATGGAGCCCCAGGCTGAGGGAGATTGACAGTTCTTTTGTTTCTTCCATTTGCGAATAATCGCACCAACTGTTGTCACCTTCTCACCAAGCTGCTTGGCGATGGTCTTGTAGCCCATTCCAGCCTTGTGTAGGTCTACAATCTTGTCCCTGACATCCTTGGAGAGCTCTTTGGTCTTGGCCATGGTGGAGAGTTTGGAATCTGATTGATTGATTGCTTCTGTGGACAGGTGTCTTTTATACAGGTAACAAACTGAGATTAGGAGCACTCCCTTTAAGAGTGTGCTCCTAATCTCAGCTCGTTACCTGTATAAAAGACACCGTGGAGCCAGAAATCTTTCTGATTGAGAGGGGGTCAAATACTTATTTCCCTCATTAAAATGCAAATCAATTTATAACATTTTTGACATGCATTTTTCTGGATTTTGTTGTTGTTATTCTGTCTCTCACTGTTCAAATAAACCTACCATTAAAATTATAGACTGATCATTTCTTTGTCAGTGGGCAAACGTACAAAAGCAGGGGATCAAATACTTTTTTCCCTCACTGTATATATAGAATGGAATAAAATAAATCAAACAGATAGTATGACTAAAATCACCTTAAGTAGTGGTCCTCTGTAGCGCAGCTGGTAGAGCACGGTGCTTGTAACGCCAAGGTAGTGGGTTCGATCCCCGGGACCACCCATACACAAAAATGTATGCACGCATGACTGTAAGTCGCTTTGGATAAAAGCGTCAGCTAAATGGCATATTATAAGTAAAAGCATGGCTAAAAAGGTGTGTCATAAGATTTTTCTTTAAAATGTCTACAGTTTCTGAGGCCCTCAGATCCTCCTGCAGGCTGTTCGAAAGGCCAGTACCATAGTGGCTGAAGGTAGCCTCACCAAATGTTTCGGTTCTGACCTTTGGAACAACTAAAAGACCAGTGCCAGAGCATCTGAGGGACAACCGAGGGCACATATCTTCAAAGCATATCAGACATGTATTTGGGTGCAAGGCCACGTAGTGCTTTAAAGATCAATAAAGCAATTTTAAAATAAATTCTAAATCTAACACGCAACCAACCTAACAGGACTTTAAAATAGGTGTTATGTGAGAGTTACATGAACTCATACATGTCACTTCCTCTTTTGATTTTCAATCAGCATACAGTAAGACAAAACTAACCATCACAAATACTTTTAGGTATTTTGCTAAGATTGAAAGGATTAAAAGTAAGTCAAAGTGCCATGAGGTCGCCTAGGATGAGAGCTCCTGAACATTTTGTAAAAATTTGTAAAAATGTTTTTTTGTAATATTTAAATAATGCAGAAGCAGCTCTGGGTTTTTTGTTTCACCTCCCTGTTGGCAGGTGGAACCTGCAGTGTCTGAGATGTCAGAGAGGCAGAGGGACTGTTCCTGACCACTGCTGATGTGTGGATGATTTTCTGGTGCTTTACTGCAGCCGAAGCATCACCCAGGTGGGTGCTACACTGTCGGTAATGGAGGATCAGCTACCTACGTAGGAGCGGCTACAATGGAGGATCTGGGAATGTCAGACAAAGCGATGGGCCCTGATGAAGAGCTCCTGGCTTGTGTGACAGACTGACTTTCTCCCTGGCTGTACTGTATCATCGATGCTCCCTCCGCTCAAGCCATGCTGACTTTTCCAAACTGACTCAACTCCATTCGTTTTCCATTTTTAATTTCTTGTTCACTGAAGAATTATATATTTTGTTAACAAGAGGATCAACATTTAAATACGTTTCTAAACTTTTTTTAAAAATGCATTGTATCCACGTGTTGTTGTATTGTGTTTTTTTTTTATGACAAATATATCATAAAAAGTGTAGTGCACTTGACTTGTTGTTGATTTAGGATTGGCAGAATGACAAGGTGTCATCTCATCCAATGAAAGTCATATAAAACTGTCAATCTGTCATTACGAAACAACAGAGTGCATGAACGCAGCTTTGACTACATGCTAATGGCTTCCCCTAACGGTCGATCATTGCTCTGTTGTTAGCCACATGCTAATGTCTTTATATTATATGAGAGCTCCTCAATGGCATGCTGTTAGCTTTATACTAATGAACTTAAAAAAGAGTTAATCACTGTTGCACTGTTTGCCACATGCTCGTCTATTGCTACATCATCATGGTGATGTGTTCCAGGGGTTAGCAAAACACTGGCGTAACACATGATCGCTCTTTATGACTCTGGTGCCAGGAAGAGAGAGGGCCCACAGACGACGCTAAAAAGACTCTAATGACAAGCCATTCAGTGCAATCCAATTATGCAAAAGGGAGTCTAAACAATTCCATCATCCCCTAAATTAGATTGTCCTAACGAGATGAAGGCACCAATTAATCCTGAATTAATTTCTACAGCTCATTTTCCACCAGAAAATACTATAATATGCAAATACCAACCAGCGCAGAGACAGACAAGTGCCCTTCTGCAGGGGTTTTGGAGCAGTTTAGGATAATTTGTTGTGTTTTGGGTTTAATTGAGATTAGCACAGAGGTGCATCAAAAAGGAAGAAAGATAACATAGGGAAGGGGTGTTGGGAAAAGGAAGAATCACTAGCACATTTAAATTGATTGCAGTGGGTTCCGTTTGAGGAAAGGGTCATAGGTGTCTGGGAAAAGATCCTCAACTTACTAACTGATTCTGACATAAGAGCATCAGACTAAGAGCATCAGAAGAGTCAACAAGGGTACATCTGGCCGTGCCCTAGTCAGAATTTTTCTGCTTACTTTAAAAACAAAACAATTAAGAATTTTGTTCATTATCATCCTCACATTCCTAATTGTTTGCCTGCCAGCTGTCTAGAGTTGTGATAATTGAGTGATCTGACACATTTTTAAAACAGCTTTCCCGAAACAAACTCCCCATCAGCACTTGTTCACAGAAAGGCACAATTTAGTAAGCTTTGATACACATAGTTGGTTTTTTAAGACATTTACTCAAATCTGCCATTCACTGATACTGTTATCATTTCAGTTTGAGGCTAGATGGTGGAGGGAGAGAAACAGCCATGTGTGCTGCATGGTATCACTGAAGGTTAAACTTTCAATCCTAGGTTCTTTGACTATGAAGCTAAAAATATCATATTGATTTTGCACTTTCATGAATTGTAACATTACTTTTTTAATTGCCTACTGTTTTAATCTTTATTTTTCATTTAACAGTCTAACAGTGATGTCAGAAATAGAAGGACTCTCCATAACTAGGCCCTGCTCACAATAGAACCGCTGGTGCACATAAGCTAATTATACAAGAAATCAAGTATTGAAAGGTGACTGCACGCATATTGATTGCAAAGCCAAGCACTGCCAGGTTCTAAATCATCAAACACTAATGAATAATTTCCCTGTTGGGAGAATTACATTTTATTTTATTTTGTTTGACACCATACCTGGCAGTACATACACTGATGACGTTTCATAAAGTGACAACTAAGCATCTAAACACAGCTGAACTTAGCCCTGCAGTTCCTGTTTGTGTTTGTTTTGACTTATCTTGGAATCCAGAACCAAATCTTGTGCCAGACTAGTTTTGACGTACCTTATGTATATATTGTGACAATGTAATTTTCATTACATGTATGGTTTGTATAATGGTTGCTTACGGTAGTATTCTCTCCTCAGGTTTTTTTGTCTATGATGCCTTCTTGTTCACTTTCAGCCTCTGAAAATGAGAGAAAATACTAAACCAATGGACTGTGACACAGAGAAAAGATACCCGAGATAAGAGCCCTCTTTCTTCTCCCCCTCTCTCTCCCTCCCTCCCGGTCTTCTACTCTCTCTCTGTGTGTTATTTTTCGTCTCGGAGAGGCTGGGCAGTAAATACCATGCTCCTCAGACCACAGACCCAATGTGACCCTGCAACCTCCGTGTCTCCAACGCCTCTCCCAAGGTTCCTGGTTCCAAGGCCTTCCTGATGCACCGATGCTATGGCTGCAGTGCGGCCCAGGCCTGTAATTCACCCTGCTGCTAAATCGCCTGCCAGCAGCTATTGATTTTTGTTTCCCCAACCTCCAGGAGAGAGAGAAAGAAAAGATTAAAAACACTTTGTCAGTTTGGTGGGGAATAAGAATTCTGCGCAAAGGGATACCTAGGAGGCCAAGAGGTCAGGGCTGAGGCACTGTATGTCTTTATGTCTTTAACCGTTTCCCCGCCAAATACATCTCAAAAACATCTCTCTCTCTCTCTCTCTCTCTCTCTCTCTCTCTCTCTCTCTCTCTCTCTCTCTCTCTCTCTCTCTCTCTCTCTCTCTCTCTCTCTCTCTCTCTCTCTCTCTCTCTCTCTCTCTCTCTCTCTCTCTATTCTGTCTATATTCTGTCTCTGTGATTCCCTGCTTAGAGGAGAGAAAATACTGCAGAGCTGGAGAAGGGATGAAGGTAGGGGGCTTGTTACCCCTGTTCTTGGTAGCCTAGCTTCTGCTTTATGAGTGTGGCTTATGGTTATGAGTCAGCAGCACCCAACACTTCTGTCTTATCCCTGCCAGTTAGGAAGGACTAGTTACTAACTTCTAGCTGCCAAAGCTAGGTGATTTATAATCCAATCTGATTACATAGTGCCTTGACTGCATTCAATTGAGAAGAAAAGCTAGTCTGGGTAGGCGAATTGAGGCTATATAAGCTGCGCTTTCCCCCGTCCTACACAATTACAACAAAAACTATATTCAGAGTAGCAGCCTACCTGTTGGCTCTTGGTCCGTCATTTTAATTCCATCCTCCATTGATCTCCTAACTTGCTTGCCACGGCACACGTTTTGATGATTGGCCGACAACATCAACAAGCTACACGCCTTTCTTGTGAAAAGCCTGAAAAGCCTGAGCAATAAAGGAGACCATTTTATCTCTCTCTCGGGTCCAAATCAGTTATAATTACACATACCTGAGACCCGTGACAATCAAATCAGATCCATATCTGAGGGTACACTACAGAATTTTGGACACGACCCACCCACTCAGGTCCTGAGTCGGGCACTGGGTAATCAGGTTCGGCTGGACCCGTGAAGACCTCTATGTCTGAGTATTTTCAATCTAAGTGCCCAAAGTAACACCTTATATATACAGCCTCAGTAACAAAATACTGTATGTGAGTTGGGTAAAGTGTAAATGGTAAAATTAGAATATCCTTCTAATCAGAACTTCAAGGAACTGCTCATGACTGACATCCATCCTACTGCATCGTACTGCATGTCTGTCTGCACCATTTAACATTTTTATTTGAACAGACTTTTTGACCAAACATTTTTTTTTACAGATTAACATACCTTTAGCATTACTGTATCTCATCAGCCCATTGAAATCAGCCTGCTTGCGTTGTGTTGCGTGCTAACTGCCAACAGATAGAATGCTTGGAGGTAAAGTAATCCTAAAAGAACTGGTTGCCTGCTCCAAGGCATATCATTGTATTCTCTCATGCATATTCACTTATTAACATAAGCCTCTGAGCATGTAGATTAGTCATGTCTCCACAGTGGACTCTCTTACCGTGTCCTGTTTGTTTTTGTTTGCTTGTGTGCTTTGTGTGCACCCTTTTGTACACAATCAATGTGTGCGCATGTGTGTGTGCGTGCAGCTAGTGTGTGTGCGTGCAGCTAGGTGGTACGTGTTTGTGTGTGTGTGTGTGCGTATGCAGCTAGGTGGTACGTGCTCATCCATGCCTAGACACATGGCTTTGTCTTGTCCTGGCACCATGCTCGGCTCACCAGATGTTCCCCTGTTTTATCATGCTCCTCCAGTGCCACATGTTTCAGGGGACAGTTGTGCTGTGTTAAGAGCATCCCGCTGGCTGCTCATATGCAACCTGCACTTCCCATTGTAGTCTTACTTTATAGAAAAAGAAATTGCTATCGCCAACAATTCATAAGAGACTTCATTTTTAGTCATTTTATAATGTGAACCCATAGAGCAGTTTACATGTGTGATAAAAAATGTTTTAATATGGAATAATAGTAATTGACAATGTCATGATAAAAATAGGTCAAAGAAATATATCTGACTATGTCTGTTTTAATCAGCCTACCTGTTATGTGAGGCCTGCCTACAGTATCTCATCCTATAGTTTTCTTTATTTGATGTGATCTTTCTGGGTGCAACGACACGGTACAATAGGTTACCAACCGCATTACTGTGGTAGCATTTTTTACTGTGCTCTGGCCCTCACTGGTTAAACGGTCACAGGTGGACCTTTTGTTGATTAGTATTGGGATGATAAAGGGGAAGGATACACACACACACACTGACACACACATGCTAAGCAGCTGAGATACACCCAGGTGGAATGGGAGCAAGCTGTACCCCTTGTCCACCCCGCCAGTCACCCACCCATCACACCCACCCATCACACCCACCCATCACACACACCCATCACACCCACCCATCACACACACCCACTCACAAACACATGAAGTGAATCTGTGAAATAAGGCACCACTTGTTATGAAGGGGAAGATTCAGATGTATTATTTTTTAAATGAAGCATGCCTGTTGACAGAGGGACAGCTCTTCTCCATCTGTCATTGTTGAAGCCACACAGGTCTGAATCCGGCATTCATTTGTCTTGTTGTCCCTGATGGTCGGATTTTCCCAGCTCACTCCCACCAGGAGTCGCCCAGGGATTTTTAGAGGGAGGCAGACATGAAAAAAAGGAAAAAACTTGTGACAAAGAGAGGAGTAGTCTCTTTATGAATGCAAATTAATGTTTGAAATTTTAAGGAGCAGCTAGTGGGCTCTGAGGCTCATGCATCAGTCACATCAGTCTCCCTTTCCCCAGCAGGCAGAATTAAAGCAGAGAGCTTTATGAGGTCTGGGTGCTTACAGCCTTATGGCTAAAGGGCCTATAGCTAATGTAAACATGCATGGAAGTCCTGTGGCTGGCTGGTTGGCTGACACTTACTGTGTATATCACTGGTGTCTGCTTCTCTGGACTGTTTCACAAAATGATAATAAACCCTATCTACTTTTAACATGTAAATGGCCATGACTGGCTTCGTATATGCCATATACTGTAACATTGCCATATCTGTATTCTGTATTTTTCTTCTCTTGTACTGGAGGAGAGGGTCAATGCAGTGAATTGTCACGTCTCCTCCCGTTGCTCCCCTCCGGTGCTCTGATTCGCCGGTCTCCTGAGCCACCGGTCTGAACGCACCACCTCGGCAACGCAAGAATGGAAACCCAATGCACCCTAATCACCTCCAGCGCACCTGCACCTCATCTCATCACCACCACTATATAGCCCTGGACTGTTCAGTGTTGTGTTGTGTGTAATTGTTAGTGTTGTGTTGTTATTCTCTTTCGCATCGTTAAGTAAACCTTTACCTTGTTGATGTCTGCATCCTGTCTCTTCGTATCCTCAGTACTCGTCACATGTAGACCCTATGAAATGCTGAGTCGACTCCTGCTGTCTAATCTATTTGAGGCTTGATTAAAGTTTAATTCATGCCCATCTCGACCTAATATCACTGACCGTGTGTGCATTGGATTTTATTAGTCTTTTTCAAAGCAATACAACAAAAACAGTAAAAAAGCAACAACAGAAACAATGAAACTAAAGAATAAATCAAAGCAAACAGAAGTTGCCATCCAATATGTACAGAATAATATATAGAGTTGTGATGTATTGTTAACTAGATATTAGTTCATCAAGTCTTTCTGGTTTGTGAATGATATCCATTTCTCCCAGTTACAAGGTTTTTAGAGTCTTGAGGCATAAATTATGTCAAGCTTTCCATATTAAATACTTTTCCATACTTCAAATTTTGGGGCTTCTACTTTATACTAGTTCCTGGTAATGGCTTTTTAACTTGGAGCAAGGAGAACGTTTATCAGGTATCTGCCACTGCCCCTTACATTCTCTGGAACATTACCAAGGCACATTACAGGGCAAGTTCTAGGGATTTCATATCCTAGGACATATTCTAACACCGAACACACATTATCCCAATACAATGACATCTTCTGATGTTCCAAAAAACATGGGTGTGGTTGGCATCTACATGGCCACACTGTCACGACTTCCACCGAGGCTGCCCCCCCTTCCTGGTTCGGGCAGGCTTCGGCGTTCGTCGTCACCGGAGTACTAGCTACTGCAGATCCCATTCTCATCACTCCACTTGTCATGTCTTGTCAATCACACACACCTGGTGCTCATTCCCCTAATTCGTATGTGTATAAGTGTTCCCTCTGTTCCCCTTGTCTTTGTGAGTGATTGTTTGTTGTGAGAGCGTGTAGCTTGGTTGAGCTACTATTCACTGTGTTTATGCCAAGGTGGATGTTTCCTCTTGTAATAGTTTCATTTGACGCTTGGGGCGTTTGATTTATGTAAACGGAAAAAATAAACTCTGGACTTCGGTATTTTACCTCCTGCGCCTGACTCCTTCATTCACACGTCGTCACTCACACAGCTGCCAGCATTGCTGTTGTATACCTAGCTTTTGACTTTTGATTCTAGGAGTGATAAAATAACAGGTCATATTTTTCCAACAAAACTCTCTCCATGTTCTTGAGTTGGTAGAAGTATGTTGAGCACTGCATATATATTGTCCCAGTCTTCCTCTGAGATGTCTATATTCAGTTCCTTTTCCCATTTTAATATAAAGAGTTTAGCATTTTCTAGAGGCTATCAGGCTATGACAGAGTAAATAGATTGTCTTGGACATTGCCTGTTTAAATGCATTTAGTTTCACATGGATAGTCATATTTGGTATTGAAGAAGGTAATATTTATCTATTTTTCAAAATAGAGTGCTGCATCCTCTACAATGGTACAAAATGCTGTCAGCCCATTCCTTACATTTCTTTATCATAGATACCTGGTTAAAATGTTGGATCAAACACAAACCATTTCAACATTCTGATTTCCTTTTCCAGCTTTCACCATCTGAAACCAGAGGTATAATGTAAATGATTATATAGGGTTAAGTATTGCTGTTAATGTCCCAAATGTGTCTTTATCCCCAGCTACAGACTGGATTGGGTGACCTTGAACTGCAGCCTCAATGTCTTTCCATATAGCACTGTATTGTGAGTCACACCAACACACTAGTGGCCTAAATTGTGCAGCTAAGTAATATTCCCTAAGATTAGGTAGTGCCATCCCCCGTTTGTCTTTAGGGAGCTGTAGAGTCTAATATCTAATTCTTGGTTTCCTGCCGTTCCAAATCAACCGTGATATTAACTAGTCCCACAGATTGAATTTTTTCAGGGGGACCTCAACTGGTAGAGACTGGAATAGGTAAAGCAATCTGGGGAGAATATTAATTTTAACTGTCTCTATTCTAGAGCTGAAATCTAAAGGGAGAAGGGACCATCTCTCTATATCTTTATGAATATTTAGGATAATTGGTTTATATATATAGCTTTGAAATATCCTTTGTTAGGTTTACCCCTAGATACACTATATATACAAAAGTATGTGGACACCCCTTCAAATTAGTGGATTTTACTATTTCAGCCACACCCGTTGCTGACAGGTCTATTAAAATCGAGCACACAGCCATGCAATCTCCATAGACAAACATTGGCAGTAGAATGGCCTTAATGAAGAGCTCAGTGACCTTCAACGTGGCACCGTCATAGGATGCCACCTTTCCAACAAGTCAGTTCGTCATATTTCTGCCCTGCTAGAGCTGCCCTGGTCAACTGTAAGCGCTGTTATTGTGAAGTGGAAACGTCTAGGAGCAACAACGGCTCAGCTGCGAAGTGGTAGGCCACACAAGCTCACAGAACGGGACCGCCGAGTGCTGAAGCGCGTAGAGCGTAAAAATGGTCTTTCCTCGGTTGCAACACTCATTACCGAGTTACAAACTGCCTCTGAAAGCAACATCAGCACAATAACTGTTCGTCGGGAGCTTCATGAAATGGGTTTCCATGGCCGTGCAGCCGCATACAAGCCTAAGATTCCCATGCGCAATGCCAAGCGTCGGATGGAGTGGTGTAAAGCTCGCCACCATTGGACTCAGGAGCAGTGGCATGATGAATCGCGTTCTCTGGCATGATGAATCACGCTCCACCATCTGGCAGTCCAACGGACAAATCTGGGTTTGGCGGATGCCAGGAGAATGCTACCTGCCCCAATGCATAGTGCCAACTGTAATGTTTGGTGGAGGAGGAATAATGGTCTGCGGTTGTTTTTCATGGTACGGGCTAGGCCCCTTAGTTCCAGTGAAGCGAAATCTTAATGCTACAGAATATAATGACATTCTAGACGATTCTGTGCTTTCAACTTTGTGGCAACAGTTTGGGGATGGCCCTTTCCTGTTTCAGCATGACAGTGCCCCCATGCACAAAGAACTGTCTGGAAGAACTTGATTGGCCTGTACAGAGCCCTGACCTCAACCCCATCAAACACCTTTGGGATGAATTTGAACGCCGACTGTGCCCAACATCAGTGCCCAACCTCACTAATGCTCTTCTGGCTGAATGGAAGCATGTCCCCATAGCAATGTTCCAACATCTAGTGAAAAGCCTTCCCAGAAGCGTGGAGGCTGTTATAGCAGCAAAGGGGGGACCAACTCCATATTAATGCCCATGATTTTGGAATGAGATGTTCAACGAGCAGGTGTCCACACAAACCCTAACCTTTTTGGAATTCAAGTTGAAAACAACTGTTTCTTTTATTTCCTGCAATGGGATGTAATTAAAGAATTGAAGTTGTGTTTTGTGTACATTAAGGTGTGGCTGTGTTCTTCACCATCACTCGGTCGGTGAGTAGTTTCAAGATGAGCCCAGGTCTCGCTCTCTCTCTTTCTCTCTCTCTCCCTCTCTGTGCCCCACTTTATTCATGCTTGAGGAATGCTGGAAGCTGCAAACAACATAATTGTTCATCAAGGTTACTTCCTGGAGAGATGTATTGTTATGTACCTTACAGTCATGGTTTTCTACATCAACCTGTATATAACTTGTCTAGTACTGTCCTGACCTGCAGTTCTGTGTAGTGAGTTGTTTGACCTTGGTACTGTTAGGTAGGTGTATGTAGAGTCAGCATCCATTTGGTTGTGTAGCTCAAAATCATAGGGATTGTGTTCAGGATGATTCAATACCAACCTGAGCTCTAGCAGAATCTGTATGGTATTTTTTTTCAAACATATTCAAATTATTTGGCTGGAGATTATTTTGTATAATAGGAGTAAATGAAACTAAATCCTATTACTATTGGGAATATAGAACTGCTTGAATATGAAACAAAGTTGTATTACAAAAACAACTCTCCCCATTTATGTAAGAAGGAAATATCTAATATTTGTAAGAATGTTATTTTCAGTGAGCTTCATTTGCAATTCTAATCAAATCCGGCTGGATATTTTTGGTGAGCTTATGAACGCTGCAGCAACACATTAGGTTTTAATAAAGGGGAATGTGCAATGTCAGTTTAAAAAAATAATTACGGCTCCACTGCTGTTTTACTGAATTTGTAAGAAGGGTAGAGCCACAAACAAGGTCTTGTTTATTCAGTTCCTGTTTTAAGATCAGTGTTACATTATCCTGTATGTGGATAAGATGCTTTTTAGAGAGATAGGTATTGTAGCTAACTAACTCCACAACTAGCCTATAGCTCCAGTCATTCTGTATGATTTATTATGAAAAACATGAAAGTTATTATTGTTTGAAAATGTATCCCACTTACTTACTTTGTTTATCCAGGAAGTCCCATTGATGTCAGGAGACCTCTTTTACGAAGGAGACCTGATAGGAGGGAGATGATACATATATCTGAGAGGCATTATTTTCTGTTGTGCATGAGTAAATACTGAGAATTGACTCTTCAATAAGCCCCACCCCTCTAGGTTACTGTTGCAACCTAGGACAACATTTTCCCGGGAAGCCCAATTCCCCCATCTAACCACTGGCAAAATCCCCTCACAATGATCTCAAACTGTGTATTTAATACACAATGAAATTAAACAGACTACCCCTTGCTAATCAGGAAACTATTGGGTATGTTGTGGTGGACTGTCATTACAATTGCTTCACGGGAACCTGGTAAAATTATGTTTGTAGTGTGGCTAACCACTGAATGGCTCTGAATTCACTGTCAGCATGAAGTCAAAGCTACAACCACTTTTGGAGCAAACTAGTGCCCTCAAATTGTATCCTGATGTTGACAGCAGATGAGAGTTGTATTAATATCATGGCTAACTTTGCTAGCTAACATACATTTCGAGAAAACAAGTTATATTAAGTGGCTAGCTAGATAGCTAGCATTAGCAACATTTGGTGGTCAATGAGACTGAGAGCTAGCTAACCAGCTGTGCTAGCAAATAATGTAACAAAAGTATAATTTTGGATTTGAAAAATACTCCAACAGGCTCTGTATTTCAGGAATCACAATAGCGAGTACCCCTGGTGCACTGTTCAATTATTTAGCCATTTAAACAATGTATTATTAGATGGAAACTCTCAGTTTTTCTCATGGTCTCACTGGCTTTCATGTGTTTCAAACTGAGCTAGACAGAGATTTATACAACACTGTTACTCCACCTCAAGGCTCTTTGGGAAGAGATTAGAAAGGTACGGTATGTTCATATGTCAGAAATCCATCACAGTTTTATTCACATAAAGGGGCATATGTGTAAAGAGAGGGCAAACTCCTGAGTGTAGTGTCAGGGTGTAAGGTTAGAGCATGAGTCTAAACTGGGTGTGCAGTCCTGCAGTATAGAGACCACACACACACACACACACACACACACACACACGTACAAACACACATGTACACACACACACACACACACACACCACCTCCCCCTGCCCCCTGGGACAATAACTGCCTCACCTTCTATTCAGGACTTAATGAGAAAACGGACTGATCGATTTAACTCTAGCCATAACAGGAGAGGAGGGCAGCACGGTGATAGCATAGATCAATTGTGCTGCTCTGAGGTATCCAAGACATTTAAAACACCAGCAACCTGTGTTAAAACAAATACTGTTTCCAAGATTATAGCCATGTCCTATCAGTAGTCTTTATAACATAGTAATAACATCATAACAGCTCAGATTATATAGACTTAAATAAATGGATTTGTAGCGAATATCTGTAGACAACTGATCAAAGTTAAAGCCAAAGTGTATCTATTTCAGGGTAAAAAGAAAAGTAAATTTCTACTTTTTAGTTGGCATATTGATTTATTGTCCCCCCACAATGAAATCGGGGAGGGGACTGTGAATTTGTCAACATCCATTAGTATGTTAGTGCGTTCGTTCGTACGTTAGTCACACGCGATATCTCAGACAGCACTGACCAAATGTTCTATGAAACTTCGGTGAATGATGAGTCTTGCCATAGAGATCTGGCATTTACAAAATTACACTGATTGGCCAGATGGTGGCGCTATAACAAGAGATTAAAAATGCAAACATTGAAGGTCATGCCCCTCACCACATTTGACCTAAAGTCAATAAATTCACTACATAGGTCCCTCTCCTCACAAGGAACCAATTTGCCTCAGGGACCCTTAACGTCCGCCATGATGGATTTTCCGGCATTTTGAATTTTGAGAAAAGCCCTTAAAACTCTACTTTTCTGGCACCGAATGACTGATCTGAACGAAACTTGAGATGTGGCATCTATGGACAAAGGTCTCTCAACACAATATTTTCCAGACTAGTAACCTAAAACAACATGGCCGCTATTGACCAATAAACATTTACGTGGGCATGGTCTGGCACATAAATGTATATAAATCAGTCAAGGATATTCATATTGTAACAACATTTGGTACACATGTTGCAAACACTGTCAAGACTTAACATATACAAGAACATTCCTATCGACCTAACGGTGGTGCTATAAAACGGGAACATGTTCATATCTCTTGATCTGTTTGACTCAGTGTGATGAAATTTGGTACACATGCTCATTGATATGAGTCTAGCAAACCCACGCGTTATCTCAGACTCCACTTGCCCGATTTTGACGAAACTTGGGTGAGTGATGCGTGGTGCCATAGAGATCTGACGTTTACAAAATTACAGATTGCCATAGAGATTCCTGGGGAGGACATATTTACATAGTTGCCTTGTTTGAATAAGCAATAGCCAGGTGAATCTACACTGAAAGAAGACAATGCGTTTATTTCAGAAGGGGGAGTGTCTGTTCCTTGTGACATCAGGTACAGAGCTTTGGTGCCAAGCCCAATTATTTATTAAATATTCAGTCTCTATCCATCATTGTATTGCCACCCCGTCCAGACCATTGAGCTGTTAAAGAAGGTCCAGACCCAATGTTAACCGTCCAACCTTCCCGAAAAAGATGATTGCCGTTCCTTGAGGAGACAGAGGTGGGACTTACGCGCTCTTCTTCTCCAATCGTGGCTCAGGGGGCGGAGGCTTTTATTCCATACTCTGGTTGTGTGTCAGTTGCTACAGACATAAGCGAAACAATAACAATTGGTGATACTTTCACTAACCCTCTGAGAGAGTGACTGTTACATGTTCCGTCCATCAAGCTTTCGAGGAATTTGGGAATAGCATATTACGTGCTCTGTGCACGTCAGATTTGACACGATTTGAAACCCTTTAAAGTTGAATCTACTTTTTTTCTACAGTAGCTGTGCAGGAGTGGCCAGAGCCTAAAGCAGCTATTCATATCAGATTTCAACCAAACCAGCTGGGAGAGAGAGCGCGTTTGTCATTATCCTTCCCTTTCCGATCCAGGAAAGCTTACCAGGGAGAGAGAAAAGAGAGAGATAGAGTGGGTGAGAGAGGAGGAAAGAGACGGAGGGATCCAAAGGAATTTCCAAGGATATTTCTTCTGTTGCCGTGAAAAAAAAGTGTTGGTCAGTTGGGGGCGAGGCAAAGAGCGCGGTCAAGGATGGACGAGCAGCCTCGGTTGATGCACTCCCACGGCGTGGGAATGGCCGGACACCCCGGCCTGGCGCAAAATATGCAGGATGGCACGGGAGGGACGGACGGAGATGGAAGAAAGCAGGACATTGGAGACATATTACAGCAAATAATGACCATCACAGACCAAAGCCTGGACGAAGCGCAGGCCAGGTACGGTGGCATAGAAAATTATATTATTTTCAAAGCCTTACCAAAATAGCATATTTATGAATTAAGAAATAAATACTGTAGGCCTACATTGTAATAATATGATGTGCATTCATGCTATCCAACGAAAACAATTACGCCCACCCGAACGCAACAACTGCTCGTAGGGGATGAAGTGCTTGACGTTAAACTACCTTCAGCCGACCAGTTTTATTTTGTGAAAGTTAACTTTTAAATTAACAGTATCATCAAAAATGTTTAAAAAAGAATGACGATATTAAGCTACTGCAACTACAACTGAGCGGGTTGCGTCCTCTTCCCAATTTCCAATCGCCTTTTATCTTGTTACAAATTAGATTACGCAGTAATTGCCCGCAGTGTTACATGTTGGGGATGCATTCCTTTTGGATAATTTGTTTCTTTTTAGCCAATGGCAATAAAGGTTATCATAGCACCAGTGCTGCGCCTCGAAATTGAGCCAACGATCACATCTATTCGTGCTCCTGTGCAAGAATAGATTACATAGGATAGATTGTATCATATTCATTACTGACATCCCACCGTGACGTAAAATTGAAATGACCCGTGCCATTCATGTTAATTAATCTTAGGGGTTATGGATGAAGTGTAGTGGGACGGTAAGTGTTGCAAGTGGGGTTTGATGAGACAATGGAGACACTAGAAAATTACATTTTACACCGAAGTATTTTCTCTAATAAAGAATAAGACTATGCTATACAATGGGTCTTTAGTTTAGATCACTTTGATTGAAGGGTTGGTCAAGACTTGTGTGTAAATTCAGAATAATATGCATTGTTAATACCAATTGCAAGGATGAGCTTTATTCTTCCTTATCAAATTGACAGTGATCAAACAAGTCTCCTCATTTTAGATATGCTACAAGCACATGCAGAACACTTTTGCAACTATTACTATCTCTTCATCTTATTGAATTTGGTTGTAAGTTGTGTGTGTTTCCCCTTTTTATAGGAAACATGCACTGAACTGTCACAGGATGAAACCAGCTCTCTTCAACGTCTTGTGTGATATAAAAGAGAAAACAGGTAAGGTGAAATTCTACCACATTGAAACAATGACTTTTTTCTCAATCTTTTTGTCTTAAGTGGCGTTTTTATGAAGTTATTATGGCCAGAACAACTTAGAGCCCACATTGTTATTTATAACACCATATTTTGAACATTATAAATATTTATATTATATTTCTAAACATACTGTATGTGTTCAGGTGGTTAACCCATATTCTTAACAATATGGTTCTACAATGCAACTGTATCTACATTTATTACCACACAACCAAACATCCTTATGTGTGTCAGTCAGTGAGCCAAAAGCAGAACACACATTCAGAACAGACAGCAGAGAGGAAAGGTCTTTACTGTAGGTCCAAGGTGGTGTCATTGAGACATTTATTAGGGCTGTACTTATTTACTTCATTTTGTGTCAACATGTTTTTCCTTGCCAAGTGTGATGCTGTTTGTTTGTGACATGCTGTGAGTGTTTCTACATGCTGATGCTGGCCAGAGGGATTCTCTCTGTTTGGGTTTGAAGCGAGGGTCAAAGTCATGTAGAAGAATCTGTGAAATATAGGCACTTAACACAAGATTAAAAAGACGAAGCGCTTGTCTCTGTTTATCTAAGAAAGCATGTGAATATTCTTGGAAAAAGTCCAAGTTCTAGCCTACTAAAGAGATATTTAGAAAATGGAAGTCAAACCGCAATCTAATACATATCTCTGAAGACATATCTCTGAAGACATATCTCGGAACATGCCTTTTAACAGGATATTATTTTGAAATTATTAGAGGATCTTATCACTCACGCCGACTTTAAAGTGAAAAGTGTTTCCAGCGACTATCATGACCATCTGTAGCCAGCAAGAGCAATAAGAAAACAAATGGAATCAGTAAAGGAGGCTGTGGTATCGTCTTCCTAATTTGCCCTAAAGGTTAATTTACGGACATTTCATTACTGTGAGTCAGACTCTGGCACAGGGCTTAAAAAAAGACGAGTTATTAGCAGTGGACCGTGTGTGGTTTTCATTTTAGAAAAAAGGAGAGAGAAGAAATGAAGTCCAGTCTGTGAGAAGCCAGTGAGGTTGGGCCCCGGCCCCCTTCCTTCTCAGAGGAGTATGCTTAGAGTAGGGAGAGAGTTATGCCTGGTTCTTTTCAAGCTGCCTGGCATCGTTCTGGGTTCAACCAGAGTTCGTTTCCAAAATGAAGAAGAACAAAGTGAGTTGGACCTTTTCATGCCCCCCCCCCCCCCCCCCCCCCCGCTTCTCTTCTCTTCTCTTCCCACCGTTCCTGGCAACCAGGAACATAGGGGCTTCTGACTATAATGGCTCTCTTGGCCTGCTAACTTTCTCCGTCTTAATTTAGAGGTAAAAAATGGTGTTGAAGGTAACGTTTCAACATAGATTTGCGTTGTTGTTTTTGTAGTTTTGTGCTCCTATCTCTTAAGTGGATTTAGTTCTGCTAATGTTTTGGCCTCTGTCCAGTGTTCGCTTCCTTTGATAGGGTTTCAGTTGGGTGTTCCGAATTCAATGTACTTGGCCCCTCAAGATAAAAGCACCATGGGGGAATCCCTATTGAAGAGTTTACTGGTTCGCACACGCAAACTCACACATGAACGCAAGCACACAACGTCCATTGAGGTGTTGTTGTTACTCATGCAAAAAATAAAAGGTTATTGGTCGAGTTCACAGTTTAGCAGATGTTATAGCGGGTGCAGCGAAATGCTTGTGTTAGTAGCTCCTAACAGTGCAGTAAAATGTCAAACATGTACACAAATAATAAATAATCAAAAAACAAGAAATCAAGAATGTCAGAATGAATCCAACACTGTTTTAGTCATCCAAATGCAATCTATGCATATATACACCAAAAAGATATACTAAGAATGATATGTACAACCGTAGATAAATTACAGTGAGCAATGTCAAGAATCCTGTATATAAATACGCAGTGTGTATAAACAGTGTAAAAAAAAATGCTATGTACATTAGTAGATATATTAGAATGAGCTATGTGAGAATACGGTATATGAATGCACAGTGTAGAAAACGGTATAAAAAAAACGGGAAGTGTCCAGTGTTTAATGTCTCTATATACAGTGCCTTCAAAAAGTATTCATACCCATTGACTTAATACACATTTCGTTTTGTTACAGCCTGAAATCAAGTAATTTTTTCTCTCACCCATCTACACACAATACCCCATAATGACAAAGTGAAAACCTGTTTTTAGAATTTTGTGCAAATGTCTTGAAAATTAAATACAGAAATATCTAATTTAGGTATTCACACCCCTGACTCAATACATGTTAGAATCACCTTTGGCAGCGATTACAGCTGTGAGTCTTTCGGGTTAAGTCTCTAAGAGCTTTGCACACCTGGATTGTGCAAGATTTGCACATTATTCTTTCAAAAATTATTCAAGCTCTGTCAAGTTGGTTGTTGATCATTGCTAGACAGCCATTTTCAAGTCTTCCCATAGATTTTAAAGCCGATTTTAAGTCAAAACTGTAACTAGGCCACTCAGGAACATTCAATGTTGCCTTGGTAAGCAACTCCAGTGTATATTTGGCCATGTGTTTTAGGTTATTGTCCTGCTGAAAGGTGAATTTGTCTCCCAGTGTCTGTTGGAAAGCAGACTGAACCAGGTTTTCCTCTAGGATTTTGCCTGTGCTTAGCTCTATTCTGTTTTTTTTTTATCCCAAAAAAACTCCCTAGTCATTGCAGATGACAAGCATACTCATAACATGATGCAGCCACCACCATGCTTGTAAATATGAAGAATAGTACTCAGTGATGTGTTGCGTTGGATTTGCCCCAAACATAACACTTTGTATTCAGGACATAAAGTTCATTTCTTTGCGAAATCTTTTGCAGTTTTACTTTAGTGCCTAATTTTATTTTTATTCTGTATAGGCTTCCTTCTTTTCACTCTGTCAGTTAGGTTAGTATCACAACCATTAAACTCCATTAAACCATTTGGGCTCCCGAGTGGTGCAGCGTTCTAAGGCACTGCATCTCAGTGCTTGAGGCATCACTACAGATCCCCTGGTTCGATTCCAGGCTGTATCACAACCGGCTGTGATTGGGAGTCCCATAGGGCAGCGCACAATTGGCCCAGCGTCGTCCGGGTTTGGCCTGTGTAGGCCGTCATTGTAAATAAGAATTTGTTCTTAACTGACTTGCCTAGTTAAATAAAGGTTAAATAAAAAAATAAAACTCTAACTGTTTTAAAGTCACCATTGGCCTCATGGTGAAGTCCCTGAGCGGTTTCCTTCCTCTCCGGCAACTGAGTTAGGAAGGATGTATCTTTGTAGTGACTGGGTGTATTGATACACCATCCAAAGTGTAATTAATAACTTCACAATGCTCAAAGGGATATTCAATGTCTGCTTTTAGATTTTTACCCATTTACCAATAGGTGCCGATCTTTGCGAGGCATTGGAAATCTTCCCTGGTCTCTATGGTTGAATCTGTGTTTGAAATTCAATGCTAGGCTGAAGGACCTTACATACAATTGTATGTGTGGGGTACAGAGATGAAATAGTCATTCAAAAATCATGTTAAACACTATTATTGCACACAGATTGAGTCCATGCAACTTATTAAGCACATTTCTACTCCTGAACCTATTTAGGCTTGCCATAACATTTACGTCATTTAGCAGACGGTCTTATCCAGAGCGACTTACATTAATTTTTTTTCATACCCCCTGTGGGAATCGAACCCACAACCCTGGCGTTGCAAACGCCATGCTCTATCAACTGAGCTACGTCCCTGCCGGCCATTCCCTCCCTTATCCTGGACGACGCTGGGCCAATTGCGCGCCGCCCCATGGGTCTCCCGGTCACGGCCAGCTACGACAGAGCCTGGATTTGAACCAGGATCTCTAGTGGCACAGCTAGCACTGCGATGCAGTGCCTTAGACCACTGCACCACTCAGGAGACTATGGGGTTGAATACTTATTGAAATGGGTTGAATACTTATTGACTCAAGACATTTCAGTTTTTAATTTGTAATTAATTTGTAAAAGTTTCGAAAAACATAATTCCACTTTGACATTATGGGGTATTGTGTGTAGGCCAGTGACCCAAAATCTCAATTTAGTCTATTTTAAATTCAGGCTGCAACACAACAAAATGTGGAAAAAGTTAAGGGGTGTGAATACTTTCTGAAGACATCTACATGGGACAGCAGCGTTGGCTGTGTGTGTGTGTATTTGCGTGTGTTTGTGAGTATGGGCGTGTGTGTGTGTGTATGTGTGTGTGTGTGTGTGTGTGTGTGTGAGCTTGTGTGAGTAAGCATTTTTGCCTCTTACTACAGGAGATGGCATGATGGCTGTTCAACAGTATGATAGCATGGAGATAGAAGCTGTTTTTCAGTCTTTCGGTGCTGGCTTTGATGCACCTGTACCGTCTCTGTCTGCTAGATGGTAGCAGAGTGAACAGACCGTGACTCGGGTGGCTGAGGTCCTTGATGATATTCTTGGCCTTCCTTTGACACCGAGTGCTGTAAATGTCCTGGAGGGCAGGCAGCGTGCCCCCTGTGATGCGTTGGGCTGACCGCACAACCCTCTGGAGAGCCATTTGGTTGAGGGCGGTGCAGTTGCCTTACCAGGCGGTGATGCAGCCCGACAAAATGCTCTCAATGGTGCATCTGTAAAAGTTTGTGAGGGTCTTAGGGGCCATGCTGTCATTGTAAATAAGGATTTGTTCTTAACTGACTTGCCTAGTTAAATAAACAGTGATTGCGTCGGTCGTGGATCTGTTGGGGCGGTATGCAAATTGTAGTTTTGATGAGGTTTATAGAATACAAAGACCTAAGATCACTTGGTATCATACCGTTCCTTCTATCTTTATATCTAGTTGCTGTTCATCTTGTGGGCATAGATCGTTTTCCCGCTGTGAAGAGCAGACAGAAGCCCAGAAGTCCACTGCAGCAACAGCAAAAAATGACTTCGCCATGACATTTACAGCCAAATGTGCTGAGAGCAGAGTGTGCAAAAAGAGAACAGCCCATAATTTGTCAGGTCTTTTTTATATTATTTTATAAAGACTCAGCCTCTCCTCAGTTTTACATTGTTGCAGCCAGAGTCTCTGGAGGATTGCAAAGGAGAGACTATTAAATCAGCAGGCAGCCTGGTTTATGCGACTGTTGTGTCCCCTTCCGTGACAGCACTAAGAGGTCATAGATATGGCGCTGTAGGTTGGCTTTCCTTTTCTAGATCTGATTTAATGTTTCAAGGAAAAGTTATGTTTTAGTCATTTAGCAGACGCTCTTATCCAGAGCGACTTACAGGAGCAATTAGGGTTAAGTGCCTTGCTCAAGGGCACATCGACAGATTTTTCACCTAGTCGGCTCGGCGATTAGAACCAGCGACCTTTCGGTTACTGGCACAACGCTCTTAACCACTAAGCTACCTGCCGCCCTTTTTAAAGGTAAAATCACCTGGGTATACTGTATCATGTGCTATTGGTGTGTGTGTGTTTGTGTGTGTGCGTTCACACACATACTTGTGCATGGATGCGTGCCTGCGTTTGTGTCTGTGTGCACATCTGTGCGCTCTCTCATTTTTTTTGCCTCTAACACTTCTATCTTACTGTTTTACAGAGGATTACCATAGTTAAACTACAACTTTTTTCATTAGAAATACTTTGTGGTACAGTACACAGAATTGTCCAATATTGTTTGTCTGGTTGCCCTCAGTGTTTCCAACTATTTCAGGAAAGCGTATCTTTATTTGTAAAATTCCTGTAAGTGCTTAGCACTGTGCTTTCATTTGCCATACATCCTGTGTGTGTGTGTGTTTGCATGTGAAAGAGCGAGTGTGTGTGTGTCTGTGTGGAACCATTACGGATAGTGGAGCTGGCACGTACAGGTTGACAGAGCAAGAAAAGCCAGACACCAAGTCAACATTTCTAGGTGTCAGGTTACAGGCTAGAGCGCTCTCTCTCTCTCTCTCTCTCTCTCTCTCTCTCTCTCTCTCTCTCTCTCTCTCTCTCTCTCTCTCCCTCTCTCTCTCTCTTACAAAAACATGTTCAATCTCTCTCTCTCCTTTTCTCACTGTTCACCAGGCCAGTGTATGTCGACAGCCGCACATTACTCCCAGACTCAGGTCAAATGGATAGCTCCTGCATGTCAAATATGATCAGATGTAGAATATATTACACCACTGGTAGTTGTCAGAGCTAAGGACCTGGTGAACCCAGTGACCCATGTCACCAAGCTACTAATTTTCACATACTGGATAATAGAAATGCTGTGCTTTCGATGTTGAGCATATTGCAGCATTGCAGATTGTACCTGTGATTGAAGTTGAAGTCTGTGGTGGTTCTTATATACCGAAGCACACATCTGGAGAACACTGGTATCCTTTCATTAGACTAGAATACAGCAAACCTGCACATATTTTGTTTGACTAAATTTGCTTTGATGGCTATGAATTTGCTAGCTAATGATTTAGTGGTGGACTTGCAGTAAGTTTAGTGATACTGGAATGTCAGATAACTATTCAGTTGGTTTTATAGCCCAGTAAGCTAGTAAACACATCACTTACATCAGTATTGTGAATGATGGTCTGCTTGGTTTAGCCATGGAGAGAGTCTGGACTGGACACTGTTGTTGTGTTGCTGCTGCTGCTGTTTTTCAGTATTTAATTGACATGGCTGTCCATGATGAGTTCAGAGGTTAGTGTTCCCTCTCCTTGTTCCTTCCCACTCATCTCCGCTGACAGATGAAGGCATTAGTCTGTGATGTGCCGCGGTCTGTCCTGAAACTAATGTCTATGTCCTTGGTTTCCCCATCGTGTTAGCAGACAGTATATCTGTCCCTGGCCTGGTCTGTTGGTGTTAGCAGGCAGACAGTATATCTGGCCTGGCCTGTTGGAAGTGCAGAAGCAGCATTTTATTCCAGCCACAGAAATACGAGTGACCACGGCTCTCTCGGTTCTCTCTCTCTCTTTCATAAATAACAAAGTTTCCCAAACGTCTTTTGAAGTTTCTCAATTAATTAGTAGTATGAACAAACCTCATGACACTCTCCTTCCTAGAAATGTAAATGTTCGATAATTGGCGGCGCTGACAAAAAACTTTAACTTTCATAAAATGTATGTTGTACAGAAATAGACTAGACAACTTTACTGGTGGGAAAATGAATACAATGTCTTTCCCATCTGGGTCCTGAAGAAGATTCTCTTCCTATCTACATTGTAGATCTTTGACAGTGCAAACAGACAGACACACTTCAGAATCACTTCAGTTGTTCAGAACCGACAAGACATGTCCAGTGTTTCTCCTATTCTCCCATCATCTGAACCCACACTTGCAATTAGGACAGCGTCTAAATTATGCAAATGGTGAGTGTGGTAATTGAGACATGTCTAATCATGTTTAAAGAGGCTAATTACACCCTGTATATCTGAGGTGGGAGTTGTTAATTTGCTATGATAACAGGTCTGGCTATTGGAATGGTCATATGGTGGAATTGTGTGTGTGTGTGTGTGTGTGTGCATGTGTGTGTGTTTGTGTGTGCGTGTGTGCATTGGTTGGTTGGTTATTCTATCCTTGTGGGGACATACAATCCCAAAATGTCCCCACAAGCATAGTAAAACAAGGAAAATTCTCCCTCTTGGGGACATTTCACACGTCCCCATGAGAGAAATGTCCCCATGAGAGTGTTAGGTTTAGGATTAGGGTTACAATTAGGGTTAGAATTAGGGTTAGGGTTTTGGTTAGGGTTATGGTAAGGGTTAGGCTTAGAGTTAGGGGTTAGGGAAAATATCATTATTAATGGAAATTATACTGAACACAAATATCAACGCAACATGTAAAGTGTTGGTCCCATGTTTCATGAGCTGAAATAAAAGATCACAGAAATCTTTCATACGCACAAAAAGCTTATTTCTCTTACATTTTGTGAACAAGTTTGTTTACAACCCTATTAGTGAGCATTTCTCCTTTGCCAAGATAATCCATCCACCTGACAGGTGTGGCATATCAAGAAGCTGATTAAACAGCATGATCATTACACAGGTGCACCTTGTGCTGAGGACATTAAAAGGCCACTCTAAAATTTGCACACAACACAATGCCACAGATGTCTCAAGTTTTGAGGGAGCGCGCAATTGGCATGCTGACTGCAGGAATGTCCACCAAAGCTGTTGCCAGATAATTTAATGTTAATTTCTCTACCATAAGCCGCCTTCAATGTCGTTTTAGAGAATTTGGCAGTATGTCCAGCCCAGCACCTCCACATCCGGCTTCTTCACCTGCGGGATCGTCTGAGACCAGCCAGCCAGACAGTTGATGAAACTAAGGAGTATTTATGTCTGTAATAAAGTCCTTTTGTGGGGGAAAAACATATTCTGATTGGCTGGGCCTAGCTCCCCAGTGGGTGGGCCTATGCCCTCCCAGGCCCACCCATGGCTGTGCCCCTGCCCAGTCATGTGAAATCCATAGATTAAGGCCTAATTTATTTATTTCAATTGACTGATTTCTTTATATGAACTGTAACTCAGTAAAATCGTTGAAATTCTTGCATGTTGCGTTTATATTTTTGTTCAGTATAATTTTAGGTCCCCACGAGGATAGAAGAACATAAAATGTGTGTGTGTGTGGGAGGCGGTGTGTACTGTTCCTCCTCTGGGTCATCAACCAGTAGTTATATTAATAAGAGTAATTTCCCTTTGGGAGGAATATTGTTCAGTATCGATTCCTCAGTTGAATGTAAGTGTGCATAAATCACCTAGATATTGGGAGTATTTCATAAAGCTAAAAGGTGAAGTGGTTCCCATTGATCTTGCGACTTCAAATACTCCATTATCTCTGCATCTACATGTAGCCTACTGTTCAGAATTATTATTTTTTGGCCATGCTAGAGACAGCTATATTGGTCCAATAATACATAACTAGTAAAGGTCCAGTCCACTACTTTTTTGAAAAAAATTTTAGATACACTGCTTTATTAAGGGAACACTTAAACAACACATCCTAGATCTGAATGAATGAAATAATATTATTAAATACTTTTTTCTTTACATAGTTGAATGTGCTGACAACAAAATCACACAAAAATTATCAATGGAAATCAAATTTATCAACCCATGGAGGTCTGGATTTGGAGTCACCCTCAAAATTAAAATGGAAAACCACACTACAGGCTGATCCAACGTTGATGTAATGTCCTTAAAACAAGTCAAAATGAAGCTCAGTAGTGTGTGTGGCCTCCACGTGCCTGTATGACCTCCCTACAACGCCTGGGCATGCTCCTGATGAGGTGGCGGATGGTCTCCTGAGGGATCTCCTCCCAGACCTGGACTAAAGCATCCGCCAACTCCTGGACAGTCTGTGGTGCAACGTGGCGTTGGTGGATGGAGCGAGACATGATGTCCCAGATGTGCTCAATTGGATTCAGGTCTGGGGAACGGGCGGGCCAGTCCATAGCATCAATGCCTTCCTCTTGCAGGAACTGCTGACACACTCCAGCCACATGAGGTCTAGCATTGTCTTGCATTAGGAGGAACCCAGGGCCAACCGCACCAGCATATGGTCTCACAAGGGGTCTGAGGATCTCATCTCGGTACCTAATGGCAGTCAGGCTACCTCTGGCGAGGACATGGAGGGCTGTGCGGCCCCCCAAAGAAATGCCACCCCACACCATGACTGACCCACTGCCAAACCGGTCATGCTGGAGGATGTTGCAGGCAGCAGAACGTTCTCCACGGCGTCTCCAGACTCTGTCACGTCTGTCACATGTGCTCAGTGTGAACCTGCTTTCATCTGTGAAGAGCACAGGGCGCCAGTGGCGAATTTGCCAATCTTGGTGTTCTCTGGCAAATGCCAAACGTCCTGCACGGTGTTGGGCTGTAAGCACAACCCCCACCTGTGGACGTCGGGCCCTCATACCACCCTCATGGAGTCTGTTTCTGACCGTTTGAGCAGACACATGCACATTTGTGGCCTGCTGGAGGTCATTTTGCAGGGCCCTGGCAGTGCTCCTCCTGCTCCTCCTTGCACAAAGGCGGAGGTAGCGGTCCTGCTGTTGGGTTGTTGCCCTCCTACGGCCTCCTCCACGTCTCCTGATGTACTGGCCTGTCTCCTGGTAGCGCCTCCATGCTCTGGACACTACGCTGACAGACACAGCAAACCTTCTTGCCACAGCTCGCATTGATGTGCCATCCTGGATGAGCTGCACTACCTGAGCCACTTGTGTGGGTTGTAGACTCCGTCTCATGCTACCACTAGAGTGAAAGCACCGGCAAGCATTAACAAGTGACCAAAACATCAGCCAGGAAGCATAGGAACTGAGAAGTGGTCTGTGGTCACCACCTGCAGAACCACTTCTTTATTGGGGGTGTCTTGCTAATTGCCTATAATTTCCACCTGTTGTTTATTCCATTTGCACAACAGCATGTGAAATGTATTGTCAATCAGTGTTGCTTCCTAAGTTGACAGTTTGATTTCAGAGAAGTGTGATTGACTTGGAGTTACATTGTGTTGTTTAAGTGTTCCCTTTATTTTTTTGAGCAGTGTATATATATGATTTTTCAGGGGGTGCTGAAGCACCCTCAGCACCCCTACTTCCTGCGGCTATAGGGGAGAGAGACAGAGAGAGATATTTCATTGCACTTATTCAACAAAAAGTATGAATGTATTGTATTTCTATTTACAGTCTATGTTAACTGCACTTCTCTTAATTTGGTTATCTGATACAGCAGTATCGTATCGGCCATTCTGCAAATGCGGCTTTTATAAAAGGTTTTGTTCTTACTTGTCTGACATATATCATATTCAGATCCATTACGGTAAGAATGCCTTCCCACTTATCCGACACTAAATTGCTTTATAGAGGAAATTTGCTCCACAGCGCAGTGGAGTTTTCTGTTTTATCTGATGTTTGTCTCTAGTGCAGTTTTCAGTCCTAGAAAACAATAACAGCATAATTGCAGTGGAGAGCCTCCTCGACTATTGTTCTTCTTTGGGAGCAATTTCTTAGTGGTTTTCTTACAGTAGATGTAATGTTCCTTCAATCAATCAATCAATCAAATGTTATTTATAAAGCCCTTTTTACATCAGCAGATGTCACAAAGTGCTGTACAGAAACCCAGCCTAAAACCCCAAACAGCAAGCAATGCAGATGTAGAAGCACAGTGGCTAGGAAAAACTCCCTAGAAAGCCGTCTGACAATTCCGTCTGCTTTATTTCTGTATGAAAAGAGGATCAAATCACACTCAGTTTCTGTAATAACGTGGAATTAAATGTCATTGGTAGTAGGTGTAGTGTCACTACACAGTAACTAATAGTGATGAGCAATTAGTGCTTTTTGAGGTGGGTTCGATTTTGGTTTGATTATTTAAAAAATTATCACGGTTTTCGATTTCGATAAATATTTGGGGACATTAAATGCATTATGTGGGTTGAATGCTGTAACAACAAGAATAAAACAATTAATAAAAGTCCCTTGATGGTAGTAATTGCCCATTACTGCTTATATCTTATTAACCATAATTTATTCACATTTCTCTTTATCAATCAATTATCAATCACTTAGATCATGTATTTTCAGGTAGAGATACCTCACGAAGCAGCTGCTCTCTATCCCTCTCGATTTTTGCATCCTTCTGTCCATTATCTCAGTCTCTGTGTCTGCACCACAGACCGGACAAGTAGGCGTGCAGTGAATTATGGTAATTGTAGTTAATTACCACATTTTCTGCGCTAAACTATGTAGAATATTGGCCTGTTGGAAAGTACAACTCCCTACTACATCGCACAGTTCAGGCTTGATCTGATTTATCTCTAGAGAAACTGCACATTGCGCTCACAGAAAAAAAACAGAACGAAATGGAATTCAAATAATTGGTCGGTCAATTAGTTGTTGAGGGTGAATGAGGTTCCTTATTCACAGCTGTGGAACAAGTCAGTTTTTATGATTTATTTCTGTAGTTTGTAGGCTAATATAATGTAGTAATGTAGTCTACTGTACTGTACCACCATGCATTTCAACCATTCAGATTTTTCTTCAATATCTTGGTTGGTTGCCATATAAACACCCCTGGACTTGATATCGTTTAATTCAAGGGTCTTGGATTACATTTCTCTCGCGCCCCGCTGCTCACATTTGATGAGCACATCAGCCGGCAGCATGCTGGCGGTGTATAAAGGAATCCCCTCGGCTGCGGTGAACAGTCAAACATGAAATGGCGAGAGGCCCTTCCCTGCCCAACTTAGTAGAAATGACACAAATTAATACACGCTACTTAAACCAGACCAAGATTAATGGTTGCCTTTCGCTGCGACTTAGGAGCACTGTCAGTCGCTGCTCACTGCCCAGATGGAATCAACACCAATCAATGTTGCTGCTCCCTCTCCGGCTCTACTCTCACTGGAGCTGGTGAGGATGGTAACTGGACTGCTGTAAAAGCGCGTGCACACACACACACACACACACACACACACACACACACACACACACACACACACACACACAAATTCCAGTGCACAAAACATGAAATAGCTATAATATGAACAAGGATGTGAAAGTGTAAAATCAATGTCTGTGTGTTTGTGTCTGCGTATGCATCATATTTTTATTATGTACTGTAGTGCAGTGTTTGCCACAGATGAAAGCTTGTCAGTGTATTTCTATATTATTAATCAGGTGCTACATATCAGATGGGGATGAGCAGTGATTGGGATGTTTCAATTACTAATAGTAATGCCTTGGTGTAGTGACTCATGCAGTGCAGATAGCACCATTCATTTTAATCAGGACAGGGGGGTTAGATGGGTGTGGATATTTCTCCCTCATCGCAGAGTAGTTTCTCATTTAAATACTGGAAGGTGCTCACACATTCACGCACACAGTTGCACGTGCCATGCACACACACACACACACACACACACACACACACACACACACTTACACACAGAGATACATGCGCACACACCGGTGGAGGCTCCTCAGTGGAGGAAGGTGAGGACGATCCTACTTTTTTTATATACAAAACTATACTAAATATATTAATGTCACTAAATAACTGATTACATTATGGTCTACTGTAGTTTCAACTGCACTCTCTCGGTTAGCACCATGGTGTAGCTGGAGGACAGCTATTTTCCGTCCTCCTCTGGGTACATTAACTTCAACACAAAACCTAGGAGGCTCATGGTTCTCACCCCCTTCCATAGACTTACACAGTAATTATGATGACTTCCGGAGGACATCCTCCAACCTATCAAAGCTCTTGCAGCATAAACTGACATGTTGTCCACCCAATCAAAGGATCAGAGAATGAATCTAGTACTGAAAGCATAAGCTACAGCTAGCTAGCACTGCAGTGCATAAAATGTGGTGAGTAGTTGATTCAAAGAGAGAGAAAGACAATAGTTTAACAGTTTTGAACAAATTCATTTCTTCAAAAATTAAGGAGAAGCAGCAGAGAGAGAGGGAAGAGAGAGAGCTAGCTATATATCATTGTATTTTTTTCACTTTCACTTACTTAGCTAGATAATGCAGCTAACTAATTTAGCCTACTCAAACACCCGGCTCAAACAGAGAGGAATGCTATTTATGTTAGCTAGCTGGCTAAGGCTATCCAACACTGGAACTCTTCCAAGTCAAGGTAAGCTTTTGGTTTTATAAATGTATTGGCACCGTAGCCCGCCGGTGAAACTGTTAAACTGCTTGCTGTACACTGTACTGCGTGATTGTAGCGGGTTTACTAACGCGTTAGTTCTTCTATGTTGACTGTGACATTAGCTAATATGGTGACAACGATGTAGGCTGTGTATAAACTTTCATTCGTAGACTAGGTTATAGCAACCTCATGATGGGTACAGGGAAAATGTAGTAGACTAAACCTATCGATGTTATATTGAGCTGGGTGAATGGAATATGAATGACAGTCATCCAATATGCTGTAATAGAAAAAACGTCCTCCCTAATCTTAAATGGCGTATTGGATTGAGAGTGGAGGAGAGGTTGCCGTGGGTAACGCATAACGACGAGGTAGGCTCTGTGAGCTATTCTAATTTATGTTAATAAACCTTGCCGTTGCTGTGAGAGACAAAGGGGCCACAGATGAGTCTCTGTCACCCCACCACCTTCAGCAGGAGGATAGGAACATACAAAGAATAATGAGAGAGAGAGAGAGAGAGAGAGACATTTAGCATCCATCCTGAATCGTTTGTGGTCTGCAGAATCAAACCACCTCACATCCACAATCCCCAGTGTGTGTCGGTCTCTGTACTCAGTTTATGTATGTGTGTGTGTGTATATGTAGCTGTGGAATTGAAATAAGATCAGCTCCCAGTCTCCTGTGATAGCTAGCTGGTAAGTCTGTGTGGGTGTGGGTGAGGAGGGGGAGGAAGTAGAGCTGTGGTTTTGGATCACTTCCCAGGGCGGACATGAGTGACATCCCAGGTAGTGTTTAGCACAGCGGGGTGAGAGCAGCAGTGTTAGCACAGGTCAGCACTTGGCTTGGCTGCTTGGCAACAGATCACAGTAAAGGCTATCTCTGGAAGCCAGATAGTAGGGGTCCTCTGAAGTGCCCTTAACACACCCAGGGAGGGTTCTTCAAGGGGGGATGGAAACCCAATAACCTGGACTTGAAGAGTGTCCTGTGACATAGACTTTATAGTAAGAAAACAAAACCGTTTCAGATCATGGATCAGGAGAACAAATTATATTTGGTGTATTTTAAGTGTGTTGTGGGTTATACCGATTTCCTCAGTTCCATCGTTAGAATGAATGATATGAATGTATAATCTGACATGTTTCGGCAATTTGTGGTGTGTGTGTGATATGCCTTAGAATCTCCCGAGTGGCGCAGTGGTCTAAGGCACTCCATCATAGTGCTAGCTGTGCCACTAGAGATTCTGGTTCGAATCCAGGCTCTGGGGCAGCGCACAATTGGCCCAGGGTAGGGGAGGGATTGGCCGGCAGGGTTGTAGCTCAGTTGGTAGAGCATGGCGTTTGCAACGCCAGGGTTGTGGGTTCGATTCCCACGGGGGGCCAGTATGATATTTTTATTTTTTTATAATGAATGCACTCACTAACTGTAAGTCGCTCTGGATAAGAGCGTCTGCTAAATGAATAAAATGTAAAAATATGTCCAAACCAATACCTGTTGACCATGACAACAACCTATACGGTGAAACTGATTAAATACACTTTGGATCATGCAGCTTATTCTCCCTATGATTCTCCCTAGCCATACTGCATATACCCCAAAGATGTTAAGCTGTTGGTTTCCCCCACCCCGTCCCTGCTGTCTACCAGCTTGCCTTTGGCTGTGTTAGTTCTGGACAGTTAACTCCCACTGATATGATGTTAATTGCTGTCATTTTCCTTTTTAGCGTGAGCATAATCAGCAAATTATAGACTTCTCTAACTTGTATTATTAGACCACATCCCCATCACATGTACCCCTTACCGTTGGAGCACAGAGTTGGGAAGGGCACAGGGGGCAAGATCATGCATTGCATAACAAAATGGAAATTGAGTCGAGAGGCATGTGTTGCAAATTTAACGAGACTTTACATGACTATGTCTCCATTAAGTGTTAAGGTGACATTTGCAGGTCCTGTTTCTCTACCGGACTCTCTATATACGTTTCGATGTTTATGATTGGTCATCAGATTTGGTCTTCATTTGCCTGTGTGTTATTTCCCCTTAGTTTTCCTCCTCTCCTCTCTCGTCGTCACTGCGCTGCTAAACACGGCTGTTTTATGACACAGGGACGTAAATAGATGTTGTGATCATATTGACGGCTGGCTAACTACTGCGCTCACACCACCGAGGCTAGGAAGTAAATTTAGACTGAAGGGAACATAAATTAATTTAAACCATATGAAAGTGAATACTGTCCATTAAAACAAAATTAGATTTGGATGTGTAGCCAACACCCAACAAAATTCATTTGGGAGGTGCAAATGTAGCCATAAAGATTTTGACATACAAGTACAGTTGTCCTGTAGCAATAAATTATAATAGATTTTCCAGACCTCTATCCTTTCAAATGTCAACACTAATATCCAAAGTTATTGTGGGCAATATTGTGTCACTGTTGATCTGAAGATAACTCTTCTATTGTGATATTTGACCTTTGCCCTCTTCAGACCCCCTCCTAGCCACCTATTGTTATAGGAGATGGCCTTCAACAACATGTTTAGCAGTCTCCTCCCACAAATACAAAAAGTCCCTTTATGTTCCCATTACTTCCTTTTCATAGAGCGCGTCCCTCCTCTCCTTCCCTCTCTCCACCGATACCATCATATTGATATTGGGAGAGTCTCTGCAGGGTAAAGGAAGGGGTCTAAGAGCTCTGTGGATAGTTTAACCTTGATAAAACAGTTGTTTCAGTGAGTCTGATTTTCTTCCATCCGTCTTCATCCGACAAGGCCCTGCTGAAGTATGCAAATGAAGCCAGCAGAGGGGAGCGCCGTGTGCGGTTAAATGGGGCATTGCGAATGTGCGGTGTACCGCGCCGCTGGGGTGATACTACTAACTGTCCAAATGTAGTATGTATTCTGTGAACGAACTGAACCCCCCCCCCCCCCCCCCCCCTTCTCTTTCTCTTTCTGTTCCTTGACGGCACCACATCCAGAATATACAACCCATATGGGGCCTCTCATAAAACATTACTACCATGTAAAGAATTTTACACTTCCCACGTCCTTGTTCTTGTTATAGCTGTTTAATGTTTTGTGCGCTGCCATTTGTGTGTATGTGTGTGTGTGAGAGAGAGAGAATACAGAATGTGTGTGTGTGTGTGTGTGTGTGTGTGTGTGTATGTGTGTGTGTGTGTATGTGCGTGCGTGCGTGTGTGTGTGTGTGTGTGTGTGTGTGTGTGTGTGTGTGTTCAGTTTGGTCTGTTTTATTGTGCCATTTCAGGAATATGTCTATTTATAGAGCTAATTGGGGAGTATGGGAGTGTAATAATAATGTTTACAATAATAACTGTTGATGTTTTAAAACTAAACGCAGTACAATGAGCTTCTGGACACCATTAAAAACACATTAAAAATACTAAATATCACCAATCAATCACGTTTAATGATTTATGGTTGTTTGATATATATTTGCTTGTACTGTTTAGTGTTACAACCATTGGAACTGTGGACATATTAGATTGGCTTTGAATTCATTCGGAGCGTCATTAAAAGCAATAGACAGAATTGGGTTTCCTCTTTTTTTCCTGGTCTTATGTAGTTATATTCAGCTTTTAATATGTTTATTTAATTTGTTTTAACTTAATTTGCCTAATAAGTTGTGTAAGTGTTTTGTTTGTGTGTTTGATATCACTCATGTATTCTCACATGGCAGCATTGTGATTGATTTACTCTCTCGCTCTTGATTTTGATTTGATTTGATTTTGTTCTCCACTTGTCCACTCATTTCAGAAAGTAGGCCACTGGAGAGGCCTGGAACACAAACCACACATCTAGTCTAGCCTCCATTACTCCAGCCGCCACACATATAAAGCTGTCAATCAACCACACTACCGCCTGGCCCTGTTATGACTTGCTGGCTGTGTGGGTGGGTCTTCAGGGTGATGGATGGCTCCCAGAGCCTATCAGGTGGCACAGAGCATCCATCTCTGTCTGGAGCCTGTTAAACAAGCTTGGGAAAGTGGCCATGTAGTTCTAACCACCATTGGCCTCCACTAAAAAAAAAACATTAACATTAATGAAGGATGGCTTTAAAAGTTCACTAGTAATAGGCTTGAATTAAATTTATGAGTCAGACGGTTGGCTGGAGAGACGTTGTGATTAATGGTTGTGGTGGATGGATGGGAAAGAGGCATTTAAACCACAGGATCGATTTGAAGGGAAGATTTGATTGGCAGATGAGCATCAACATACTGAGTGTACAAAACATTAGGAACACCCGCTCTTTCCATGACATAGACTGACCAGGTGAAAGCTATGATCCCTTATTGATATCACCTGTTAAATCCACTTCAATCAGTGTAGATGAAGGGGAGGAGACAGGTTAAAGAAGGATTTTTAAGCCTTGAGACAATTGAGACATGGATTGTGTATGTGTGCCATTCAAAAAGTGAATGAGCAAGACAAAATATTTGTTTGAGTGTGTCAAGAACTGCAACGCTGCTTGTTTTTTCCACGCTCAACAGTTTCCCGTGTGTACCAAGAATGGTCCACCACACAAAGGACCTCCAGCCAACTTGACACAACTGTGGGAAGCATTGGAGTCAACATGGACTAGCATCCCTGTGGAACGCTTTCGACACCTTGTAGTCCATGCCCCGACGCCTTGAGGCTGTTCTGAGGGCAAAACGGGGTGCAACTCAATATTAGGAGATCCTAATGTTTTGTACCCTCAGTGTAGCTAATAATAATAATAATGATAATAAGCCATTTAGCAGACACTTTTATCCAAAGCGACTTACAGTCATGTGCGCATACATTTTTACGTATGGGTGGTCCCGGGGATCGAAAATGCTTCTGTATTATTATACCTTTTTCAGTCCTTTTCCTTCTGTCATCAAGCAATAGAATATTTCCACCATCTCCTCAGTGGCTCAATGGAGAAACAAGAAGGGATGTGATGTTTTAAGTGATCTAAAAAATAAAGCTGCCACTCTGTGCTGTTGTTTTAAAAATGATGTTCACTTTGGTCCCCGCTGTTATTCAAAAGCCTTTCTTAATGCTTGCGGCAGGTAACTGCTCAGCTCCTGGTGGTGAACATACCCAGGCTATTTCAATACAATCTAGCTGCCACTTTTAGACAGGTTACGTGAGGCTGCCATTGACGTATGGCAGCACTACACATCTCAGTGGTGGTGGAGGCCATAGATTACTGTAGCTGCACAGGGTCATTAAACACTCAAAAGATCTGATTGCACAAGCAAAACATCTATTTCAGAATGCTAAAGCAACTTGATTATGCTTTTCAACAGTGCAATCCACCATTGTATAGCCTACTGCAGGAAAGTGCTCAGGTTGTCGTAGTGCATTACGACTGTCAAAGGCAGAGTGGTTTTCTTTCACACTGCCACCTTTTCAGAACTTGCATTTTAAAAGGAGATTCAGAAATATATTTGTACCTAGCAAACAGTGGTCTGTTATGTTACACAGTCGTAAGGAAGAGTATCAAGCCCATGAACCGTGTCTCTTTCTATCTCTCTTCCCTCTCTCTCTGCTCGCCGCCTCTCTGCTAACCTCTGATGTCATTAGTGTTGGATGAGGGGGAAGATGGGGGGAGAGGGTTGTAGTCTTAATGAATTCTGATGCGTCCTCCCATTCCCCCACCTAGATGACCTCTCCGATGCTAAGGGTGTCAAATTAGAACAGCCTGGAAAGGAGAGAGCAAGGCGATGGGGATGGAGCGTCTCCTCTCTCATCCAGGCCTCTGAATCACCTTCAAATCACCTAATGGAACATGAAATTCATAAAGAATACCTACAGAGCTACAGTAATACTGATTTCATTACCATTCACTCTAAGTCATAAACCTACTCAGCAATGTTCCTTCCATTTGGGGGGTGGGGGGCACTGAGCAAATTTCAGGTCTGCTGAGCGGAAACTTCAACATTGTAAACATTCTGTGCAACTTCCGGCGCGCATTTACTGTGAACACTGAGGCTTTACCCGCTTCAAGTTACAGTTTAACAGCGACGGACGAACATCTGGGCAGAAGGTATGCTGACCTCTTGCTCCGGGAAGCGCGGGGGCTGATATCCCAGGGAACACTAAAAAGGCAAGAGACCCGTAGCAGAACAGGGAAGGGTGTTGCGGGCATATTCCACCCACACGAGTTGCTGGCTCCAGGTGGTGGTTTTTGGTGGACGAGGCAGCGAAGAGTCGTCTCCAGGTCCTGATTGGCTCGCTCCGACTGGCCGTTAGACTGGGGATGAAAGCCAGAGGACAGGCTGTCCGACGACCCAATGAGGGTGCAGAACGCCTTCCAGAACCGGGACGAGAACTGAGGACCGCGATCGGAGACCATGTCGACCGGCAGTCCATGGATCCGGAAGACGTGCTGCACCATAAGCTGGGCCGTCTCCTTAGCTGGGGGCAACTTAGGAAGGGGAATTAAATGGGCAGCTTTCGAAAACCTGTCCACCACCGTAAGGATGGTGGTGTTGCCATCTGATGGAGCGAGGCCGGTGACGAAGTCTAAGGATATATGGGACCAGGGGCTGTGAGGGACAGGGAGTGGTTGAAGGAGGCCAGCCGGAGCTTGCTGTGGAGTCTTGTTCTGCACACACACAGTACAGGCAGCAACGAACGCAGAGACGTCAGGAACCATGGTGGGCCACCAAAAACGTTGGACGAAAGCCAAGGTCCGACTGGAGCCAGGATGACAGGTGAGTCTCGAAGAATGTGCCCATTCCAGAACAGGAGCACGGGCAGAGTCCGGGACAAACATCCGGGCCCCACACCAAGAATGGCTGTTCCACCCCTTCTAAGCAGTGCCTCCACTTCAACGCCATCTTAACAGCGAGTAATTCTTGATTTCCCACGTCATAGTTCCTCTCAGCGGGGTTAAGACGATAGGAAAGGAAGGCACAGAGATGCAGCTTCTGGTCCTGGGCAGAACGCTGGGACAGGAAAGCCCCCACTCCAATGGCCGAGGCGTCGACCTCCACCACGAACTGACGGGACGGGTCTGGATGGATTAAGATGCGGGCTGTAGTGAATCGCTGCTTGAGGTCTGAGAATGCCTGGTCAGCTGCTGGAGACCATATGAACGGAAACTTGGGAGAGGTGAGTGCAGAGAGGGGGGAAGCAAGGGTGCTGTAACACCGGACGAAACAACGGTAGAAATTGGCAAACCCCAGGAAACGTTGCAGCTGCACTCTGGATGTGGGTTGAGGCCAATCCACCACAGCTCTCACCTTGTCAGGGTCCATCTGAATATTCCCTGCAGCGATGACGTATCCTAGGAAGGAGATGGTGGAGTGATGGAACTCACATTTCTATGCCTTCACGAAAAGCTGGTTCTCCAGGAGACGCTGGAGGACCTGTCAGACATGGAGGACGTGCTCTTGAGCTGACCAGGAATAAATGAGGATGTCGTCGAGGTAGACAAACACAAATCGGTTCAACATCATTGACCGGGGCCTGGAACACTGTTGGTCAGTCCGAACGGCATCACCAGGTACTCGTAGTGCCCGCTAGCCGTGTTAAAGGCAGTCTTCCATTCATCTCCTTCCCGTATCCGAACCAGATGGTAAGCATTCCGAAGGTCCAACTTGGAGAAAATGACCGCCTCCTGGAGAGGCTCGAAAGCTGAGGAGGTGAGTGGTAGAAGGTAACGGTTTTTAACCATAATGTCATTGAGACCTCGGTAGTCGATACACGGACGCAGGGTCTTGTCCTTCTTCTCCACAAAGAAGAACCCTGCGCCGGCGGGGGAGGAAGATGGACTCATAATCCCTGCAGCGAGAGAGTCCTCAATATACCCTTCCATCGCTTTGGTCTCCGGACCCGACAGGGAATAAAGTCGCCCCCGAGGTGGTTCGGTGCCCGGGAGAAGGTTGATAGCACAGTCATAGGGCCGATGTGGCAAAGGAAGAGTTGACTTACCTTCCGTAAGTCCTGGTACTCCGCGGGAACAACAGAAATGATCCAAGGTTCTACCCAAGCCAGCAGGGAGACGTCCCGGGGCAGGCTGGGCCGACTTCAGACAATGAGCATGGCAAAATGGGCTCCAACCTATGATGGACCCCGTAGCACAGTCGATAAGGGGATTGTGCCTCTGGAGGCATGAAAACCCCAAAACCATGGGTACATGAGGAGACTCCAGGAGCAGAAACTGCATGGATTCACTGTGGTTTCCTGGCACTCGCAGGTGGATAGGAACCGTACTGTGGTTGACTCTGCCAATAGAGCGCCCATCCGGCACGTCCATCGGAATGGAAAGGGGTTGAGCGGAGATGCCCAGCTCCGACACCAGGGTAGTGTCCATGAAGCTCTCGTCGGCCTCAGAGTCAATGAGCACCCGGATGGATTTGGACTGGCCTCCCCACAACAAGGTAGCATAGAAGGGGTTACGAATAGTAAGGGATTGGAAACTCCCTGTATGGCTCACCAGTGTACTTGTACCTACTGATGAGCCTGGTCTTTTTAATGGGCATGTAGATAAGAAATGTCCCATAGCTCCACAATACAGACAGCTCTTGGTGTTTAGTCTGCGTAAGCAGGAGACAATCTAGCCATTTACATTTTACATTTACATTTTAGTAATTTCGAAGACGCTCTTTTCCAGAGCGACTTACAGTTAGTGAATGCATAAGTTTTTTTTTTTTTTATACTGGCCCCCCGTGGGAAACGAACCCACATCCCTGCCGGCCAAACCCTCCCCTACCTTGGATGACGCTGGACCAATTGTGCGCCGCCCAAGGGTCTCCCGGTTGTGGCCGGCTGCGACAGAGCCTGGACTCGAACCAGAATCTCTAGAGGCACAGCTAGCACTGTGATGCAGTGCCTTAGACCACTGCGCCCTGCCCAGTTGCATGGGCTCCGGAGGAGGCGAGTCGGCAGCCCTCTGTGATTCCCGAGAGAACTCGGGTGACATCGGATTCACTCGGAAATATAGACTAATGGGATTTTAGGGATTCCTCGGAGGCGAGGTGGAAATTGAGGACGAGTGAGGGCGACAGGGAACAGATTCCCTCTCCCTCCTACGTTCCCGTAGCCACCCATCGATCCAGATGGTCAAGGCTATGAGGGAGTCATCTTTAATCAACTCCGATAATCCATGAAGGAACATGTCGAACAAGGCTTCCGGGTTCCAGGCCCTCACAGCCACCAATGTGCGAAAATCCACCGCCTACAGGGAGGAGGTGACGGCTCTGGGAGTGTGGTGCCAGGAAAATAACCTCTCACTCAACATCAACAAAACAAAGGAGATGATCGTGGACTTCAGGAAACAGCAGAGGGTGCACCCCCCTATCCACATCAACGGGACCGCAGTGGAGAAGGTGGAAAGCTTCAAGTTCCTTGGCGTACACATCACCGACAAACTGAAATGATCCACCCACGCAGACAGTGTGGTGAAGAAGGCGCAACAGAGCCTCTTTAACCTCAGGAGGCTGAATAAATTCGGCTTACCACCTAAAACCCTCACAAACTTTTACAGATGCACAATTGAGAACATCCTGTCGGGCTGTATCACCGCCTGGTACGGCAACTGCACCGCCCACAACCGCAGGGCTCTCCAGAGGGTGGTGCGGTCTGCCGAACGCATTACCAGGGGCAAACTACCCGCCCTCCAAGACACATACAACACCCGATGTCACAGGAAGGCCAAAAAGATAATCAAGGACATCAACCACCCGAGCCACTGCCTGTTCACCCCGCTATCATCCAGAAGGTGAGGTCAGTACAGGTGCATCAAAGCTGGGACCGAGAGAATGAAAAACAGCTTCTATCTCAAGGCCATCAGACTGTTAAATAGCCATCACTAGCACATTAGAGGCTGCTGCTGCCTTTAAGAAATGGAACACTAGTCACTTTAATAATGTTTACATATCTTGCACTACTCATCTCATATGTATATACTGCATTCTATTCTATAATATTCTACTGTATCTTAGTCCATGCCGCTCTGTCATTGCTTGTCCATATATGTATTCTTAAATCCCATTCCTTACTAGTTTTGTGTGTATTGGGTATATGTTGTGAAATTGTTAGATATTACTGCACTGTCAGAGCTAGAAGCACAAGCAAATCGCTACACCCGCTATAACATCTGCTAAACAAGTGTATGTGACAAATAACATTTGATTTGATTTAGTCTGCCACACTACGGGAGTCTTGACATAGCTGGAGAAGCTTACGAGCAGCCTCTCTCCCGGACAATGGAGAATCTAACACCTTTCCTACCTCCGCCACGAACTCCTCCAGACTGAGGCAAACGGCGGACTGTTGGTCCCACACCGCCGTAGCCCAGGCAATTGCCCTCCCGGACATCAGCGTTATGAGGTACGCTATCTTCGAGCGGTCCAAGGGGAACGAAGAAGGCTGCAGCTCGAAGGTGAGGGAGCACTGGGAGAGAAAGGCCCGGCAGGTTCCATAATCTCCAGCATAGCACTCCGGAGGAGGTAAGCGAGGTTCTAAGGACACCGGGATAGGCTGTGAAGAAGCGCCGCTGGTGGCGGGGTTGCTGAGAGTCTGGGGTTTACTGTTGTGCCTTGCTGCCTAGCAGGGAATCTGCGGAATTGCTCCAGCAATGTATCGAACGCATGGTCATGGCGTTCTACCAGGGTATGGAGTCCTTCCATAAGGAATTACAGTAACTCCAATGGTGGCTCCTTGCTGGGAGTCTGCTGGGTCAGTCGTGGCCAGTTCGTACTATCACGGCTCAGGCTAAGACCCAGATGCAGACACAGGAGGCAGATAGTACGAGTCTATTATAGTTCAAGGGGCTGGCAAAAGGTAAATCAAGGCAGGCAAAGAGTCGTAATCCAAATCAGAGTCAGGCAGGTACAGGACGGCAGGCAGGATCAGGGTCAGGACAGGCAGAAAGGTCAGAACTGGGAAGACTAAGAAAAACAACAACTAGAGCACAGGAAACACGGGAACACGCTGGTAGGACTTGACGGACAAGACGAACTGGCAACAGACAAACAGAAAATGCAGGTATAAATACACAGGAGACAAATGGGAGACACCTGGTGGGGGGTGGAGACAAGCACAAGACAGGTGAAACAGATCAGGGTGTGACACTTGCATAGTTAGATTTTGTTTGGGTATGTTGCATTGAAAGGGCCTAATATGTTGATTCGATCGAAATTCCCACATTAGAGGGAAATGTTGATAGTGAAGTTCAATCTCGTGCATCTCTGCGCGGGCTGGTGTTTTTTCTGCGTGGCAGTCCTGGGGCAGCTGTGCAGCTTAGAGGGAACATTGCTACTCAGTATACCTACTGTATATGGGCTGCCTGATGTTGTTATTTAGTTCAATAATGGTTTGATGGCTGACATTCCTGACTCAACAGAGATGTGTGATCCAGAGTGTCGCCCGATGCTTAAGCACTCCTCCTGAGCCCTGCGTTTAGTTTTCCTTGGCAGGCTCAGGCCACAGCTCATTAGACTAAGAGAATGCGCCGCCTTAATTAATTATATGTAAATATCCTTTGAATTGGCCACATTTGCATATTAAGAGAGATTTCTGGAATCTGTGGCGTAATATATTTTAATTAGGGATTCATTAAATAGAATGGGAATTTCATTTCGCCTGGCAGGTTGTGTTAGGTGTGAAGTGCATGTCTCGCCCAGTGTCTGACTGCTGAACCAAGCTATACCAAAACATGAAGGAAGCGTCTCTCTCTTTTGCTCGCTCTCTCTTGCACTCTCTATCTCTCTCTCTCTCTCACTCACACACACACACACACACACACACACACACACACACACACACACACACACACACACACAATCCACACTCCAGGAGCCGCCAAGGCCTTCCCAGGGGGTCTCCACATAACAACATGCTAGCTTTGAGGGGGGGGGGGGGATCTAACAATCACACACACGCTTTGTATGTAGTGTGTGTTGTTGGGGGGTGTCCCAGATTGGCTTAATTTCATCTTCACTCCACTTTTCCTTGTTTCTATCTAGAGTATAGGGAATGGCTCTCAGACACGGAACACTAGTTGTGTTGGCAATTATGTTAATGGATTGCCATTAGGCTATGATTCTGTATGAGCGATTGGGGAGAGAGGGCACTTTTTTACAGACCAAGTCAATGCCAGTGCTGCGGCTGCTTGATACCATTCCAGTAGACTCATTTACATAAACATACAGCCCTAGTGTACCTGGAAAAGCATGGGGATCTTTTGTCTTTTCTTTGTTGTGATTAAAATCAGTCTTGTCATAAACACAAACTCATTTGTCATGAAATTCCGCAAACTGTTGTTAATAGTCATAGCAGATGTTCATATCTTTTTAGGGTTGCATTATTAGAGCTTTTATGACATAGATAGCTAGCTGAGGGTTTATTGTTTCAAATAGGTGTTGTAGAATAGAGATGGAGTAATAAGTCCTATGTTAGTGCTGGCTAGAACCAAAGCAGGGGCAGAAACACTAGGGAAAGAGAGATCCTTTTGCATTTCTGATGTGTAGTCAGCAGTGTGCTGACGTTATTGATCCAGGACCTCCGGATTCATTATGAGAGCTGCTGGTGGAACAGCACCCACCCACCCTCCACCTCACCACATCTTTATTTATGCTGCTTCCCCCTCTCCTCTCCTCCTTCCTTCTGCATGGCTCAGCCTCCCCTCCTCTTTTATTCTCCATGCATTATTCTTTTATAAAAACAAAATTACAGCCACCTTATCGGGTGTATTTCGTCATGGATAAGACCTGTCCTTTTAGGCCCCGCCTAGAGAGTTATTTTAGGCCTGGAGGGGGTGGAGGATAAAGGGAGGGGTGGAGGGGCTGGAGGGGAGAGAGTATAAAGTGCCACTGTCAACCCTCCCACTCTGTCTATGAGATGGACTCTCTCTCATCCCTCTCTCTCTCTCTCTCTCTCTCTCTCTCTCTCTCTCTCATCCCTCTCTCATCCTCTCTCTCTCTCTCTCTCTCTCTCTCTCTCTCTCTCTCTCTCTCTCTCTCTCTCTCTCTCTCTCTCTCTCTCTCTCTCTCTCTCTCTCTCTCTCTCTCTCTCTCTCTCTCTCTCTCGTCCTTAATGAGAATCCCTCTCTAATTGTGTGAGCGGGCGGCTGTGCGGTGTGCGGGCGGGGTTGAGGGAGGCCGGGGGGGGTTAGATTGTGATACTGGCTACGTGACCGCTATGCTGATGGAGGCAGGGGATCAATAATTTAGGCCCTGACCTTAATGGTAGTGTTAAAAAGCTCATCTGTCTGGAGACTCAGGCCCTTAAAGGTGCGGCGCAGAATAAATTGAGGCTGAGGAGCTAGCTAGGGCCATAGGTAGGTGGAGGAGTGGGGGATGGGGATGATGGGAGCACAGAGGATAGATAACAGACGAGGAGAGTGGTATGAGCGTCTTTCATCAGTGGCTCAGTCTATGAAAGGGGGGATCATGGGTTTAGAATGATCTACTACATCCACATACATTGTTCCAAACATTAATCTTCTTAGTGATTTAAATGAATGCTGCCATAAGCTTCTGGTTGTATTTTTGTCTGGTGGTGTTGGTGGTAATCTGGTCCATGAAAAATCCATCCCTCCGTTTTATACAGTGATGCTTTAGAATACTTCACCCAGTCAGAGATACCAGTACTGAACAAAGAGAGAGCGCTGTAACGAGTGGCTTTAATCTGGTTCTGGAGCTTGTTTTCTTCTCCAAGCCTTAAGGCCATACACATTGAGAATTCGGACATCCATCGATTTGATTCAGGGACATTAATGTCAAGGCTCCATGCGTCTCTCTCTCTCTCTCTCTCTCTCTCTCTCTCTCTCTCTCTCTCTCTCTCTCTCTCTCTCTCTCTGTCTCGCTCTCTCTCTCTGGATCCTCAAGCCCAGGCAGACGCGGCTTTCATTCCCCTGATGGCAGGATGCAACCATCTCACCCCCCCCCCCTCTCTACTCCCCCTTAGGGGATGATATATTAGATATAACCAATTCAATTTTATGCAGCCAGGACAGATGCCCTGGGGACATAAACACACACATTTTTAATACACTCCTCACCAGGAAGCCCAATGCAGCGCGTGCCTGGCGGAGCCTGCTGCCTGCTCGCGGCTGCCTAGGTCTCCTCTCACACACTCAATTATTAATGTAATGGCCGTAGAAACTTAAATAATAACGACAACCTCCCTCCCTGCAAAGGAATGGGACAAGGACAAGTCACGGAAGGAGGTAGCTTTGCCAAAAGTCATATGCGGTAAAATGAGGCAGAAAATAAACAGGGGGACTAAGGACTAACCTTCAGTGTTGGTGAATACTGTATCCACCCAGAACTAATATGAGAAAAGGATGATTAAGTATTAGAATGGATATAAAATACTACTGGTGTCATTCTGGCTGATGCAATACGATGTAATGTAACATTTATGTGAATGCACAACCCCTTATCGCCTTTTGAAATTGCCAATTTTATAGGACAGAAAGAGAAAAAGTTTAAGGCTGGGGGTTAGCTAGGGATTTACTCGTCAACCAATCACCATGCGAGTCAGGTCAGAATCCGGCGTAGGCCTAGTTGAACTACTGCCTGCTACTTTGAAAAGGCTGATTTCCTCAGTATTCTGGATTTCTGTCACCTCCAGGGTCACTCAGAGGAAGTTCAGTACTCTGGCTTTGACGTGATGAATTGTGACATTATCTTTTACTTGGTTTCATTAGATTCACTGGAGATTGCACACTCTGGCTCTCCTTACCTCCTAAGCCTGGCTGGTCTTGGGCCCGCTCTGCCCTGCGCTGCTCGGCTAGGATGAGAAATCCACTGGCCCCAGGGCAAATATATTTCCTGCTCCCACCCCGAGCTCGTTTCTCGGTTTCATTTCTGTTTTAACGTGTAATTAATTATTCAAATTCATTTTGAAACACAAGTCAAATTTGGAGTGGCTCATTCAAAGGCACATGCAGTAAGCTCCGCTATTAGATTGAAAAATAGGCCCATTGTGTCTGTTGACTTGGTGGCGGGCTGTGATGAAGGATGGCGACAAACTGAAGTGTTTAAATCGGCGAATTGAAATTAATGCCCCCTCAAAGCCAATCCTGCTGACGATACATTAAAGCTAATACTCCGGGAAAGTAAAACGAATGGAAAGATTGAATTTCACCAAAGTATATTTTCCCTCAGAACACAAATCACAGAGGGGAGAAACAGAATGTAGTCCAACTACGTAGGATCGGGGTGTTCCTTTTCTAACTCGTGGAATTTCATGGTGTTGTAGATCATTCTTCATCACTCCCTTTCTTTAGAATCTGTTTTCAATTTTTTTCTGTCTCCTGTCTTAGCCATTCAATGCCTCTATGGTATTTTCATACTTTAATGCTACATATTTCATGTTCATATGTCCCTTTCCATCTCTGGTGCTACTGACATATTAAGACATGTGCAAAGGTCATGCATCAAGGCACATCATTTATTTACACTATTTTAGATTTTTTTATTCATGTTAGTTTTGAATTGAATAATTGAAGTGCCCTCCAGTGTGTGACACATTGTAACACTTAAAAGTGTCCTGTGACAAGCCTCACAATGGATGCTGTTGTTTTTGTCAGTAAAGGTTGATAAATATATTGATTGGAATTACCCTGCATTTGCGCTAAAGGACAGAGGCAGACAGAGCCATTGTAAGAGGCAATAAGAGTCTCTTTTTGTTCCTTTTCCCTTAGAATTTACTGCCAACGGCTGAGAGTGGTATTTATTTTCCTCAGTCTCTGCTCTGCTATCCCAGAGTTGGCAGAGTGATTTTGTAGAATAGAAACATTATAGACTGTTACTGTCAAAGTGTTAAATGTGATGTATAGAGCTGGTGGTTCAGAGGGAGGAGGAGCAGGTGGAGCAGGTGGAGGGGATGAGGAGGAGGGGGAGGTAAGAAGGTGAGCAATGGCACCGCCAAGCAGCCATGACTGCAGCAGCAAGGTGCTCCTGGGAAAGAAAAGCGAGAGAGAGAGATGGAGAGAGAGGAAGAGAGATGGAGGAGAGAGAGACGATGTAGAGAAGGGAGAGAGGATAGAGAGAGAGAGAGATGAGGTAGAGAAGAGAGAGAGGATAGAGAGAGAAAGAGAGAGAGAGAGAGGATAGAGAGAGAGACGAGGTAGAGAAGAGAAATAACAAAGAGAGAGGGAGAGAGAGACAGGGAGAGGGGGATGTGAGGGATGGCAGGGTAATGTGGCGAGAGGTAATGGTTTCTCTCAGCCCACTGGAACAGAGGGGAGATCATTAGCCACCGTCACCATCCCTGTGCTGTGCCTCGACGCTATTTACCCCCCTCACCTCACCATGGGCCACCATCAGGGTGGGGAGACAGGGAGGTAGACACACAGTGTTTGTGTGGAGGGACAGGGAGTGGGGGAGACACAGTGTGTTTGTGTGGAGGGACAGGGAGTGGGGGAGACAAACAGTGTCAGTGTGTTTCTGTGGTGGTAGCCCACCGTAGCAGAAGCACATTGGCAGAGTGCCGCTCCAAGGAGGCAATAGTGATCTGATGAGTGGCTCATCGTAGTATGCTCCCTCGTAAGGATGGATAGTCCACATACTTTGTTTCAGTACACTCTTAGAAAAAAAGGGTTCCAAAAGGGTTCTTCGGCAGTCCCCATAGGAGAACCCTTTTTGGTTCCATGTAGAACCCTCTGTGTAAAGGGCTCTACATGGAACTCAAAATAGTTATTCAAAGGGTTCTCCCATGGGGACAGCCGAAGAACCCATTTAGGTGCTAGATAGCACTTTCTTTTCTAAGCGTGTAGGACTCCCACACGTACAGGCAGACACGAATACATATTGACTCCTCCTGCATCCCTTTTATTTCGATGCACTCAACCAGGTATTAGTGAGGATGATTCTATGCTCCCTATAGACATATTACTGGCAATACACACAGTACAACATGATACTGTTGAATTTACATTGAGTCCCAGGAAAAGCCAGACTGCAAAAGCTTTTTGGACACTTATTTAGACTTATTTTGATTACTAATAGCCTATTGGAGGAGAAATGCACTCTTGCTCTTGTTTGCTGAATGTAAAATTGGCTATAGCATAGGGGTGGGCATGAGTAATCCAGTACTCGAACGGACGTCAAAGCTTCATCTTTAACCAGAGATCACTTTTTTTTCAAATAGTGTAAAACTATTTGGTGGAATGTGCTTTATGGCTGCCCGAACGGAAGGTTAAATTTGTCTTGAAGACAAACTTAATTTGCTTTGACTCTAGTGTTCTATTTGTACATGTGCATTTGCAGGGCACAACAAAAAATAAACCAAGCATCACACAATTTTTCTCCCTAAATTCCCTTTCTCCCCGTGTCTCATTCACTCAATTGCATTCCGACCACGGCCTCTACACACGTGTGCTGAGAGCGCATATAAGCGCCAGTTAGGCCTACAGAAATAAATACCTATAAAAACGTATCTAACTGATGGGATACACAAGCTACATTCCTTGCCGAATGACGACAGTTTTATCACACATTCAAAATGGACTGGTTGATTGAAGTATGTGTGCTGCAGTTTTGAAATAATTGTGTCACGTCTATTTTTCTCTTAAGCTACTTTGCGAACTGCTAGTGCCATTTAGAATTGTTTAGCCTAGGCTATAACCCCCCTAAACATAGACAGGTTCCACACTGAAAATATGCAAAAACAATAGTTTGATAAAGACAAAGAGTGTATTTTCATCAGAATCATTAAGTATATGCCTACTCACCAAACCGATGTCGTGGCCGTAATTCATCACCGTACAGTGTTCAATGTGGAATTGTTCATCCATTTGGAAAATTCCAAATAACAGGCAGAATAAACAAAAACATCAATGCAACATGCAACAATTTAAAAGATTTTAGTGAGTTACAGTTCATTTAAGGAAATCAGAGAATTGAAATACATTAATTAGGCGCTAATGTATAGATTTAACATGACTGGGAATACAAATATGCATCTGTTGGTCACAGATAACTTTTAAAAAAGAAAGGTAGGGGGGTGGATCAGAAAACCAGTCAGTATCTGGTGCGACCCCCATTTGTCTCATGCAGCACGAAACATCTCCTTCGCACAGAGTAAGTCAGACTGTTGATTGTGGCCTGTGGAATGTTGTCCCACTCCTCTTCAATGGCTGTGCGAAGTTGCTCGATATTGGCAGGAACTGGAACACACTGTCGTACACGTCGATCCAGAGCATCCCAAACGTGCTCAATGGCTGACATGTCTGGTGAGTATGCAGGCCATGGAAGAACTGGGACATTTTCAGATTCCAGGAATTGTGTACAGATCCTTGCGACATGGGGACATGCATTATCATGCTGAAACATGAGGTGATGGCGGCGGATGAATGGCATGACAATGGGCCTCAGGATCTTGTCACGGTATCTCTGTTCATTCAAATTGCCATCGATAAATGCAATTGTGTTCGTTGTCTATAGCTTATGCCTGCCCATACCATAACCCCACCATCACAACGTTGACGTCAGCAAACCGATGGCCCACACAATGCCATACACGCTGTCTGCCATCTGCCTGGTACAGTTGAAACCGGAATTCATCTGTGAAGAGCACACTTCTCCAGCGTGCCAGTGGTCATCAAAGGTGAGCATTTTCCCACTAAAGTTGGTTACGACGTCGAACTGCAGTCAGGTCTAGACCCTGGTGAGGACGACAAGCATGCAGATGAACTTCCCTGAGGCGGTTTCTGACAGTTTGTGCAGAAATTCTTCGGTTGTGCAAACCCACAGTTTCATCAGCTGTCCGGGTGGCTGGTCTCAGACGATCCCGCGGGTGAAGAAGCCAGATGTGGAGGTCCTGGGCTGGCGTGGTTACATATGGTCTGCGGTTGTGAGGCCAGTTGGACGTACTGCCAAATGCTCTAAAACAACGTTGGAAGCGGCTTATGGTAGAGAATTGAACATTCAATTCTCTGGCAACAGCTCTGGTGGACATTCCTGCAGTCAGCATGCCAATTGCATGCTCCCTCAAAACTTGACACATCTGTGGCATTGTGTTGTGTGACAAAACTGCAAATTTTAGAGTGGCCTTTTATTGTCCCCAGCACAAGGTGCACCTGTGTAATGATCATGTTGTTTAATCAGCTTCTTGATATGCCACACCTGTCAGGTGGATGGATTATATTCTCAAAGGAGAAATGCTCAGTAACAGGGATGTAAACAAATTTGTGCACAACATTTGAGATAAATACTTTTTTTGTGCGTATGGAAGATTTCTGCAATCTTTTATTTCAGCTCATGAAACATGGGACCAACACTTTACATGTTGCGTTTATATTTCTGTTCAGTGTGAATCGAATGTCTGTATATCAAAAAGAAGACCGATTTTGGTTTGTAACCCTGAAAAAAATTCTTTCAACTTGCCAAATTAAGGCCCGTTTCAAATGATCCTGTTAAATCCAATTCAATCAGTGTAGATGAAGGGGAGGAGACAGGTTAAAGAAGGATTTTTAAGCCTTGAGACAATTGAGATATGGATTGTGTTTGTGCCATTCAGAGGGTGAATGGGCAAGACAAAATATTTTAGTGCCTGAGACCAAAAGGGGGTGCAACTCAATATTAGGAAGGTGTTACTAATGTTTTGTACACTCAGTGTATATGGGGCAATTTAGCAATTAGGATTTCTTATCTATAATGGTTATGATAAATTAGGCATTGTTGCAATCTGTTGGCATTAAATATAAATGTTTTTTCCAGTGCGGGCCTTGTTTTCTAACATTTTGAAATTTGAAATCTTTATTCAAGTGCGAGTACTCGGACAGTCCAAACATGTCAAATGCCCATCCCTACTACAGCATTAAGAACAGGCGGGAAGTTGGAAAGGAGAAAACCGTATTTTCCTATAGTAGGCCTATCTTTAACACTGATAGGCTACATCCTGACAAAAAACATAATATGAGTGGCCTGCTCATGTACCTTTCTGGACCTTCTAAACTGTTGAGAATAGACCCAAACTGATCCAAATGGTTGCATAATATTTAGCTAATGAATGGCCTAATATCTAGCTTATATTTAGCATCTTCCTTTGGCTACACATCACTGGTCTCTCTCTTCCAGCTGTTGTGTAATAGGCTATAACCTACGCCAGCCTCTCTGCAATAGGCCCTTCCTCTTCTCGTGAAATCCCAGGAAACGCTATAGGCTACAAAAGCTATAGGCTACAAAAGATATAGGACATTTATTTTGATATATTTTTTATACTGGGCCGAATAGCCTATTCAGGGAAAGAAGTAGGCTTGCTCTTGCTAATTGCTGAATGTAAAACAGGTCTACAGCATAGGCCAATTTAACTGTCGGGGAAAGTTGAGGAGAGTAAGTGCATTGGTGTGATCACTTTTGGCCGGTTATGATAACATTGTTGCACTGATGTATTGCAAATAGTTGCACAGGACAGACAGAGGGATGAGCACAGTGAAAAAGAAGACCCAAAGGAATTTACAACCATTAGAAAACTGGAAATCACTTGCAAACAACTTGAATCCATCACTTCTGTTGTTTGGCTGTGCCCATAGCAACGTTCGAAAATGAGGTGGATAGACATTGTGACATTGTCCTGTATATCTGGAGCTTGGGAAACTACTATAGCAGCTGATTGTCATATCATAGCATCTCTGTTTTTTAAATATTTATTTTCCATCCATTCAGCTATAGTGGTTAAAGGTTAAAGACAACATGACTTAAGCTGTTTAACAGATCCTCCACGTCTTATTCAAGTCTGAGTCATACAGCGGACAGGGAAAAAAGCTGTTGAGAAATATGATCACAGCAATAAACCAGACCAATTATTCCCCATTGACAACCTTCAAAACCCTTTTTTATGGCCGATTCATCCAAATAAAACTTTATTGCACCAGTGGAAGGGGACAGTGTCATTTTTGCATAGCTTGTCCAAGCCGCCAAGATTTTATGTGATCGCGGTTATTGCACCTCTGTGACATTTTCTACTTTATTGAACAAGACTTTAAAATCTAGTAGGCAGTATATAAAAAGTGAGGGAAAGGGATGAGTGTCCCAGTCCCAGGCAGTTGAGACTTGACTGAAACAGACTGTGACGTTAGTTGATGTGGTTGTCTGCTGTTCAGATCTAATAAACTCATTCATGAATTGGAGTGCTGAACGCAGGATGTTGTGGTATAATACTCATTTTGGGCATTAGGGAATATCCTACCTAAAAAATATCCACCTTTCTCTCAGTGTGTGTGTGTGTGTGTGTGTGTGTGTGTGTGTGTGTGTGTGTGTGTGTGTGTGTGTGTGTGTGTGTGTGTGTGTGCAAGAGAGAAGGAGAGAGAGACAGGGAGATATAAAGGATATAAAGTGAGAGTGAGCGAGAGGGGTACTGGCCCTGCTCTGTGTGTAATTAAATGGGGGTGTCTGTCAGGGCGACTGGGTCTTTGTGTGGACCCATATGTTTGGGTGCTGATACAGGGAGGATTATTCTGTTTGGAAGGCTGATAACAGCCTGTTTATAACCTTGGCACAGACCAAGCCCTAATCTGGTAGGAGCACATCTCCCCCCCCCCCCCTCCACTACCACCACACACATGCACCCCAAATTCCCACAGAAAATAACATTGCCGACTCTGTCACAAAGAGGAGATAGGCTTGACCCAAATAGACACAGCTACTTCACCCTCTACACCCCGTCTGTAAAGATGGATGGATGTTCCATATATTTATGTACAGCAGTGGAGGCTGCTGAGGGGAGGACGGCTCATAGCTGTAGCTCAATTGGTAGAGCATGGCGCTTGTAACGCCAGGGTAGTGGGTTTGATCCCCGGGACCACCCATACGTAAAAATGTATGCGCACATGACTGTAAATCGCTTTGGATAAAAGCGTCTGCTAAATGGCATATTATTATTATTATTATTATAATAATGTCTGTAATGGAGTGAATGTAATGAAATCAAACACATGAACCCCCCCCAAAAAATAAAGAAATAAAGATGATACCATTCCATTCACTCCGTTCCGACCATTATTATAACCCGTCCTCCCCTCAGCAGCCTCCACTGATGTACAGTCAGGTCCAAAATGATTGGCACCCTTGATAAAGACAAAAAAAATACTATTAAATAAATAATTAAAATACTGAGCTATATTAAATGCTCAAACATTTAGAAAATTATATTATTTTATACTAATAATTTCTTAGAGAAAGAGATTTTGTTTAGTAAGTAAGACATTGTTTTCTCAAAAAAGATAGGGGTAAAAAAAATACCTTTCAATACCTCACCTTGCAAGGATAACGTCACTGTTTTACCCTTTTTTTTTTTTTTATAAACTGAACTTGGCAATCATTGTGGCCTTGTATTTCTTCTCTTCTCTCCTGTCAGTCTGTTCAGTCTACAGTTACAACTCTCATTATTGCTTTTTTGCTATTGACTGTGCACTTACCTTGCACATCGTTTTTTCCCCATTAGTATATACTATGTATTTTGTAATATTTCTGTTTTTCTTCACTTACTTTTTCGCTGACTGACATGTTCCAGCTTTTGTTCTTGTTCCATATTGTCATAGTAATTGTTTTAGTTTGATTTAATGGATCGTGCTTTTAATTCTGCTGTTGCCAAGGTTTTGTGTGTGTGTGTATGTGTTTTAAAGTAATTTCCATTGTGTTTTGAGAAACTTCATTTGAGATTGTGTTTTCTTCACTGGGAGAATTCAAATGGATCTGTTGTTATGCTAATATGAACATCATTTATGTTTTACCTTAATTGCACAAAGCAGAAAAGCGTTAACAATAGTTCTGTAAAATAGTATTTTAAGGTACTGTACTTTCAAGACATACAGTACGACTGAGTGGTGGTTTAGTGATGGATTGTTCAACCAACACTGTAGACATTTTAATCTACACCTTGATTTAAGTGTGTCAGTCATTATGCTCATCGGCAATGTGGTCCACTACAAATGCTCTAGATTTTAGATTTTAGTCATTTAGCAGACACTCTTATCCAGAGCGACTTACAGTTAGTGAGTGCATACATTTTTCATACTAGTGGTGTGAGATTGAGAAAATGTAAAGCGTTCCCATAATACGCTATGACGATCATGCAGTTCCTCAATTGAATTTCAATTAACTTAAAGTCCAGGTTAAAATGACAGAGGGCTAATGCACCTGCTGAGTCTAGCTGATTAGTTCCCTAATATACTGAGACACACCAGTCACACTTAGCATTAGCTAAATTAGCATTAGCATAGCTTAACACACTCCCCGTTAGAGAGAGAGAGGGAGGGCACTTAACCAACCCACCACAGGGACTGGTAGCTACTGTTCGAGTGGCAGGAGAAGACAACTGTCAACCTGTCACATTTCTCCCTCTTCTTCCCTTACACAGTGTGCATGTTGTAGTGTAGTGTAGCAGTGGAAGGGAAGGCTGTACTGTGCAGCAGAAAGCCTGGCATCGCAGCATCGCAGGTCTCAGGAGATATCAAGCAACTAGGTCAGACTGATCATGTAATTCGCTGACTGCATGGATCCTCAGCCCAACACATCCGGAAAGAAAAAATGACAGGAAAAAATAAATATAGGAAAAAATATCTATGCTGCTGTTGTTGCACTTGCTTACCCCTTAGTGTTGCTGCCAAAATAATCAGAGAGAGAAGGAAAAAGAACAGCATTTCTGTTATTTCACTCCGTTTATTTAGGGGCGGACACTGATGTTCTGGGGCTTTCATCACCAGTAGGGAAATGTAACACTATCATTAGCGGCATTATTATCATAGTATAGTGGGTTTTAGTAGTAGTATGTTTTATTTGATAATCCGAAAGGTTCGTCCACATTGACACTCTTACATCAGTGTTCAGATCCTCCCGTAGTGTCACCCCTCTGTGGTCATAGAGTAATGGTGAACATCAGGCTGTACATTATCCACCGTACATCAATAACATCACAGTCTCGCTCCTGAGAGGAGAGTGAGGATGAGAAGAACTTAACTGCATCAGCAAAGTGCATTTTCATTCACATGCAGTATTCCAGAGAGAGACATCCAGCCCGACTGTGACAACTCTCCTTCCCCGCAGGTATGGAAATCAAACTGGGGATAAAAATAAGCCTGGCAGCTGGGAGTTATTCACAATGGCGGGAGGGAGGAGGGGAGGGGGGAACCAGGGGGTCCAGCTGGAGAGGCAGGTGTGTACGGGCTGACCGACAGAAAACTCCTTATATCCCACTGTCTTAAAAACATCTTCACTCAGATTCTGATACATAGCAAGCAGGACCTGAGTCAGTACTCTTTCTGTAGTCTCCACCTAGCCTGGTCCCAAGATCTTGCCAACTCCTATGGTTATTGTCACAGCGAGTTGGTAAGACAGCACAAACAGACTTGGGACAAGTCTAGTGTTGACCTGTGTATAGTATTGCGCGATAACAGAGTTTATACAGGGCCAGGTCCTCTCTCTTTGTGTGATGTGCAGAAATAACAGACCCTTCTCTGCATAGTGTTACTGCAGTTTGTTGATTCTTCCGGGGCTAGCAGTACTGTCGATGTGAGACTTCAACCTTCCCTGACAGTTAAAGACAAATATTTGCTTTTGGTGCAAGAATGACTGTCGACTTGATCTGTCTCTCATGCAAATGATGTCTAGCAGTACATTTTATATCTCTGTTTTGAATTGTCACTTTTTGCCACCGTTAGGCTATACCGTCAACATGGCTGGAGGCTAATCCAATGACCCTGCCCCACACACACGCGCATGCACACACACACACACACACACACACTGATGATTGACAGCAGGGGCTCCCTGTGACCCACTATTCTTGCATCAATTCAACCCCCCCAAAGGCCTATGGCTATGATTAATGACTAGCTGGGTCCGCTACATTGGTGATAGTTTTGGGAAGGGTGTGGGGTGTGTGAGGGGCCTGTGCCCCATGCCACTGTCTACTATAGACTGAGACACTCACTGTGTGGGGCCTGCAGGCATAGGATTGTCGGTCATATCCAGTATCCACCGCCCCAGCTCCAGCTTCAACAGCCCTGATCTCGCCGGTCCTTAGGAGCCCCCTCTCACCCTCTCCCTCTCTCTCTCCCTCTGTGGATGATGATCCATGCAGCTAATTACTGCGATTAAGTAGATTGCTAATCCTCTCTATGGAAGGCAATGGTGGTAGACTAATGCAGATGAAGAAACTTTGCAATTGAAGTATGAACGAAGGGTCAGGGGGTATGTTCAAATGTAATCATTTCACAGCGTTGGGTTGTGTCATATTTCTCCTTTAGTTTTGAGATGTAAGATAAACAGACAGAAGGAAGGAGAGTATTGTACATTATTTTATGGTTTCCTGTTTTCTCCTGGGTTAAATGCTGGTCTTGTCTCAGTATGTGGAGCAGAGCCTCCTGTAATTCAGCGTGAGGGCTCACATTGTTTTACTGCACAGGCAGTGTTTTTTACAGCAGGACTCAGTCGCAACAACAGTAACCCTCCTGGGGATCTCAGGTAGCTAGTGACAGCATCCAAACAAATCGCACACTCGGCAGAAATCTGCAGCTTTCCTTTTTCTCCCGACTGACTTCAGCCTTGATGGGATTGGAGACTCCCTGATAAATGCGATGAGGCAATATTTCCACCCAGAGCAGCTATAGTGCTCAAGATTTACAATATTAATGGTCCTCACACTCTATCACTCTATACTCTGTAGTGTTCAGGTTTAGGGAGTCTGAATCTAAACATGAGTCAGAGAACATACAGTCATGGTATCACAAATTCAGGCATTCATTGAAGCTTCCTTTCCTCTTGTTCTTTGCTTTCTGTGGATCTGCTAAATACTTGTTACCAACCAGCTGCATTGTAAAATAAAATTAAACAACAACGGTTTGTGGGAAAATCTGTGTTCTCACATCTCCTTACGTCACAATAATGTCTCACGTGTTCTAATGGCGGTGGCAGAGTGTGAGGAGTGTGGCAATAGTGTGGTTGTTTACGAGTGGCCATATGGTGGATGTCCTCTGCCTGCTAGAGATCAGATGATGTTGTTCTATAATTAATCTGTTTCCCACCAACAAACCCCCTACTCATCCTTCCCTTGTCCCAGGACCCCTATCTCCCTCACAGGGGTGTAAACACCCCCTAAACTACAGAGGGAACTCTGGAACGTTCCAGGTAGGCCTAACCAAATGCTGTCAGATGGAGTCAGCGTCTCCCCATTGTCAAAAATAAACCCACCCGCCCTGGCTTGTATAGCCTAGTTCTCTGCCTGCCTCCAGATGTGGCTTAATTTACTGCGACTCAGCTAATTACTGTAATTAAGGATTAATTACTGTTAATTACTTCGCATAAACTCATCACCAGTCAAAGAGCGGAGCCTTATGAAATGTGCCATACACACGAACACACACCACAGGGACCCCAGAAGGAGCATGTTGTTGGCCTCTCGTTGGATGCCTGATCAGTGTGTTGCAGAGAGGCCCCATGTAGAGCCACAGTAGGGCCACAGTAAAGGGCAGGACTCCAGCTACTTGTGGACAGTCACCTCTGAGCTCCATGCAGTTCCATCGCTTCACCAACTTCTGGAGCACTGCGTCTGTCTCTGGTGGCTGCTGCCATTTCCTGCATGACTTTCAGGCTAACAAGTCCTTGCCGGATGTTAGGAAAACCATTCAGGGCATATTTGTAAGGTCCTGAGGTTTTCGTGACCTCACAAGGAAAAAACTCCTGGCACTACATTATACATTACACCCATATTTTATTATCCAATGAGGGAACCCCAAAACAATCAGTCTTCCCATTTCCATGCTGACAGTCAGTAGGTGTGTTGGTTATAATTAGTTAGAGCTTGGATGGGTAGATGGTAGACGCCAGAGGTAATGAACGTACCCCCAACTGATTCCCCCCTCAGGAATGGAGATTAAATCACAATGACCCGGTCCCTTAGGTACATCAGTGACACACAGTCGAACACACACACACACACACACACACACACACACACACACACGTACAATTAACAACATTAAAATAAAATTGACTTATTTGATTGATAAGATCTAGAGTTGGGAGGGATGTTGATAATTAAATGTGATTTAAATCTTTATGGTCTTCCCCCAAATGAATCATCCCTAGGCCCTATATGTGTCACATACACCATGTTACAGAACAGGTAAAATATATGACATTTCAACACAGGTAAATACAAAAAGATAGAAAAATAACAGGTAAACAATCACTGTAGTAATTCACCAGCTTGATGACTCATTACACTCAAGAGCACAGCTGTTTTCATCTCTCTGAGATGAGAGACCATGAGTAAACTAAGCATTATTAACTTGTTTTTTACTAATAGCCCTGCTAGAACATTTAGTTCGTTGGAAGATGTGCAAACTTTTCCACATTTTGTTACGTTAAATTAAATTGTTTTTTTCCCCCTCATCAATCTACACATAATACCCATAATGACAAAGCAAAAACAGGTTTTTAGAAATGTTTGCTAAAAAATAAAAATATCACTTTTCCATAAGTATTCAGACCTTTTACTCAGTACTTTGTTGAAGCACCTTTGGAAGCGATTACAGCCTTGAGTCTTCTTGGGTATGACGCTACAAGCTTGGCACACCTGTATTTGGGGAGTGTCTTCCGTTTTTCTCTGCAGATCCTCTCAAGCTCTGTCAAGTTGGATGGGGAGCGTTGCTGCATAGCTATTTTCAGGTCTGTCCAGAGATGTTCGATCGGGTTCAAGTCCGGGCTCTGGTTGGGCCACTCAAGGACATTCAGAGACTTGTCCCGAAGCCACTCCTGCGTTGTCTTGGCTGTGTGTTTAGGGTTGTTTTCCTGTTGGAAGGTGAACCTTCACCCCCAGTCTGAGCAGGTTTTCATCAAGGATCTCTCTGTACTTTGCTCCATTCATCTTTCCCTCGATCCTGACTAGTCTCCCAGTCCCTGCCGCTGAAAAACATCCCCACAGCATGATGCTGCCACCACTATGCTTCACCGTAGGGATGGTGCCAGGTTTCCTCTAGACGAGACGCTTGGCATTCAGGCCAAAGAGTTCAATCTTGGTTTCATCAGACCAGAGAATCTTAGGTGCCTTTTGGAAAACTCCAAGCGGGGCTGTCATATGCCTTTTACTGAGGAGTGGCTTCCGTCTGGCCACTCTACCATAAAGGCCTGATTGGTGGAGTGCTGCAGGGACGGTTGTCCTTTTGTAAGGTTCTCCCATCTCCACAGAGGAACTCTACAGCTCTGTCAGAGTTACCATTGGGTTCTTGTTCACCTCCCTGACCAAGGCCCTTCTCCCCCGATTGCTTAATTTGGCCGGGCGGCCAGCTCTAGGAAGAGTCTTGGTGGTTCCAAACTTCTTCCATTTAAGAATGATGGAGGCCACTGTGTTCTTGGGGACCTTCAATGCTGCAGACATTTTTTGGTACCCTTTTTGGTACCCTCGACACAATCTCGGAGCTCTACGGACAATTTCTTCGACCTCAACTGTGGGAACTTATATAGACAGGTGTGTGCCTTTCCAAATCATGTCAAATCAATTGAATTTACCACAGGTGGACTCCAATCAAGTTGTAGAAACATCTCAAGGATGATCAATGGAACAGGATGCACCTGAGCTCAATTTTGACTCTCATAGCAAAGGGTCTGAACACAGTGGCTTGCGAAAGTATTCACCCCCCTTGGCATTTTTCCTATTTTGTTGCCTTACGACCTGGAATTTAAATGGATTTTCTGGGGATTTGTATAATTTGATTTACACAACATGCCTACCACTTTGAAGATGCAAAATATTTTTTGGGTTGAAACAAACAAGAAATAAGACAAAAAAACTGAACTTGAGTGTGCATAACTATTCACCCCCCCCAAAGTCAATACTTTGTAGAGCCACCTTTTGTAGCAATTACAGCTGCAAGTCTCTTGGGGTATGTCTCTATAAGCTTGGCACTTCTAGCTACTGGGATTTTTGCCCATTCTTCAAGGTAAAACTGCTCCAGCTCCTTCAAGTTGGATGGGTTCCGCTGGTGTACAACAATCTTTAAGTCATACCACAGATTCTCAATTGGATTGAGGTCTGGGCTTTGACTAGGCCATTCCAAGACATTTCAATGTTTCCCCTTAAACCACTCGAGTGTTGCTTTAGCGGTATGCTTATGGTCATTGTCCTGCTGGACGGTGAACCTCCGTCCCAGTCTCAAATCTTTGGAAGATTGAGCAGTTTCCCAGTCCCTGCCGATGAAAAACATCCCCACAGCATGATGCTGCCACCACCATGCTTCACTGTGGGGGATGGTGTTCTCGGGGTGATGAGAGGTGTTGGGTTTGCGCCAGACATAGCGTTTTCCTTGTTGGCCAAAAAGCTAAATTTGAGTCTCATCTGACCAGAGTACCTTCTTCCATGTGTTTGGGGAGTCTCCCACATGCCTTTTGGCGAACACCAAACGTGTTTGCTTATTTTTTTCTTTAATCAATGGCTTTTTTCTGGCCACTCTTCCGTAAAGCCCAGCTCTGTGGAGTGTACGGCTTAAAGTGGTCCTATGGACAGAAACTTCTATCTCCACTGTGGAGCTTTGCAGCTCTTTCAGGGTTATCTTTGGTCTCTTTGTTGCCTCTCTGATTAACGCCCTCCTTGCCTGGTCCGTGAGTTTTGGTGGGCGGCCCTCTCTTGGCGGGTTTTTATGTGGTGCCATATTCTTTAAATTTTTTAAAATTGATTTAATGGTGCTCCGTGGGATGTTCAAAGTTTCTGATATTTTTTTATAACCCAACCCTGGTCTGTACTTCTCCACAACTATTTATTATTTTAGAATTATTTGAAACAAGTAATTTTTTTCATTTCACTTCACCAATTTTGACTATTTTGTGTATGTCCATTACATTAAATCCAAATAAAAAAACATTTAAATTACAGGTTGTATTGCAACAAAATAGGAAAAACGCCAAGGGGGATGAATACTTTTACAAGGTGCTGTACTTATGTAAATAAGGTATTTCTAAATTTTATTTTTAATATATTTGCAAAAATTTATAAAATCCTGTGTGTAGATTGATGTGGCAAAAAAATTATTTAATCAATTTTAGAATAAGACTGTAATGTAACAAAAAGTGGAAAAAGGGAAGGGGTCTGAATACTTTCCGAATGCACTATATAATACTTAATATAGAGGCCTTTATCTCATAGTCAGCTGACTATACAGCTCCCTGCTCAACAACACTCGTGACTTATCAAGAAGAGGATATTCAGCCATCATGATTTCCATTGACGCCCCAGGGCGATTAAAACTGCATGAGCCGAGCATGGGTTTGATTAGATCAAGACGATATATTTTAAGACACCTTAAGAAAGGACTGACAATTGCTGGGGGGCTAATGTATTGCCTATTTTGAATAATGAATTATTTTAATGAAGGGGCCTTTAACTGTGTGGGACAGGGAGGGGATGGGGGGGGGGGGGGGTGTCTGAATGGTCTTTTCTCCTCTGGCGGGAGGGAGGCATTGGTTGGTTGCTGCTGCCTCGTTATCGGGACCAGCCCCTCAAGCCTCAGCCTGACCTGCTTAAGCCTCAGATGACCGGCACCATAATTACCGTTATTAAGAGTAGATGTAGGGGAAAGTTTATCTGAAAAAACCCCACCAAGCTGAGTGCCTTGTGTGGACCTTGTCTTGCCCTGCTCCCCTTGCCCTGCGCTGCCGTGCCTTGCCTCGTCTGGCCTCTCTCACTGCCTCTGACTGCATGAGGAACCATCGGTCGGTCGATCAGTCACCAGTGCAGAGGAGAGGGGGAGGGGGAGAGGGAGGGAGCGGCCACCAAATCCGCCTAATGTGACGCCTGTCAGCTCGTCTCCCACCAGCTGTCACCTCCCAAATGCACTGGGGTTCATTTTTTTAATTGACACCTCCTCGCTTTCATATTCCATTTCTATTTTTCACCTTTCCTCTCTCCCTCCATCCATCCAGCCCTCTCTACTTATTTTCCCAATCTTCCTTCTTCCTCCTCTCTCTCTCTTTCTTGTTCCCTTATTTTTTTATTGTCATTGTCGTCTGCCCGGCCTCTGTCAGCTATAACACTCTGGGTTCTGCCCACTTCCAAACATGACTCTGGAGATGGCTGATAAAGAATAGAGCAAGTGTTTTAGAGGTTCTTTATGGCTTTGCCCTTGTCAACTGGAGTTGTTCTAGTCCCCATTATCTGGTGATGGAGTGGACATTTTGGGCCAAGGAGGCTTTCACGTGACCACATTGGGGAGTAAACCTTTCTAAGGACAAAACTGCTTAAAAAAAAGGAACATAACATGCTTGTTGACTGACTTTAATAGACACAGTGCTACCCATGTCGGTAGATACCAAAACATTTAGTAACTATTGCGCTGCTTAGCATCAGTAGCCTATGCTTCTATCAGATGAACCACACTGAAATGAATAGAATTTCTTGTTTCTATGCTGACAGATTCCTCATACCATGATGCCAACACATGCAGTGTATGAGTTTAATGCCCTGAACAATGAATCCATATTAATGGGCATATACAGTGAAATAGCGGTGAAATTTCCCTTTAAGGACTAGGGATATTGTTGATCATTTGTTTTAGTTGTTTGTGATACTTGTCATGTCCATTGTAAATCATTATACTGCTTCTTCAGGATTTCAGGTTGTTGTTTTTTCTGTCCCAGAATGTCATGTGGCAGGGATGAATGGTAGTGATGTTCCATTATCATGTTGCTGTCGCTACCACTCCCACTGACTGTGGCCCAAACACACAGACACACACACACAGAGGGTTGTGACAGGCCCACACAGACAGGCACCTCACTCCTGTGTCAGGAACACAGCTGATTTATGAATTGCTGAAACCCTGGATGACGTGTGCCCACAGAATCAATACAGTCCCTGCTTATAGGCCTGGCACTGCGACGTGGTCCAGAGCGAGGCAGAGGAAGTACATACATACGCACGCACGCGCGCACACACACACACACACACACACACACACACACACACACACACACACACACACAAGCAGACATATACACACACGTATACACAGAACTGCAGAGGAGTGTATTGCGTTACTGTATCGACGTGAAATGGAACCGGTCCAGCGTTGGCTGCATGCTGCCAGTCAGAGGTGAGGAGGATAAACTTTCATCATGGCTGTCAGGGACATCACTGTTGCCTTGTTTGGCTGTACATCTTCCTAATTGTGACAGAATACTTCAACGTCATTAATTAAACATGCTTTCATTTAAAAGCGCTCACTGGGAGCCAGGGCTGGGGGCTGAGAGAGAGGTAGTTTGCCAATATGCAGAGAGGGATGTTTTACATTTTCTGTGTGTTTGTGTGGGTGGCTGTGTGGTAGGTTTGTGTTTTTGTACAGACTTGTGCTTTGCAAATATCTTACACCCCAATAAGACAGAAAAGTTTGGACTATGAGCTGTCATTTGAACGAAAGCAAAGCAATAGTCTTAATTCAGAACGTGAGAGGATTTCAGTTATTTAATAGATGGATGGTTATTTGGCAATTTTATTGGTCATATTCTTGCTCTGTGGGGGATCTCTTCATCCCTCAGAGAGAGAGAGAGAGAGAGAGAGAGAGAGAGAGAGAGAGAGAGAGAGAGAGAGAGAGAGAGAGAGAGAGAGAGAGAGAGAGAGAGAGAGAGAGAGAGAGAGAGAGAGAGAGAGAGAGAGAGAGAGAGAGAGAGAGAGAGAGAGAGAGAGAGAGAGAGAGAGAGAGAGAGAGAGAGAGAGAGAGAGAGAGAGAGAGAGAGAGAGAGAGAGAGAGAGAGAGAGAGAGAGAGAGAGAGAGAGAGAGAGAGAGAGAGAGAGAGAAAATTAAACATGAGTACAGAGGGAGGGAGGGATTGTGAGTCCTCTCACTGTTCAATTAAAGCCTGTCTGTAATGGTCAAGATGAAATGATGGCAGTCTTTTTATAGAAACACACTGTTAGTCTGAGATAAGAACCACCACAAACCAACCATGTTCATCCATGCACAGATGGTCAATACCAAGGTTTTCATTTTATGTTGTGAAAGAGAAGAGCCATTTATTTGTGGAGTAGCGTTATGAATCTGCCTCCTATTGCCAGATAATTATGATAATGTAAAGTTTTAAAGTTCACTGATGCTGGACTGGCATTAAGGCCTTTAATCGATTTCATTGTCGTTACTGAACAGGAATAAATAAAACTGATGGCTATGGTTTGAGTAATTATGTCACAGCACAGTGAATTGTATGATTATCTTTATTAATTGTATTTATTTAATCCATTCCATGCTTTTAGTCTTGCACTGGAAGATACGGGGAATGAAAAAATCACTGTTTGCCTCATTAGGTTTCCTCTCCAGTTGGAAGTAGCCTACATGTTGTTGTCAGAAGAACCCCATAGGATTCTAGTCCAGTTTTCCTACTGGTGTGAGTCTGCGAGGAATAGCAAGGCAATATAGTATCTGTTGTTCTCTATCTCTCGCCTCAGTCTTTTAAATTCAGAGGTTAGAGATAGTGAGTGTGACTGGAGAGACAGTGTCTGAGAGTTGGACTGTTGTGTTTTGGTCTGCTGGGAAGGTTCTACAGCTGAGGAATGAAAAATGAGTTAGGAGATGACTGACTGAGATAGAAATGCTGTAGCTTTAGGGCTTTTTAAGTTTCAAGGAATGCAGGCAGGATAAATATTGACAGAATATTGACAGAAGTCAACACCTGCAATACACACACACACAAACACACATGCACACGCACACACTTCTCTCCTTTCTGAACCCCTGACCTTTCCAGTCATCTGATAGCCATTGAGATTTGCCTCCTGAGTCTGCATGCTCAGATGGTGGAGCTGATCGGGGGGAGGGAGGAGGGAGGAAGGGGGAGGAGGAGGGGAGAGGGTTCATGTGAGAGACTGCTTCTCCGTGAGGGCCTAGGAATCCATCTTGACATCTCTCTTGCTGGAGAGGTCAGCAGGCAGGCAGTTCATCCTCGTGGACAAAGCCATAGACCAGAGCATAGCAACACACTGTAACCTGGGCCAGACAGACAGTCTACTCCAGCACATCTCTCTCAGCAAGCCACTGTCATTTACCATGATTCTGTCAAATTGTCACTCTTAGCAATTGTAAATACTGTATGTTTAAAGGGAATTATTTAGCCCTTATAGTTGGTAAGTATACATATGAATTTATGCAGACGTGTACTATGTCCTGATAGTGTAGTGTATGCTGCCTGTCTTTGTTAGTAAAGATGGTGGATGAAATGAACAGGCTACACCTGGTTGTTTTCACCACCTCTGTGAGGAGACAAACAGCTCTGCTCCTTTACTTAGGGAGCCTTCTAGTGGCAGACAGAGGGAGAGCAAGGTGGTCCACAACACACAGCCCTGTTGGTCCACTACCATAGTGAAACAACCCTGTTGGTCCAGTACCATAGTGAAACAACCCTGTTGGTCCAGTACCATAGTGAAACAACCCTGTTGGTCCAGTACCATAGTGAAACACAGCCCTGTTGGTCCAGTACCATAGTGAAACAACCCTGTTGGTCCAGTACCATAGTGAAACATAGCCCTGTTGGTCCAGTACCATAGTGAAACAGCCCTGTTGGTCCAGTACCATAGTGAAACATAGCCCTGTTGGTCCAGTACCATAGTGAAACACAGCCCTGTTGGTCCAGTACCATAGTGAAACACAGCCCTGTTGGTCCAGTACCATAGTGAAACACAGCCCTGTTGGTCCAGTACCATAGTGAAACACAGCCCTGTTGGTCCAGTACCATAGTGAAACACAGCCCTGTTGGTCCAGTACCATAGTGAAACAATCCTGTTGGTCCAGTACCATAGTGAAACACAGCCCTGTTGGTCCAGTACCATAGTGAAACATAGCCCTGTTGGTCCAGTACCATAGTGAAACAACCCTGTTGGTCCAGTACCATAGTGAAACACAGCCCTGTTGGTCCAGTACCATAGTGAAACACAGCCCTGTTGGTCCAGTACCATAGTGAAACACAGCCCTGTTGGTCCAGTACCATAGTGAAACACAGCCCTGTTGGTCCAGTACCATAGTGAAACATAGCCCTGTTGGTCCAGTACCATAGTGAAACAACCCTGTTGGTCCAGTACCATAGTGAAACATAGCCCTGTTGGTCCAGTACCATAGTGAAACAACCCTGTTGGTCCAGTACCATAGTGAAACACAGCCCTGTTGGTCCAGTACCATAGTGAAACACAGCCCTGTTGGTCCAGTACCATAGTGAAACATAGCCCTGTTGGTCCAGTACCATAGTGAATTAACCCTGTTGGTCCAGTACCATAGTGAAACACAGCCCTGTTGGTCCAGTACCATAGTGAAACATAGCCCTGTTGGTCCAGTACCATAGTGAAACAACCCTGTTGGTCCAGTACCATAGTGAAACAACCCTGTTGGTCCAGTACCATAGTGAAACATAGCCCTGTTGGTCCAGTACCATAGTGAAACACGGCCCTGTTGGTCCAGTACCATAGTGAAACACAGCCCTGTTGGTCCAGTACCATAGTGAAACACAGCCCTGTTGGTCCAGTACCATAGTGAAACACAGCCCTGTTGGTCCAGTACCATAGTGAAACACAGCCCTGTTGGTCCAGTACCATAGTGAAACACAGCCCTGTTGGTCCAGTACCATAGTGAAACATAGCCCTGTTGGTCCAGTACCATAGTGAAACAACCCTGTTGGTCCAGTACCATAGTGAAACACAGCCCTGTTGGTCCAGTACCATAGTGAAACACAGCCCTGTTGGTCCAGTACCATAGTGAAACAACCCTGTTGGTCCAGTACCATAGTGAAACACAGTCACATAAAGTGAACAATCACAAGTGAACATTGTTGCGTGCGTGGGAGTGGGTAGATAAGTGTGTATCTGTGTGCATGGGGGGGTATGTGCCATGAAACCTCCTTTTGCACTCTGTGGTACTGGCTGGAGGGGGGGAGGAGCAGAGAGCTAAGTGCCTGTGGGGGTGTGAGGGGTGAGGTGCAGGTTCAAACTAGGGCCACTACACCCACCACTGTGACTGGACACCCCAAACTGTGTGAACACGGCCAGCAGTGGGCCAGTAGCCTGAAGGGCCAGTAGCCTAAATAGGTCTGACAACTACCTTGTTAGCACCCTTTCTTCAGCCATAGGGAGTCCATGAATTATGCTGCTTGTTTTCTAGCTATTACTCAAAATCTAGCTTAGTATTTATTTATTAAAGCTGCAATATGTAACTTTTTGGGCAACTCGACCAAATTCACATAGAAATGTGTGTTATAGATCTGTCATTCTAATTGAAAGCAAGTCTAAGAAGCTGTTCTATGTGCCCTATTTCTATGCTTCCTGTTCTTAAGTTAATTTTTTGCGTCTTTAACTTTTGCCTTTGTGCACCAGCTTCAAACAGTTGAAAATACAATATTTTGGTTTATGGAAAATATATTTTACAGCGGTTTAGATGGTACAATGATTCTCTACACCATACTTTCTTGTTTTGTCACATAAACTATTTTAGAATTTTAGCCACCAGGAAATGGCGGAGCGATTTGCATCTTTAAGTTGAAAAACAATGATCATGGTGTGACTGTGACGCATAAATAAGACTAAGACAGCATCTTTGCTTTTCCTCTTAGTCTGGTGTTGATAAATTGTTTTTGTCCCTTATCACTGAGATTATCCATATTGATATTAGACGTGTCATTTATTACACCATTTTAACCCGTTAGGTTGTGATGATATTATTAGTTTACCTGTCCGGGAAGATTCTTATCTTTTTATGACACAATGTTATTGTTTTAGCCACTGAGTAAATATCTTCATCTGCTTTCCTGGAGTGCATAGGAAAAATGAACTCTTATGGAAGTCTGTGTTAATTAAATACATGAAATGATATTCAAAATCGAAGAGATTATAGTTTTATCATCTTGGGTGCTGCCAGCCTCACTAACATCCATGTTTTTATGGCACAGTTGTGGGCTTTTAAAGAGATGGTCATATTTCACACAGAACAGGTTGAAGACTGTGGAAAGAACAAAGTACAGTAGTAGACTGCGGTCTCACTGTTGGTGACTGGTACACTCACTCCACTTCTCACCCAAATAGTGGTTTTTATTACAACATTGTTCATTCATATTAACTGGGCCTCTTTTCTTTGCGGTGGTGATCATCAGACTTTGCATTGCATCAGTGTTGTGTTAGTTTTTTACTCACCAGAGAAGTTTGTTACTAACTATTGTCTCTACAGTGCTCAGTATCCGTGGCGCCCAGGAGGAGGATGCTCCAGATGCCCAGCTCATGCGATTGGACAACATGCTGCTGGCGGAGGGCGTGTCCGGACCAGAGAAAGGGGGCGGGTCTGCGGCAGCGGCAGCAGCGGCGGCAGCAGCGGGAGGAGGGGTGGGCCAGGACAACTCAACAGAACACTCAGACTATAGGGCCAAGCTTACTCAGATCCGTGGGATCTACCACACAGAGCTGGAGAAGTATGAACAGGTGAGGACAGACCACACCCCTCGTAACCGCTCTCTCCCTTCCCATAAGCCCTCTCTGCTCTAAGAAGATCCTCACAACCCCTCTCACCTCCTGTAGGCAACCCCTCTCTCCCTAAGCGTCCCTCTACTCTGATTTCTGCCATCTCACTATATATTGAGGACCAAGCCCCTTGTAACTGTCCTCTCTCCCTTCCAATAGACAACCCCACTGCAATCTCACTACACTCAGACTGCACACAAGTCAGTGCACACAACCACGCTTTCAGAAATCCATTTCCAGCTGGCAATCAGTTTATCAGTCACACAAGTCCTAGCTCCAAGAGAGCATCCCGTCCTTCCCATCGATGTCAAATATATTACCGCCTGTCATCATCTCAAAGCAGGCCCATCATCACTTCCTGTCACAGTGTTACATTTGTACCTGAGAATATCCATGTCACCGCTATGTGTACTGCTGCTACTGAGTGTACGGGTGGAACGGCTGTTGCAACGAACTGAGTCTCGTTTCAACTGACTCCCCTGACCCCAAACGCAGCAGACACTTCCCAGTGACTGATTCTGACAGAGAGAGAGACCGAGAGAGACACTGAGTGAAAAGACAGAGAGAGAAGTGGAGCGAGAGAGACAGGAAGACAGTTCAAACCTGCTAAACGTGAACAGGAATGAAAGCCTCCTGTCATTTTAGACGTCTTTACTTGTTACTTTTTTCTTCACGATTGAAGAAAGGTCTCCTCAATATACAAAGAAAGTCTCACTGCTTGTCTACCTCATCCACTGCTATTGTTTCTGCCACAGCACTGCAATACATTACTACTACATTACTATACATTGATTACTACTACTACTTATGATACTTATAATACTAACAATGCTCACAGTGTCTTACTTCTCTGCTGTATCCAAGTGCGTGTGATTGCTATCTGCCTCATATGAGTGTGTCTGTCTGTCTCTTTAGGCATGTAATGAGTTTACCACCCATGTGATGAACCTGCTGAGGGAGCAGAGTCGCACACGGCCCATCTCACCCAAAGAGATCGAGCGTATGGTGGGCATTATCCACCGCAAGTTCAGCTCCATCCAGATGCAGCTCAAACAGAGCACCTGCGAGGCCGTCATGATCCTACGCTCCCGCTTCCTCGACGCCAGGTCTGTGTGGTACAGTGTGTGTGACATGTGTCTGTGTGTCTCTCTCTGCGTGTGTCTGCTGATGAAAAGTGTATCCTGGGTCACTCTACACCGAAGACAACATATTTTTGTAGAGTGTGATGACAAACAGAGATAATGTAGTCCAGATATCTCTCTCTAATGTATTGTAATGAAATAAATGACCTGTAATTGTTATATTCAATGTTTCTCTCTCTCTGGCTCTCTCTCTGCAGACGAAAGAGAAGGAACTTCAACAAGCAGGCAACAGAGATCCTAAATGAGTATTTCTACTCCCACCTGTCCAACCCCTATCCCAGTGAGGAGGCCAAGGAAGAGCTGGGCAAGAAGTGCTCCATCACAGTGTCACAGGTACAGTACTCCGCCACATAGTCTTTCTTGACCCACATAAACCTATGAGCTATCTAGCTAGCATGGTAATTTGTTTCGACAACTGCAAGCACACTGCTATGTTACAGGAAGTCAGCTAGCAGAGGCTGCATCCCAAATGGCACCCTATTCCCTACATAATGCACTACTTTTGACCAGAGCGCTGTCAATCTCAATGGGAATCTGGTTTCTTGACAATCTGGTTTCTTAAAATATATGTTTTCTATATAATACCTTGCTCAAACAATTGTTGTAATAAACTTTAGTTTAATTTCTTGTCATGTAAAACATAATTAATAATATGTACTTTCTGTTACAGGTATCGAACTGGTTCGGAAACAAGAGAATCCGATACAAGAAAAACATTGGCAAGTTCCAAGAGGAAGCCAACATGTATGCCGCGAAGACAGCCGTCAGTGCAACCAATGTATCAGCCCATGGCAGCCAGGCCAACTCCCCCTCCACCCCCACCTCTGCAGGTCAGTATCAATACCAGCCAGCCATAATGGATCTGACCAGTATAGGACCAAGTTAGTACTGTTAATGTTGGTTTGACTGCATAGTATACCCAACTGAACAATGCTAGATCAAATAGTGCTAAAGCATTATATAGGCTACATTGAAAGGTATCCACACTACAGTAGTATGGACAATTCAGTTCAGAAATATGACACAGTTGAGCAGAGAGGTATAGAGCACTGATTAGAAAACCTGGCTTTATGCAACCCTGGCACCCAACTCAATAATCCAGTCTCTGGCTCTGTTCCTTTTGAATAACAAAATACTGTCTGCACCCTCCTTTCCTAAACTAACCCAATAACCTCTGGCCCTTTCCCTCTCTCTCACTCTCTCTCTGGGGTTTGTCGGGTAAACACAGTAGACATATTGAACTCTTGACCCTATGGGCCCTGCTCTATATAGGAAATAGGGTGCCATTTTGGACTCTTGGTTAGACAAATATCTATCCTGTAACTTCTCCGGTTGACCTCTTGTGTGTCATTAAGCTGATGACAGGCGTCCCAGCCTTTGTCATCATGTTGACTCTTCAGCTGTGTTGGGTTATGGTCTAGTCTTGTGTTTTTTCTGCCTTGAAATCAAGTTAGGCTGCGTTCTCCTTTAACATCTGGGGAGTTTGGCTCCATTAAAGGACAAAGAGGATTCTTTCAGTTCTTCCTGTCGAACGATTAGCACTTCCTTAATGATCCAACCGGTCCGGTAGCAAGGAACTTAAATGGCAAGACAATCCATCTATTCTGCATTAGTTTCACCCCGGTTTTAACCCCTAACCTCAATATTCTTGATAATATGATTATCATCATAACTACCACAGAAGGAGTAGTTTGTGTAGTTTTATTAGTACAGGATAGTTTGCTTAGAACACCCCTTGCCAATACATTTCCATAGGTACATATACAGTGAGGGAAAAAAGTATTTGATCCCCTGCTGATTTTGTACATTTGCCCACTGACAAAGAAATGATCAGTCTATAATTTTAATGGTAGGTTTATTTGAACAGTGAGAGACAGAATAACAACACAAAAATCCAGAAAAACACATGTCAAAATTTTTATAAATTGATTTGCATTTTTATGAGAGAAATAAGTATTTGACCCCCTCTCATTCAGAAAGATTTCTGGCTCCCAGGTGTCTTTTATACAGGTAACGAGCTGAGATTAGGAGCACACTCTTAAAGGGAGTGCTCCTAATCTCAGTTTGTTACCTGTATAAAAGACACCTGTCCACAGAAGCAATCAATCAATCAGATTCCAAACTCTCCACCATGGCCAAGACCAAAGAGCTCTCCTAGGATGTCAGGGACAAGATTATAGACCTACACAAGGCTGGAATGGGCTACAAGACCATCACCAAGCAGCTTGGTGAGAAGGTGACAACAGTTGGTGCGATTATTCGCAAATGGAAGAAACACAAAAGAACTGTCAATCTCCCTCGGCCTGGGGCTCCATGCAAGATCTCACCTCGTGGAGTTGCAATGATCATGAGAACGGTGAGGAATCAGCCCAGAACTACACGGGAGGATCTTGTCAATGATCTCAAGGCAGCTGGGACCATAGTCACCAAGAAAACAATTGGTAACCCACTACGCCGCGAAGGACTGAAATCCTGCAGCGCCCGCAAGGTCCCCCTGCTCAAGAAAGCACATATACAGGGCCATCTGAAGTTTGCCAATGAACATCTGAATGATTCAGAGGAGAACTGGGTAAAAGTGTTGTGGTCAGATGAGACCAAAATTGAGCTCTTTGGCATCAACTCAACTCGCCGTGTTTGGAGGAGGAGGAATGCTGCCTATGACCCCAAGAACACCATCCCCACCGTCAAACATGGAGGTGGAAACATTATGCTTTGGGGGTGTTTTTCTGCTAAGGGGACAGGACAACTACACTGAATCAAAGGGACGATGGACGGGGCCATGTACCATCAAATCTTGGGTGAGAACCTCCTTCCCTCAGCCAGGGCATTGAAAATGGGTTGTGGATGGGTATTCCAGCATGACAATGACCCAAAACACACGGCCAAGGCAACAAAGGAGTGGCTCAAGAAGAAGCACATGAAGGTCCTGGAGTGGCCTAGCCAGTCTCCAGACCTTAATCCCATAGAAAATCTGTGGAGGGAGCTGAAGGTTCGAGTTGCCAAATGTCAGCCACGAAACCTTAATGACTTGGAGAAGATCTGCAAAGAGGAGTGGGACAAAATCCCTCCTGAGATGTATGCAAACCTGGTGGCCAACTACAAGAAACGTCTGACCTCTGTGATTGCCAACAAGGGTTTTGCCACCAAGTACTAAGTCATGTTTTGTAGAGGGGTCAAATACTTATTTCCCTCATTAAAATGCAAATCAATTTATAACATTTTTGACATGCGTTTTTCTGGATTTTTGTGTTGTTATTCTGTCTCTCACTGTTCAAATAAACCTACCATTAAAATTATAGACTGATCATGTCTTTGTCAGTGGGCAAATGTACAAAATCAGCAGGGGATCAAATACTTTTTTCCCTCACTGTAGTCAGTGTAGATGGTGACTGGTCACTGATATGGTTCCCTGTTCACTACACCACATTTGGCTTTCAACCCTCCACCACTAACCCACCTGACTGCACTTTTTCTGTTGCATGATCAAGTTAACTCCTCTTTCCTCTCCTCTCTTCTCTTTCTACCGTCCTTCCCCCCCTTCTCTCTCGTTCTCTCTTTCACTCTCTGTCCTTCCAGGTTCTGCTGGCTCTTTTAACATGTCAAACTCCGGAGACTTGTTCATGAGTGTGCAGGCTCTGAATGGGGACTCATACCAGGGGGCTGGGGTGGGGGCCAACGTTCAGTCCCAGGTAGGATCCTCGCAGAGAATAGTACGTAAACCATGAATTATTGGTACACTAGTTGTCATGTAGATAGAAACCCAGCTAGCAGTCATACAGTGGCCTATTAATGGCCTGTTGAAGGCAAAGTCAACCAACCAAGGCGGACAGCCATATAAGGTCTTATATTATTAGACTGAATTTCCCTGCTCAGTTGTTCAGGCACTGCCCGGCCTATAAAGTTCCATTGAAATCATCAAAAGCCCAGAGCAGAGTCACTTGACCTAGTCCGTGAGACAGAGGTTATATGTGGCCTTTAGCCATAGCACTAATATGGTGGCCATTGTCAGGCTCATGAATGAATAGACGACTGCAGACAGTTTTGGAAACAATACAAGACTCGTCAACACTCCTGACAACGGTTGTCGTAGCCACTGGTGCACAACAGTTCTCTGACCTTGCCCTGTTGGACAACTATGAACAACACAGAGTTTCTGAGTGTTGGGATTGGGAGGGAGTCTCATTCACCATAGGTTGGGTGGGAGAGTCACCACCAGTGGTGATATTCTCATTTGATTCACCCCCCTCTAGCCCCCCAGCCCTATCCCTCCATCCATCCCTACTTTCTTTTTAAATCAACTCTCCAAATGCTCGGGTGTTTCATAAATATGCATAGGATTAACCCCCTAAGGTGGATAAGAGGTCTCCTGGGTTGATACTTCAATGAAAAACAATGTCCTTGTCAAAAGGTCATTTGGCTGCGCACTTCAAAATGCCTTCCCAGCCACTGAGGAGAGGAGATTAGTTTTGAGTCGTAGAAGCAATTGGAAATAGTCAATGCTGCATGATTTGTTGCAGTTTTGTTCCTTTTTGAATTGTAATCAGATATTCATATGAGTTCCCTCGTGATGGTGTTTGTGGTCATTGGTCTTTGTTCATTTGTGATATCTGTTGTGTTAAACCTGATCATTCTAAACTGCCGCTGTAACCTTTCCCAGTGCATGATACCCTTTTGCTATCAGACTGACCTTTTCTTATGTATGAAGGTCTTTGTCATGTAGAGCTTTTGTCTGTCTGACCCACCCTTTTCTCTCTGTGTGTGTGTCCGTTCCAGGTGGATACTCTTCGCCATGTTATCAGCCAGACAGGAGGATACAGTGACAGCCTCGCCGCCAGCCAGATGTACAGTCCACAGGGCATCAACGTAAGAACACCACCACCAAAAAAGAACAACAACCTTCTGTCATTTCATCACAATATTGCCTTTCTATTCTTACTTTGGTATTTTTGAAAGGAAAAGAAGCTAACTATTTCTATAGTATACTTCTATAGCTATTCTTCTTTTGTTCCGATGCAATGCGTTCATACATTTAACCAACAATTCGATAGAAAGTTGTCTTTATTAGGGTTTCAGTTTGTCCCTTTGCCCAATTATTTCAAAGCCAACGGGTGTGGGATACCACTTAGTTAGCAGTGGCCTGTTGGTGGCTGGGCTGTTGTCCAGGCAACGGCCCCTGTGCCGGTCATGCCCCGGGCGCCAGGCAACGAGGCAGGAGTCAGACGGAGCGAGAAGCCGGTCAGCTGGACGTACGGACACGCTTAGAGCCTGTCTGTCTGGTGACATTAGTGTTAGCGAGGCACCTGCAGCCGACAGGAGCAAGGCCACAGGTGTCACCCTGCCTGTCCAACACTCAGCTCACATGGCACCAAATGAAAAGAAGCACAGACCTCATTTGGGGCCAAATAAATAAATACAATCACCCCGGAGTACAAGCTCTAGTCCAATTTATCTACCACCCTAAAATAACTCGGCCAGCCAATGTTAAAGAACAGCACGCTCTGGTAGGGGGTTTTGTCAGGGCTGGGCAGGGCTGGGAACACTGGAGGGGGTGTGTATAGTGTTAAGATCTACAGTGACAGGCTGTGTTGTAGAGAGGGGAATCAATAAGACAGTCACAGCAGGCTGAGAGGGGGTCTGGTCCAGCAGTCCGAGCGCATTGGTTGCATCATTCGTCCAACAACCACAATGACACTGACAGCAGCGAGCCCTGTAATTTCCTAGACAAGATGCTAAAAAAGGAAGTGGTGGTGGAATGAATATGTTCTCCATTCAACCCCTCCTAAGCTTCCTCAGTAAACTATGCTGGAACTAAGCTAAATGAAGGCTGATGAAAATGGGCAATGATAAGATCACGGTCTGTTGCGGTATGTTAGTCAATGCATAGAAGGTAGTTTCTGTGAGGCAGCCTTTGGCTAACCAGTACGGGCATTCACATTTGCAGCACATCAGTCTTCAACACACAACTGTCTGTGCAGATATTGTGACCCTCCGCCCCGATACCTCAAAATCTGAGCCGAATCAGAATGCAATAATTTTTTCAAGTATTCAAACATCAACTTGCAGTGCATAAATAGGCCTAATAAATAGGCCTATGCCAAATCCAAACACAGAAAAGATTATGTCATTCTAAGACACTTCTTTTAAATTGTAGAAATCATGTTATTATTTAGACGTTTCGATTTTTCTATAGAAGCTTTCAATCCTGGATGGAGCTTTTTATTGTGCAGCGAAACAATTTCCACTCATTCTGAGGTTTCTAATGACTGAGCTGAGGCAGGAAGCAGCATTCACATGGCAGAGCTCTCCTCTTCTATCATTGAACAGTAATTACGGCTGTGAAGTAGGCGGAGGGTGTCACCAAAGCTGAAGATTTGAAACGTTTTCTTTTCTCTCCCCTCGGTTCCAATGTGATGAAAAAATGGCTCTATGTGAAATAACAGGTTTTGAAAATAAGAGGGTGCCAAAGCCCATCTCCAACAGCTTTCGCCGATGGCATGGAAATTGCCATTAATGTCCCAAATGCTCTTTAGCCTACCTATCTTCGGGGAATTGAAATTGCCTCCTATTTTACAAAACCATTATATTTTCAACCCAGTAGCCGATGTGATAATTTACTATAATTGATTCTCCCATCAACCATCTTGGAGGTTGTGTGCAAGAACTGTCTAAATGTTTTCAATAACATGTCTCTTTATTGTCTGTACATGAGGCCATTTTGAGACAGATGGGAGGTGGAGTCTTATATTGTTGTGCCTTGATAGAGTAATTGTACTATAATGTATTTGGAAGATGCATAATCCCGCAGAGTGCAAAAGGGTGTTTGTCAGTTCAAGAGTTTCATGTTAGCTACAGATGCAGATAAAATAATATACAGTATGTGTAATTATTTCTGTATCTATCAGGAAATTTGACCTGAGGCATACAACAAATTATATCACAATTCTATCTCTAGAAATGTGATGTTTTTTTTAATCCACAGACAAACGGTGGGTGGCAGGATGCGCCGACCCCCTCATCAGTGACCTCACCCATAGAAGGACCCGGAAGTGTTCACTCGGATACCTCCAACTGATTATTTTACCCTCCACACACAACATCACCCCAACCCAACGATGAACTGGCAGAGCCAATCACAGTATTAAACATAGAGGCATACTACACAGTGTCCTGTAGATTTCAGGGGTGCTGTGAAAACCATAACTAAAGCAACCTTTCGTCAGCTACAGTACTACGGGACATTTGAGATACATACATACATACATACATACATACATACATACATACATACATACATACATACATACAGTAAAAAGAATTTCAGAACAAAAATCAAAATGATACAAAATTTATTAATACAAATGTTTGTACAGATTTCACAGGATATTCAGAGGGCTGGGGTTGCTTAGTCACCTGTGATGGGTTTACTCATATTGATAATATTCAGTGATAAGATAAATTCAGACAACCAAACCTGCATACTTAAATTCAAATGCTTAATTCTACCTCTCAGCGACTAAAAAGTAAACAAATATGAAAGAACATTATTTGTTTTCTAAAACATGAACTTTGTCATTGTAAGAAAGAAGCACTTTGTCATGCTTTGTTTTGCGGTCCCTCCCCACTGGGCACACAATGGTTGAATCAACGTTGTTTCCACGTCATTTCAATGAAATTACGTTGAGCCATCGTGGAATAGATGTTGAATTGACGTCGGTGCCCAGTGGGTTGCCTATTCTATGGTACGCCATTGAGGTTTTTAATGTTGCTCCCCTGTTTACAGTGTGTGCTTGATAAACTGTGTTCGCTTTACCCTCTCCCACAGGGAAAGAACCAAGAAGACTTAGAACTTGATTTACTAAATGTTTTTGTATTAGTTTCTCCGTAGAGGACTTGTAGGGAAAGCAGGTCAGACTAGTGAACTCTGAGGACCCTTCACCCTGACTAGCAGGTCTTCAATCTGGGTGGAAGGCATTAGAAAAGGAAAACATGCTGGTACGAGAATGTTCATTGGCGGATCTAAAGGATTTCATGGAAATTGAGTAGACAATTGAATATACATTGTAGATGTGTGTCTTCCTGGTTTATAAACTTCTGCCCCACAACCCCTTTGATAACCTATCAGAATGCAGGAGCGCTGTGGGCCCACAAGCACTCACAGGGCTCTGTTCCAATATCCATACTAGCGTACCACTTAGTCTTGCTAACACCAGCCTCTTGACGTCACAGCTCACTGTGTAGTCAGCCAGGCTACGTACAACTTAGAATGCATGCCCAATACATGCTTCATTCTAAGTATGCTAGTGTGGATATTGGAAAAAAGCTACAGAGTATGTGCTATTGATTGTCTGTGAACAGGAGGAAAGCCTTCCTTTTAAACAACCACCTCATTGAGTATCAGTGTATCTCATCAGAGATAAACGTGTGAGGTTACAGTTATGTCATGTGTAAAAGAAAAAAGGAAAATAAACACCTGTCATCAACAACCCAGACGAGTTTGAATCACATCATTCATTCTAGTGAGAATAACTAAACTAAAGAACACATAGTCTCAATCTAGAAGTCATTTGGAATAATTTCCTGTGTCTGATTGTTTTGGAGCCTATGTGGTCAATAAGAGCAGATGTAATGAGCAAAGTGGCGGAAACATCAAGTCATTATGCCCTCGTTTTAATGTAATTTCCTCGTTCGCTCTCTCACTTCAAATTCATTTGGGTTTTTAGTTGCCAAATGTTACTGTTAACCAAAACCCTTATACTTGTTGATCTATTGTTGTTATTTTTATGTGTACTTTCTAGAGGTCTTAACCCGTCTAGCTACATTCACTCATGTACTTATATGTTAGATTTCTCACTGTACCTTTTGCCAACTGTCCCAATTCTGGTGCAGCAATCCTAACTGGGGAAAATTTAAATTGAAAACCAACTGAACAATGCTGCCTAATTGAAAAGCCATTGTAGAAGAAACCATTTCTGGAGAAAATCTGTCTTTCAAGGATCTGTGTATTAACAGTTTGTTTTTGAGTATATTGAATCAGAATCCAGTTAAACAGGGAAGTCATTATTTAAAACATGTCTTCAGTTACTCCTAGCTCTGCTGATGCAGGTAACACCAGGACTGAACTTACAGTAGCCATGATGCACAGGTCATGAGATGCTTTTTACCCTGTGAAATAGTTGAGAAGATACAATATTTTCCTGTGATTCATTGTTCAGCCACTGTTCAAGACACTCTCATGCAATGGAACTATACTGTTCTTTAAACCCAGAGTTGATTAAATATAGCCAATTGAATATGTATTACAAAATGTTACAGTATATGACAGCATTCTTTCTTCCACTGTATCAAGAACCACAAACCTACATTATAATGTCACCTGCATCCTTGCTTTTCACTTCTTCAACTGAATTGTATCAGTCCTCAGAATTCATGAGCATTTTGAATGTTGATGTGCTAAAAGGTCTGTAATGTTCACAGCAAAACTAGAGATAGGAAAATTCCTTCAGACAAACAAAGTTTAATATTTGGACATTTGATATACTTGTCCTTATGTTGTGTGGACTATAGTTATTCTTTAGTATTTTGTCATTTACTTTTTATAGTATGCTATTGTATTTCATGGTTCCCATATTCTTGCCAATTAGCTCTCTCATGATGTGATTCTGTGAACATTTGCACATTGTACTTGACTTGCTTTGTTGAACCATCATTTCTACAGTTTCAACATTAAACTTATTATACTACTATATAATACATCAAGACAAAACAATGGCATTTTATTATTGAATATTTGAGCGAGAAAACAAGAATAATACACTGATGATTGCCAGTTTTGCAAAATCTTATAGTTTTTATATGTGATATAGATTTTAATGCACATATTGTAAATTCAGCTTCACAAACAATGTACTCTAACAAGTTCAACAAAGCTCACTGGCCAAATTGCCCTCTAATTCATTGATTTGTTGTGCCAAAGTAGAAGTATTCATAATTTATTCATGTTGAAAAACTCTCAATAAAACTGTCTGTAACTCCCGCATTAACTACAAGTGAATCTCAACTACTTTATACAGGGACCCTGAGCTCTACAATCCATTCGCTCCAGATCCAGATTTAGAAATATGCTTGTTTGCCAATAAATGCAATATGATAACACACTCCATATAATATAGCTTTTTTGTTTTGATAGCTGAAAAGAGAGGTTCAGCATTCAGCCATTTGTATAATATATATATATTGCATGTAATTTGTTCTTTAATAAAATACTGCTGTGTTTTTGAACCATTTGTCAGACATTTACATATATGTTTCGAATAGTATTCTGGTTCACTTGGTCTTGTCAAAGTTATGACACAACATGCCAGGAGACCGGTGTACGGATATCAGAAAAATATTTGTATTCTATTTTTAACATTCTATCGCTTATTTATAGTCAAACGTGTATCTAATCATGGTTCAGGCATTTTCAATACTATTTGATGTGTAGGCCTACAGCATGCTTTGTTATATGACCTTAGGAGTCACATCTGACAAGGAGAGCATTGTGAAGGGTTTTGGCTCTCACAGTTTATATGCATGTGAGCATAACCCTTTGGTTATGGAAATGTTGAAGCCTGGAGTGTTTTGTTACACTACACGTGAAGGACATTCAATTTCAGTGTCTTCCAAGAGCTTTTGTGTCAATCAAAACCTCACACCGTTTAGTCAACCAATGGTCCCCCTTTGCCACATGTTATCTGACATTTCCACAGCTCTTTCAGGCTGCACACAGTACAACGTGTCTGGCAGGATGTGCTCTTCAGAGAGCTTCCCTGGTAAAGGTCAGTTGAGCTGTAGCCAGGCGATGGACATCAGAGAGTCACACAGACGGAAGAAGACTATTGTCATCCAAAGCAGTGATATTTTACAGTTTATCTGAATTGGCCAATGTGGGCAATTTGAAAAATAGAATAATTAACCATGGCTATGTTGATGTCCATGCTGTTATGCATATCAGTACTATGGTGTGGACATTATGAAGATAGTGAGAGATTTCTCCTCTCCACATACGGTTGATTGGATAAGGACTGGCAGATGGAAGGCTGAAACATCTCACAAGTCAAATCTTGTAAGACCCTTTCCAATAAAAAGAGGGGACATTAAAGACCGTGTGTGTGCGCACGCACACCTGCATGTATGTCTAAGTGTGTGCGTGTGTGTGTGCTTACTAGCATGTGGAGGGTGTTATCTCCTGTATGTAGGTCAATCAGGAACTCAATCACTTCCTCTTGTTGTCTCGTACCCTTGAATGAAACAGGCAGTGGAGCTGGAGTGGCCATGTTGTTGTTGGGTAAAACCCCCTATACTACCAATTAAGACATTATTTGGCTGGACAGTGGCATGTCTGGCAGAATTAATTTCACAACTTCTGCATATTCATAATTGCCTAAATATAGTGTGTGATGGTGGGAGAAAGGGACAGTAGGCAGAGAGGGCTGTAGAATAGATAGACACTAGGCTTGACTGCTGAGCGATGGTGAAATGCCAGAGCCGGACTGCTCACCGGCCCCAGGGCTAAGAGGAAACGGGACTCTTTCTCTAAGAGCAGAGACGGCATCAAAACGATTTGACCACACACACTTGATCAGTGTCCAAACCTTGATCCCTCTCAACTCAGGCTAAATTAAAATGCTGAAAAAGAAAGGAGAGCATTGCCCATCACTTGATGTTCATTTATGGTATACTGTTTGTGACATGATCATAGTCTGAAGTCCATTCCACAGCACCGTACTTGACAGTTTACTGACACTCCCAGATTTGTCATGGCCCACAACAACCCTATCATTTCATTCAGGACATTCAATGACAATGGCCTGCAATGAATGTCACAACTCATTCCTTCCAGATATAAGAAGTGAACTCATGGAGAAGTATCAAAGCCACTAAAGTAATACCTTATGATCTAAAATACAGTATATTCACTACTTCGGGTCCACGGCGTTGAAGAAAAAAACAGACAATCCAATGATTCTCAATTCCATTTGTATTTGGTCAAATGTACATAAATTCATGAGGTGGAAATAACTAATATCGCCAGGCACCCCTATTTGGAATAACCCCGCCTTACTTCCAATGTTTAAAGTCCTTGTTCCAAAATAGCATCATGAATTTTAAACATGTGTACTATGATGGATCTCTACTGTCATTCAATCAATTACAAGAAAGATTTGGATTATCCAAGGCCCATTTCTTTAAGTTCTTTCGTTTCATCTTATTCAATACATCTTATTCAATTGCTTCAACAGAATCTGGATGAACCTAAGGCATCTAGCATAGAAACAATACTGGAAGATGTTGCTACGCTAAAGAAGTTGATTGCCAAGCTATGTCAAGGGTTGATTGAAACTCTACCTGATGTTTCAGAACCTATAAGGAAAAGATTAGAAACCGATCTAAAGGAAGAAATTGAAGAGAACCATTGGTCACGGATATGTGAAAAGGCTCATACCTGTTCCTACAACTTAAGACATAAACTACTGCAATTTAAGATAATTCATAGTACTTACTACACTCCTGCCAGAATACACGTAATGCACCCAGAAATGTCACATCTCTGTTGGAGATGCAAAAAGCACAAAGGAACCCTATTACATATGCTGTGGTCCTGTGACAAACTGACACCATTTTGGGATAATGTAGCCTATATGCTATAATTTCATTGTGTCTAGGAATTTGTATTCATCCACCTCCACAATTATGTCTGTTGGGAAATGTAAATGTTGGTGATCAATATCAGAGAAAGTTTTGTAATCTAGGTTTAATTTCTGCCAAAAAAATGTATAGCCATGAATTGGAAAGCATCATAACAAACTGGAGGACAGAACTATCTAGTTACATCCCTTTAGATACAGTGCCTTCAGAAAGTATTCATACCCCTTGACTTATTCCACATTTTGTTGTGTTACAGCCTGAATTCAAAATATATTTTTTTCTCATCCATCTAAACACAATACCCATAATGACAAAGTGCAAACATGTTTTTAGAAATGTTTGCAAATGTATTGAAAATGAAATACAGAAATATCTTATTTACATAAGTATTCACACCCCTGAGTCAATACATGCTAGAATCACCTTTGGCAGCAATTACAGCTGTGAGTCTTTCTGGGTACGTCTCTAAGGGCTTTGCACACCTGGATTGTACAATATTTGCACATTATTATTTTGAAAATTCTTCAGGCTCTGTCAAGATGGTTGCTGATCATTGCTAGACAGCCATTTTCAAGTCTTGCCATAGATTTACAAGTCGATTTATGTCAAAACTGTAACTAGGCCACTCACAAACATTCAATGTCATCTTAGTAAGCAACTCCAGTGTATATTTGGCCTTGTGTTTTAGGTTATTGTCCTGCTGAAAGGGTAATTTGTTTCCCAGTGTCTGTTGGAAAGCAGACTGAACCAGTTTTTCCTCTAGGATTTTGCCTGTGCTTAGATCTATTCCATTTATTTTTATCCTAAAAAAAAACCCTAGTCCTTGCTGATGACAAGCATACCCATAACATGATGCAGCCACCACCATGCTTGAAAATACGAAGAGTGGTACTCAGTGATGTGTTGGATTTTCCCCAAACATAGAAGCTTTGTATTCAGGACATAAAGATAATTTCTTTGCCACATTTTTTGCAGTTTTACTTTAGTGCCTTACTGCAAACAGGATACAGGTTTTGGAATATTTGTATTCTGTACAGGCTTCCTTCTTTTCACTCTGTCATTTAGGTTAGTATTGTGTAGTAACTACAATGTTGTTGATCCATCCTCAGTTTTCTCCTATCACAGCCATTTAAAGTCACCATTGAGTGGTTTTCTTCCTCTCCGGCAACTGAGTTAGGAAGGATGCCTGTATCTTTGTAGTGACTGGGTGTATTGATACACCATCCAAAGTGTAATTAATAGCTCCACCTTACTCAAAGGGATATTCAATGTCATCTTTTTTTACCAATAGGTGCCTCGTCTTTGTGGTTGGATCTGTGTTTGAAATGTATTGCTCGACTGAGGGACCTTAGAGATAATTGTATGTGTGGGGTACAGAGATGAGGTAGTCATTCAAAAATCATGTTAAACACTATTATTGCACACAGAGTGAGTCCATGCAACTGATTATATGACTTGTTAAGCAAATGTTTCCTCCTGAACTTATTTAGGTTTGCCATAACAAAGGGGTTGCATACTTATTGACTCAAGACATTTCAGCTTTTCATTTTTTATTAATTTGTTAAAATTTCTAAAAACATAATTCCACTTTGACATTATGGGGTACTGTGTGTAAGTCAGTGACACAAAACCTGAATGTAATACATTTTAAATTCAGGCTATAACACAACGAAATGTGGAAAAAGTCAAGGGGTGTGAATACTTTCTGAAGGCACTGTATGTTATATCATAAACTTTAAAAACTGAGACATTTGACAGAATTTGGAGGACATATATAGATCACCTTGGATAATGTTTTGTATAGTGGGCGTTTTGTTTTTGTGTTATGTTGTTTGTGAAGTAGAAAAACTATTAAAAAAAATATATGTCAAGAAGTGAACTCATACAGACTACAAAGCTTTGAATCATTTCAATCATTTTCAGAACCCCTGGCTGCAACACTATATTCTATTAGTGTTAAGCTACTCCATTCTTTAGAGGTGACACACTAAACTGGCAGATAGAAATCAAATGTTTCTCACTGTTGACATCTGGCTCTCCAGCTGTCGTTATACCCCTGTTTAACAATTACAGCTGCTGTGGATGTGGATGGGCCCGCTCTGCGCTACACGGCGCAGGAGGGTGGCCCAGACACCTTGTCCAAACCTCTTAAACAACTCCCAGCAGATGCAACTAATGTGGAGCGACAGAGCTATTCCACAATGGATCTCCTGCTGCTAAACAAAATGAACAAAAAATGATTCCGTACGGTTTTATGGGAGGGGAGAGGAGTCTTGGAATCTTAGAATTTGGCTCATTAGTTCAATCACAAAGATGGATAAAATTAAAGGTGGATTTATATGGTGAAATGTTTAAAAGGAATCATGGAAGAATAGTGTTTGGTATATGTGTGGGGCCAGTGGACCACTAAGCAGAGGTCTGCACTGCAGTTTGGTGTGTGTGTGTGTGGTGTGGCCCTGTATTCTCCATCTAGCAGAGGTCTAGCAGAGGTCCCTCTTGTGGTGAATGGGTGTACAACCACCACTACAGAAGGAGCTCTGTGCAAATTTGTTTTCATACCGCAAGATGGCAATGTTAATCCACTTCCCTCAGTATAGAGCTCTCCAGCTTGCAGTCCTAAAAACCAGAAATTAGTTACCTTTGGTTTGTTCAGCCATTTCTATGGGGAAAATGAATGGGGAAAGAACAGGGTTTTGGAATAAAAACCGAAATATGGTCTGAGGTTAACACAGGCTTAGGAGATCTTATAAGTTTTGTTCTATGAGTTAACATGGCCTTTATGAATTATGAAGCCTTTTATGTGCTTTATGTGTTTTTTTAGTACATATTTTAAGTGACATTAGCTGATGAAGATTATCTCATAACAAAACATATAAGATCTCCAGACTCCAGAAACCCTACAAAAACTAGATTAATTTGCCCATAGGCTTTGCCCAACGAATCATGGCAGAGTTAGTGCCTACAAAAAGACGCCAATAGTATTGATCTGGGAGTTTAGCATCTTTCAGATTATTATTGATACATCATTCGAATAATAATGTTACTTTTTTTTCTTTTTTTTCAAGTTTAGCCATTCACCTATGACTTTCTCTAACGCTTGTATAGGGGATTCTTCCATTATACAATTGTTTCATGCACCGCCACTGAGGTAGCTCCCTGCCACAATCTCCAACTGACTACTACCTCTATGGAAACCAATTTGGGTTCCAGAAAAGTGTTTTCCTGGAAAACTAACATTGCAGACGATTCAACCATTCAAACTGGGGGAAAACACGGAGGAATTGTGGTAAATACAATGACATAGTTTGGAAAAGATAGCCTACTGTAGGCCTACTTGGCTATGGGATGCACCCTGAATTAGTGATCACTTTGATGTGGATACTTGATGTGAAATATGTTACATATTAATGAATTGGCAACCTACTACAAACAAACTAAATGAGTTTGATTGTTTGTTACATTATTATTACACATGCCTGGTAGTTGCCTGGTATGGACCTCACTTGTCACTTAAACTGCATGCACATATTTGTATGACTGTTATATTTTCCCTCCTAGAGCAATCTTGACTGGCCAGGTTACAGTTTAGAGCCGTTTAACTCTCCAAAACACTACCCCTCCTTCTATGTGACCACTGACATAGGGAAACTACAAGACTTTCATTCGCCCAGTCCTCATATAGATGTAGGATCTTAATTTGATCACCCTGTTGCAGGAGAACTTTCCTGCAATGCAGGACATTTAAAAGGTGTACTGTATTTGAGGTTTAAAAAAGCTTCTGAAGTTTGTAATTAACACTCATTTGTAATTTTCCCCTAAGAGAAATGTATCAACCCCTAAAACAATTGCTATTAATTATAATACACATAATAATTAACATTTCCTGTTTCTGCAGGATTATTTTCCTGCTGTGAGAAACTGGTCAAATTAAGATCCTACATCTGTAGTTCTCAGTGGTCAAACAGAAGAAAGGACAAAGAAAGGAAGTTATTTTTTATCAGGATATTATCAGTTTGAGTGAAGATACAATCAAATCAAATCACATTTTATTGGGTGAACAGGTAGTACAGGAGGGGGCTGAGCACGCACCCTTGTGGGGCCCCAGTGTTGAGGATGAGGCAGAGTGGAGATGTTGTTTTCAACCTTCACCACCTGGGGGCAGCCCGTCAGGAAGTCCAGGACCCAGTTGCACAGGACGTTCAGACCCAGGGTTCAGACCCAGGGCCTCGAGCTTAATGATGAGCTTGGAGGTTACTATGGTGTTGAATGCTGAGCTATAGTCAATGAACAGCATTCTTGCATACAGTAGGTATTCCTCTTGTCCAGATGGGATAGGGCAGTGTGCAGTGTGATGGCGATTGCATCGTCTGTGGATCTATTGGGGCGGTAAGCAAATTGAAGTGGGTCTAGGGTGACAGGTAAGGTAGAGGTGATATAATCCTTGACTAGTCTCTCAAAGCACATCACGATGACAGAGGTGAGTGCTACGGGGCGATAGTCATTTAGTTCAGTTACCTTTGATTTCTTGGGTACAGGAACAATGGTGGCCATCTTGAAGCATGTGGGGACAGCAGACTGGGAGAGATTGAATAAGAAATGTCTTACTCACGTCGGCCACGGAGAAGTAGAGGCCACAGTCCTTGGTAGTGGGCCTCGTCAGTGGCACTGTGTTATCCTCAAAGCGGGCAAAGAAGGTGTTTAGCTTGTCTGGAAGCGAGACGTCGGTGTCGGCGACGTGGCTGGTTTTCCTTTTGTAGTCCGTGATTGTCTGTAGACCCTGCCACATACGTCTCGTGTCTGAGTCGTTGAATTGCAACTCCACTTTGTCTTTATACTGATGTTTTGCCAGTTTAATTGCCTTGCGGAGTGAGTAGCTACGCTGTTTGTATTCTGCCATATTCCCAGTCACCTTGCCATGGTTAAATGCGATGGTTCGCGCTTTCAGTTTGAAGCCAATAGCCTACTGACAGTATACAGACAAACAGATAGAGAGATGGAGGGCAGCTTTGAGAGAGTTTGGATTGAGTAACACCCTCTTATCTTTCACATACTTGTGTTGCAGGACAGAGCGGCTTGCCCGTAACATCATGGGAAACCTGGGCGACCATGACATTGTGGTGTTATGTGTGCTGAAAGCCGGGGATCAGTTCTGTGCCGATCTGGTGGAGAGGATCAAAGCACTGAGCCGCAACTCACACCACACTCTGCCCATTAGTGTCAACTTCATCCCCCTCAAGAGTTATGTTGTAAGGACCTTAATAACCAACTTTTTCTCATTACAATGTAGAAAAGGGGATGCTGATGAGCATTTTTCTCCGCTAATACATGAGTAATAAAGGCCCAGTTCACTGAGCCGCGGATATGACCAGTTCTCACTTAAAAAGTCAATGATGTGTCTTGAAAGCAGTGGATATGATCATGGTGCTTCTCAGTAGTAGTTGTTGTTATTCTGAACTGGGAAAGATTTGGGCAGTGTCTCTAAACAACCAAAAGGTGGTAGTCTTCCCCACACTCAGCCTCCCAAGTTTTGGAGCTGAAATCAAAGACTGTGGTTAGTTATGGCCTTGATTAGATTTAATCCACAACATGGACATGTGACAAAGCTATGACCACATCTTTCCTCTTCAGTCAGGACTAGAATGTATCACTATTTCTGGCAAACTGCTGCTACCAATACTCCTTCCACCAATTAAAGTATATACATTATATTTGCGACATACAAAGTTTGTTTGCTTAAATAGCTGCCGATGTCATACTAGAAATATAGTATCATTGCTCATTGTCTTGGGAGAACAAGACAATGGCTTAGTTTGTCACAATCCTGCAGTGCCAGGGCCTCAAATCTCTCTCTCTGTGTGTGTGTGTGTGTGTGTGTGTGTGTGTGTGTGTGTGTGTGTGTGTGTGTGTGTGTGTGTATGTGCGTATGTGCGTCCAGCCATTAATGGGATCATAGGTCAGCGAGGGAGACTCTGCTGACATATAAATCAGACACACACACTGACACACCCTTTAGTGAGGCGTGGCTCGGATATCAGTGTGTAGGAACATGCTGAACCATTGATGAGTTATGAGATGGTGAGTTTAACTCATTGCTCTATTGCTTTTCTACACAGATCATTTTAGGACTGTGTGTGAAATCATTTACAGTTACTATGAGGTTTATTGTTTCTTTGAGACAGATACTGAGTATTGTACATAGAGTAAAACTGTGGATTGTTAAGTAATTGCGGCCTATGGAAAGTTGACACAATGTCTAATGTACTACTGATGTACTGTAGATACTAGCGAGAGATTCCAGTTTGTATCCATGTGGTTTACACTGTCTGGATTGAGGATTAAGATTAGTAATTATTTACTGTCTCGAAGAAATTAATGACTCTACTGAGCCCCAGACAGACAGACAAAGCATCAACTCAGCATGGCTTAATTTCTGCTTGACAACATTCTTCACCTGAAATGAAAGCACAGTACAGCACTACCACTGTATGTAGATATGTTTGTTTTTCACGCAGCATGTTTAGGGTTGGGATGTCTATTGTCTTCTCTTGAGCCTTGAGAATGCCTTAATTCATATTTGCGTCAAAAGTTCCTCAAACGCATGTCCATAAATTGCAGACATTGCAGGCGGACAGAGAGCCATAGAGAGAGAGAAGACAACACAGACTTTCTAGTCAGATAAGCAAGGCATTCTTTAGACATGCCTTGTGTAATCACTAATATAAAGTAATAAGTCACACACTGCTAGCATTAATAATCAGGAGGAGGAGGATCAAGCCCCTGGACGACTGAGTGGGAAGCTCTTGTTTTGCCCAAATGATTGGCCACCTTATTTCTTCTGCAACATGTGATGTCTGGTATTGGCTGGCTGTCCCTGCCTGCATAGGGCAATAGGTCAACAGTGGGAGGCATGCCTCTGATTGACTTTTTCAATATCAGGAATGTTCAGTTCCTCTGCAACTGGAAGAAAACAATACTTTTCATAACGGATCACTTTGTCTAGGGAAACCACTCATTGAGTAGTACTGTATTCTACTTCTAAAGCCATATGTCCCATGCCATGTTACAGACTTCGTAGTGCCTTTGTGTGGGCATAGGCATGTACTCCTTTTTGGATGCTTACCATTGTCAGAAATGTTTTTGTGTAACATTGTTTTAAGATTGATATTGTTCTATCACTCAATATATAATGTGCATAACTACAGGTAACAGCCAACATAATGGAAACACTTGAGTAAATGAGAGATACAAAGTATATTGAAAGCAGGTGCTTCTACACGGGTGTGGTTCCTGAGTTAATTAAGCAATTAACATTCCATCATGCTTAGAGTCATGTATAAAAATGCTGGGCAGGCCTTATTTTGGCTACCATTGTCACACCAGCCTTCAATTTGGCTCCCCCTCCTGTCCAGCTCAGGCATTTCGGCATCGCCGGCCTTCCGGCTGCTGCCGAACCTACTGCTGGCAAACGCCCTTGACTCATCAACCCTGGACTTGTCTCGCTATCATTACACACACCTGGTTCCCATCCCCACTCTACCACTGTATATATACTCCCTCTGCCATTTGTCTTTGTCGGTCATTGTAAATGTTACTTGTTTTCCTGAGAGGAATCTCTCCTACTATTTCCTGAGTACTTTATATTTTGTACTTTGGGTTCGCCCTGTGCCTTTTTGTTTATGAAGATATATTTTGAGCACAACAGCGTTTGGGTTTCGTCCCGCTTTGATCTATGGTGCTTAAATAAATTCAGTAGTTCTAAACCTGCGACTGCCTCCTGCCTACTCCTCTCTACACCAGTGACAGAATGATCGACCCAAGAAAACAGGAAGCAGCAGGACATCCCGACCTCTCCACTGTAGGAGCGAAGCTCCGCCACCACGACTCGTGCCTGGAACTCCTCGGGACTGCCATGGACGAGGTGCTTCGGGCCGTACGCCAACTGCAGGCTACACCACCACCTTCCCAGCTCCCCTGGAACACCTGTCCCAGTAGAAGAACCAGGCAAGGAAGCAACAGGCAGAGGAGCGCTCCTGCACCTTCCCAGGTAGGCGTGGACGTGCCTCGCTCCTCTCTGTCCACCCAGCCCGTCCTCCTCCCTGTCACCTTCCCTGACTATCCTGGACCCCCACTGAGTCCTGCCCTAGTGGACTCAGGTGCTGCAGGCAATTTCCTAGACCGATCAGTGGCCTTATCATTATGCATTCCTCTAGTCTCTTTACAACCCCCTATCCCATTCCATGCTCCAGACAACCATCCCCATGGAACAGGACTGGTGCGCCAGACCACGATTCCCATTTCCCTCACAGTTATTCACAAACACCATGAACGCATCACTTTACTCATCTTAGACTCTCCTGCACACCCCGTCGTTTTAGGTTTCCCCTGGTTACAGTTGCATAACTCCAGTATATCGTGGACAGAGAGGAGGTTGTTGGGTTGGTTGCAGGAGTGTCAGGGAAGGTGTCTCTCTGTATCAATCTGTGCCACCTCTGTGGAAAGTCCGGACCAAGCCACCCACGTCCCTATCCCGGAGGAATACCGGGACCTACAGGTGGCCTTTTCGAAGACTCGTGCCACATGCCTGCCCCCTCATCGCCTATGGGACTGCACTATCAACCTACTGCCTGGTTCTACCCTCCCGCGGTGGCACATCTATCCTCTCTCGCATGCAGAGACCGAAGACATGGAGGTCTACATCCAGGAGGCGCTGGCCCAAGGATCCATCCATCTGTCCACCTCTCCGGCCTCCTCTAGCTTCTTTTTCGTGAAGAAGAGGGAAGGAGGTCTCCGCCCCTGTATCGATTACCGGACACTGAAGAAGGCTACTGTTAAATTCAGTTATCCCCTGCCTCTCATACCCACTGTGGTCGAACAGATGCACGGTGCTAAGTACTTTACTAAATTGGATTTACTCACTGCCTACAACCTGGTGTGCATCAGAGAGGGGGATCAATGGAAGACCGCCTTCAGCACCAGCACCGGGCACTACGAATACAGAGTAATGCCCTACGGCCTGACAAATGCACCCTCTGTGTTTCAATCATTCATTAACGAGGTGTTTAGAGACATGTTGGGTCGCTGTGTAGTGGTGTACATAGACGACATCTTGGTGTACTCCACTACACGCGAGCAACATGTCTCTCATGTCAGGTCCGTTTTGGAGAGGCTGATAGGGCATCATGTAAGGGTTGATGTGAGGTGTGACCCAGGTGCGGTGCAGGATAGACAGTAGGTAGTAGGCAGAGATGGTGAAACAAGGATCTTTACTGGTGGTCCCAAAACCAGGATACAAAATAACGGACTTGTCACGATAAAATAAAGGAGGAGCAAATTGGTCTCCAAAAACAGGCTGACAGCAAACATACCAAATACTAACTACGACTGAAAACAACAATGAAACAGGGAGAAGACTTCTCAAGTACCTGTACATACGTCTCGCGATCAGACACTGAGTAGTACTGTTTGGCATCGAGAAACTAGCAGAGAAAACAGAGCAAGTGAGGGCATAAATACAGGTGAACAGGTAGACACAGGTGACACCAATAGAATGATGATTAGTCCAGACAGTGAGTGAGGAGGTGCCTAAGGATGTCAGAGGATGACACATAGTGGGTCGCTCCGGAACTGCAACCTCCACCTTTAACAGTGGGTCACACCAGCCTTCACTTTGGCTCCCCCTCCTGTGTTTGGCGTCGCCGGCATTCTAGCTGCTCCCGGACTTGTCTCGTCATCTTTTTTAATTTTTTTTAATTTAACCTTTATTTAACCAGGTAAGCCAGTTGAGAACAAGTTCTCATTTACAACTGCGACCTGGCCAAGATAAAGCAAAGCAGTGCGATAAAAACAACAACACCGAGTTACATATGGGGTAAAACAAAACATAAAGTCAAAAATACCACAGAAAATATATATACAGTGTGTGCAAATATACAGTGGGGAAAAAAAGTATTTAGTCAGCCACCAATTGCGCAACTTCTCCCACTTAAAAAGATGAGAGGCCTGTAATTTTCATCATAGGTACACGTCAACTATGACAGACAAATTGAGGAAAAAAAATCCAGAAAATCACATTGTAGGATTTTTAATGAATTTATTTGCAAATTATGGTGGAAAATAAGTATTTGGTCACCTACAAACAAGCAAGATTTCTGGCTCTCACAGACCTGTAACTTCTTCTTTAAGAGGCTCCTCTGTCCTCCACTCGTTACCTGTATTAATGGCACCTGTTTTAACTTGTTATCAGTATAAAAGACACCTGTCCACAACCTCAGTCACACTCCAAACTCCACTATGGCCAAGACCAAAGAGCTGTCAAAGGACACCAGAAACAAAATTGTAGACCTGCACCAGGCTGGGAAGACTGAATCTGCAATAGGTAAGCAGCTTGGTTTGAAGAAATCAACTGTGGGAGCAATTATTAGGAAATGGAAGACATACAAGACCACTGATAATCTCCCTCGATCTGGGGCTCCACGCAAGATCTCACCCCGTGGGGTCAAAATGATCACAAGAACGGTGAGCAAAAATCCTAGAACCACACGGGGGGGACCTAGTGAATGACCTGCAGAGAGCTGGGACCAAAGTAACAAAGCCTACCATCAGTAACACACTATGCCGCCAGGGACTCAAATCCTGCAGTGCCAGACGTGTCCCCCTGCTTAAGCCAGTACATGTCCAGGCCCGTCTGAAGTTTGCTAGAGTGCATTTGGATGATCCAGAAGAGGATTGGGAGAATGTCATATGGTCAGATGAAACCAAAATATAACTTTTTGGTAAAAACTCAACTCGTCGTGTTTGGAGGACAAAGAATGCTGAGTTGCATCCAAAGAACACCATACCTACTGTGAAGCATGGGGGTGGAAACATCATGCTTTGGGGCTGTTTTTCTGCAAAGGGACTAGGACGACTGATCCGTGTAAAGGAAAGAATGAATGGGGCCATGTATCGTGAGATTTTGAGTGAAAACCTCCTTCCATCAGCAAGGGCATTGAAGATGAAACGTGGCTGGGTCTTTCAGCATGACAATTATCCCAAACACACCGCCCGGGCAACGAAGGAGTGGCTTCGTAAGAAGCATTTCAAGGTCCTGGAGTGGCCTAGCCAGTCTCCAGATCTCAACACCATAGAAAATCTTTGGAGGGAGTTGAAAGTCTGTGTTGCCCAGTGACAGCCCCAAAACATCACTGCTCTAGAGGAGATCTGCATGGAGGAATGGGCCAAAATACCAGCAACAGTGTGTGAAAACCTTGTGAAGACTTACAGAAAACATTTGACCTGTTTCATTGCCAACAAAGGGTATATAACAAAGTACTAAAAAACTTTTGTTATTGACCAAATACTTATTTTCCACCATAATTTGCAAATAAATTCATTAAAAATCCTACAATGTGATTTTCTGGATTTTTTTTTCTCATTTTGTCTGTCATAGTTGACGTGTACCTATGATGAAAATTACAGGCCTCTCTCATCTTTTTAAGTGGGAGAACTTGCACAATTGGTGGCTGACTAAATACTTTTTTTCCCCACTGTAGCAAGTTATGGAGGTAAGGCAATAAATAGGCCATAGTGCAAAATAATTACATTTACATTTACATTTAAGTCATTTAGCAGACGCTCTTATCCAGAGCGACTTACAAATTGGTGCATTCACCCTATAGCCAGTGGGTTAACCACTTTACAAAATATATATATATATATATATTTTTTTTTTTTCTTCTTTTTTTGGGGGGGGGGGGGGGGGGGCTAGACGGATTACTTCATCCTATCCCAGGTATTCCTTAAAGAGGTGGGGTTTCAAATGTCTCTGGAAGGTGGTGAGTGACTCCGCTGTCCTGGCGTCGTGAGGGAGCTTGTTCCACCATTGGGGTGCCAGAGCAGCGAACAGTTTTGACTGGGCTGAGCGGGAACTATACTTCCGCAGAGGAAGGGGAGCCAGCAGGCCAGAGGTGGATGAACGCAATGCCCTCGTTTGGGTGTAGGGACTGATCAGAGCCTGAAGGTACGGAGGTGCCGTTCCCCTCACTGCTCCATAGGAAAGCACCATGGTCTTGTAACGGATGCGAGCTTCAACTGGAAGCCAGTGGAGTGTGCGGAGGAGGGGGGTGACGTGAGAGAACTTGGGAAGGTTGAACACCAGACGGGCTGCGGCATTCTGGATGAGTTGTAGGGGTTTAATGGCACAGGCAGGGAGCCCAGCCAACAGCGAGTTGCAGTAATCCAGACGGGAGATGACAAGTGCCTGGATTAGGACCTGTGCCGCTTCCTGTGTAAGGCAGGGTCGTACTCTGCGAATGTTGTAGAGCATGAACCTGCAGGATCGGGTCACCGCCTTGATGTTAGCGGAGAACGACAGGGTGTTGTCCAGGGTCACGCCAAGGCTCTTTGCACTCTGGGAGGAGGACACAACGGAGTTGTCAACCGTGATGACGAGATCATGGAACGGGCAGTCCTTCCACGGGAGAAAGAGCAGCTCCGTCTTGCCAGGGTTCAGCTTGAGGTGGTGATCCTTCATCCATACTGATATGTCGGCCAGACATGCAGAGATGCGATTCGCCACCTGGTTATCAGAAGGGGGAAAGGAGAAGATTAGTTGTGTATCGTCAGCGTAGCAATGATAGGAGAGGCCATGTGAGGATATGACAGAGCCAAGTGACTTGGTGTATAGGGAGAAAAGGAGAGGGCCTAGAACTGAGCCCTGGGGGACACCAGTGGTGAGAGCACGTGGTGCGGAGACAGCTTCTCGCCACGCCACTTGGTAGGAGCGACCGGTCAGGTAGGACGCAATCCAGGAGTGAGCCGCGCCGGAGATGCCCAGCTCGGAGAGGGTGGAGAGGAGGATCTGATGGTTCACAGTATCAAAGGCAGCAGACAGGTCTAGAAGGACAAGAGCAGAGGAGAGAGAGTTAGCTTTAGCAGTGTGGAGAGCCTCCGTGACACAGAGAAGAGCAGTCTCAGTTGAATGACCAGTCCTGAAACCTGACTGGTTTGGATCAAGAAGGTCATTCTGAGAGAGATAGCAAGAGAGTTGGCTAAAGACGGCACGCTCAATAGTTTTGGAAAGAAAAGAAAGAAGGGATACTGGTCTGTAGTTGTTGACATCAGTGGGATCGAGTGTTGGTTTTTTGAGAAGGGGTGCAACTCTCGCTCTCTTGAAGACGGAAGGGACATGGCCAGCGGTCAAGGATGAGTTGATCAGCGAGGTGAGGTAGGGGAGAAGGTCACCGGAGATGGTCTCGAGAAGAGAGGAGGGGATGGGGTCAAGCGGGCAGGTTGTTGGGCGGCCTGCAGTCACTAGTCGCAAGATTTTATCTGGAGAGAGAGGGGAGAAAGAAGTCAAAGCATAGGGTAGGGCAGTGTGAGCAGGACCAGCAGTGTCATTAGACTTAACAAACGAGGATCGGATGTCGTCAACCTTCTTTTCAAAGTGGTTGACGAAGTCATCCACAGAGAGGGAGGAGGGGGGGGGGGGGGTGAGGATTCAGCAGTGAGGAGAATGTGGCAAAGAGCTTCCTAGGGTTAGAGGCAGATGCTTGGAATTTAGAGTGGTAGAAAGTGGCCTTAGCAGCAGAAACAGATGAAGAAAATGTAGAGAGGAGGGAGTGAAAAGATGCCAGGTCGGCAGGGAGTTTAGTTTTCTTCCATTTCCGCTCAGCTGCCCGGAGCTCTGTTCTGTGAGCTCGCAATGAGTCATCAAGCCACGGAGCTGGAGGGGAGGACCGAGCCGGCCGGGAGGATAGGGGACACAGGGAGTCAAAGGATGCAGAAAGGGCGGAGAGGAGGGTTGAGGAGGCAGAATCAGGAGATTGGAGGGAGAAGGATTGAGCAGAGGGAAGAGATGATAGGATGGAAGAGGAGAGAGTAGTGGGAGAGAGAGAGCGAAGGTTGCGGCGGCGCGTTACCATCTGTGTAGGGGCAGAGTGAGTAGTGTTGGAGGAGAGCGAGAGAGAAAAGGATACAAAGTAGTGGTCGGAGACATGGAGGGGAGTTGCAGTGAGATTAGTAGAAGAGCAACATCTAGTAAAGATGAAGTCAAGCGTATTGCCTGCCTTGTGAGTAGGGGGGGACGGTGAGAGGGTGAGGTCAAAAGAGGAGAGGAGTGGAAAGAAGGAGGCAGAGAGAAATGAGTCAAATGTAGACGTAGGGAGGTTGAAATCCCCCAAAACTGTGAAGGGTGAGCCATCCTCAGGAAAGGAACTTATCAAGGCGTCAAGCTCATTGATGAACTCTCCAAGGGAACCTGGAGGGTGATAGATGACAAGGATATTAAGCTTAAATGGGCTAGTGACTGTGACAGCGTGGAATTCAAATGAGGAGATAGACAGATGGGTTAGGGGAAAAATTGAGAATGACCACTTGGGAGAGATGAGGATTCCTGTGCCACCACCCCTCTGACCAGATGCTCTCGGGGTATGCGAGAACACATGGTCAGACGAGGAGAGAGCAGTAGGAGTAGCAGTGTTTTCAGTGGTAATCCATGTTTCCGTCAGCGCCAGGAAGTCGAGGGACTGGAGGGTAGCATAGGCTGGGATGAAGTCAGCCTTGTTGGCGGCAGAACGGCAGTTCCAGAGGCTGCCTGAGACCTGGAACTCCAGGTGTGTGGTGCGTGCAGGGACCACCAGGTTAGAGAGGCAGCAGCCACGCGGTGTGAGGCGTTTGTGTCATGATTTAACTGGATTAGAACCCAAATGCAGACAAGTACACCAAGCCAGAGAAGGTTTAACAGGTTTATTTACAATGTTCAAAAAGTCCAGGTTTCCAATAATAGGGGAAGAGCAAGTCCAGGTTACATAGAGGGTAACAGATCCAGGTCAGGGCAGGTGTGGTACCGTAATGTCCTAGTGTCCGTGGTGAGTCCAAAAGGGAGGTCCGGTAGTGGGGAGCAGGATGGTGGTGGCAGGAGTGAAGCGGAGGCAGAAGTCAGGTTCCCATAATCTGTGGCACAGGAGAAAAGTAAATAGAACAGGCCAAAAACACAAAGAGCGAAAACAAACAGGTTGAGTCGGCAGCGAGACTAACATGGTCGTCTTGACTATGATCTGACGATGAGTGGAAAGTTTGACCGGGTCTTAAAGGCTGAGGTGATTATGGTGAATGAGCTGCAGCTGGAACCCTGACTCCCGCACACCAGACTTCACTCCTGCAATCAAGGACAGACAGAGGGGAGGGGGAGAGCAGAGAGAGAGCTACCTAGCAGCAGTAGGCCTAACAGTTTGTGTAGCCTGTGCGGAGAGGAGAGAACAGGGATAGGCAGAGGCATAGTTGACAGGCTGCAGCAGATGGCTACAATAATGCAGAGGAGATCGGAATGAAATGAACTAAACATCTGGGAAAGGAGAGAGCAGGCCTCCCTCACCAAAAAAAAAATATAACTCTCACAACTTCCACCTCAGAAACTATAATTGTTTCACTGAACCACCCGAATAAAACTCTCCCAACTTCCACTTTAGAAATTAGAATTGTTGTAAACTACAGCAGACTGTTATCAGTAGCTGTAATTAAGTACAGCAGCTACCAACCACCTAACGTTAATGCCTCGGATAATGAGGTTAGAAAAACAGCTGAATGGTGGCAGCTAGCTGGCTCAATCACAGGTACTCTTAAGCATGAAATAACATTGGAAACAACTAACCACAGTTGCTAAAAGTTACCAGTAGCTACCCGCTAGCTAGCTAGCTAGCTTTGTTGGTCCAAGTAGTGGGTAAGCTAGCCTCGTGCTTCGCCGGGGTCCGCCGAATACAATACTTACCTACAATAATTACCTACAATAACCTACAATAACTACCTGAGTAAGCTACCTATAATACCTAACTACAATACCTACCTACAATCTAAATACATGGTTTAAGCTTTACTCAACACCATATAAGAAGCCAAGCTTACCTTTCATAACGCAGCAATGATTAAACGTTGGGTAGCTAGCACAAAGATATTGTATTTAGCTACTACAGTACAGCCAGCTGGTAGTGTTGGCTAGCTAGCGATGGCTGCTGTGTTGACTTTGTTTGAAAAACGGCGTCGCTGCGAACGAATGTAGCTGGCTAAAAGGATATTGTTTTTAGTTGCTACCGTTGCTAATAGCTACTCGCCAGCTAATCCAGGAGGTGAGTTAGCTAGCTAGCTTCGTGCTACACCCGGCACCGCCGAATACAAAAGTAACCTACAATAACTACACAACAACTACCCACAACAGCCCACGATGCCTACCTATACTACTTAATAATATACAGCCCACGATGCCTACCTATAATACCTAACTACAATCTAAATACATAGTTTAAGCCTTACTCGACAAAGCCCAAGCTATGTATAAAGCCAAACTGGCAGACTGCAATCAGTAGCCGTAATTAAGTACAGCAGCTACCAACCACCTAACGTTAATGATAATGAGGTTAGAAAAACAGCTGAATGGTGGCAGCTAGCTGGCTCAATCACAGGTACTCTTAAGCATGAAATAACATTGGAAACAACTAACCACAGTTGCTAAAAGTTACCAGTAGCTACCCGCTAGCTAGCTAGCTAGCTTTGTTGGTCCAAGTAGTGGGTAAGCTAGCCTCGTGCTTCGCCGGGGTCCGCCGAATACAATACTTACCTACAATAATTACCTACAATAACCTACAATAACTACCTGAGTAAGCTACCTATAATACCTAACTACAATACCTACCTACAATCTAAATACATGGTTTAAGCTTTACTCAACACCATATAAGAAGCCAAGCTTACCTTTCATAACGCAGCAATGATTAAACGTTGGGTAGCTAGCACAAAGATATTGTATTTAGCTACTACAGTACAGCCAGCTGGTAGTGTTGGCTAGCTAGCGATGGCTGCTGTGTTGACTTTGTTTGAAAAACGGCGTCGCTGCGAACGAATGTAGCTGGCTAAAAGGATATTGTTTTTAGTTGCTACCGTTGCTAATAGCTACTCGCCAGCTAATCCAGGAGGTGAGTTAGCTAGCTAGCTTCGTGCTACACCCGGCACCGCCGAATACAAAAGTAACCTACAATAACTACACAACAACTACCCACAACAGCCCACGATGCCTACCTATACTACTTAATAATATACAGCCCACGATGCCTACCTATAATACCTAACTACAATCTAAATACATAGTTTAAGCCTTACTCGACAAAGCCCAAGCTATGTATAAAGCCAAACTGGCAGACTGCAATCAGTAGCCGTAATTAAGTACAGCAGCTACCAACCACCTAACGTTAATGATAATGAGGTTAGAAAAACAGCTGAATGGTGGCAGCTAGCTGGCTCAATCACAGGTACTCTTAAGCGTGAAATAACATTGGAAACAACTAACCACAGTTGCTAAAAGTTACCAGTAGCTACCCGCTAGCTAGCTAGCTAGCTTTGTTGGTCCAAGTAGTGGGTAAGCTAGCCTCGTGCTTCGCCGGGGTCCGCCGAATACAGTTCTTACCTACAATAATTACCTACAATAACCTACAATAACTACCTGAGTAAACTACCTATAATACCTAACTGCAATACCTACCTACAATCTAAATACATGGTTTAAGCTTTACTCAACACCATATAAGAAGCCAAGCTTACCTCCTGCTAGAGAAAACACAACCTCTCCCGTCTCTCCCAAATCCCCACAATTAGTATTATCACTGGAATGATAGATGTGCAAGAGATGATGTGCAAATAGAGATACTGGGGTGCAAATGAGCAAAATAAATAACAATATGGGGATGAGGTAGTTGAGTGGGCTAATTTCAGAAGGGCTGTGTACAGGTGCAGTGATCGGTAAGGTGCTCTTAGTGAGGGAGATAAGAGTCTCCAGCTTCAGAGATTTTTGCAGTTAATTCCAGTCATTGGCAGCAGAGAACTGGAAGGAATGGCGGTCAAAGGAGGTGTTGGCTTTGGGGATGACCAGTGAGATATACCTGCTGGAGCGCATACTACGGGTGGGTGTTGCTATGGTGACCAATGAGCTAAGATAAGGCGGAGATTTGCCTAGCAGTGATTTATAGATGGCCTGGAGCCAGTGGGTTTGGCGACGAATATGTAGTGAGGACCAGCCAACAAGAGTGTACAGGTCACAGTGGTGGGTAGTATATGGGGCTTTGGTGACAAAACGGATGGCACTGTGATAGACTACATCCAATTTTCTGAGTAGAGTGTTGGAGGCTATTTTGTAAATGACATCGCCGAAGTCAATGATCGGTAGGATAGTCAGTTTTACGAGGGCATATTTGGCAGCATGAGTGAAGGAGGCGTTGTTGTGAAATAGGAAGCCGATTCTAGATTTAACTTTGGATTGGAGATGCTTAATGTGAGTCTGGAAGGAGAGTTTACAGTCTAACCAGACACCTAGGTATTTGTAGTTGTCCACATACTCTAGGTCAGACCCGTTGAGAGTAGTGATTCTAGTCGGGTGGGCGGGTGCCAGCAGCGTTCGATTGAAGAGCATGCATTTAGTTTTACTAGTGTTTAAGAGCAGTTGGAGGCTACGTAAGGAGTGTTGTATGGCATTGAAACTTGTTTGGAGGTTTGTTAACACAGTGTCCAATGAAGGGCCAGATGTATACAAAATGTTGTCGTCTGCGTAGAGGTGGATCTGAGAGTCACCAGCAGCAAGAGCGACATCATTGATATACACGGAGAAAAGAGTCGGCCCAAGAATTGAACCCTGTGGCACCCCCATAGAGACTGCCATAGGTCCGACAACAGGCCCTCCGATTTGACACATTGAACTCCTCTATCTGAGAAGTAGTTGGTGAACCAGGTGAGACAGTCATTTGAGAAACCAAGGCTATTTAGTCTGCCAATAAGATTGTTGTGGTTGACAGAGTCAAAAGCCTTGGCCAGGTCGATGAAGACGGCTGCACAGTACTGTCTATTATCGATCGCGGTTATAATATTGTTTAGGACCTTGAGCATGGCTGAGGTGCACCCATGACCAGCTCGGAAACCGGATTGCATAGCGGAGAAGGTACGGTGGGATTCGAAATGGTCGGTGATCTGTTTGTTAACTTGGCTTTCAAAAACTTTCGAAAGGCAGGGCAGGATGGATATAGGTCTGTAACAGTTTGGATCTAGAGTGTCACCCCCTTTGAAGAGGGGGATGACCGTGGCAGCTTTCCAATCTCTGGGGATCTCAGACGTTACGAAAGAGAGGTTGAACAGGCTAGTAATAGGGGTTGCGACAATTTCGGCGACTATTTTTAGAAAGAAAGGGTCCAGATTGTCTAGCCCAGATGATTTGTAGGGGTCCAGATTTGCAGCTCTTTCAGAACATCAGCTGTCTGAATTTGTGTGAAGGAGAAGCGGGGGGGGGGCATGGGCAAGTTGCAGCGGAGGGTGCAGAGCTGGTGGCCGGGGTAGTGGTAGCCAGGTGGAAATAATGGCCAGCCATAGCAAAATACTTGTTGAAATTGTCGATTATTGTAGATTTATCGGTGGTGATAGTGTTTCCTAGCCTCAGTACAGTGGGCAGCTGAGAGGAGGTGGTCTTATTCTCCATAGACTTTACAGTGTCCTGATTTAGTGTTATAGGATGCACATTTCTGTTTGAAAAAGCTAGCTTTGCTTTCCTAACTGCTTGTGTATATTGATTCCTAACTTCCCTGAAAAGTTGCATATCGCGGGGGCTATTCGATGCTAATGCAGTACGCCACAGGATGTTTTTGTGCTGGTCAAGGGCAGCCAAGACTGAGGAGAACCAGGGGCTATATCTGTTCTTAGTTCTGAATTTTTTTGAATGGGGCATGCTTATTTAAGATTGAGAGGAAAGCACTTTTAAAGAACAACCAGGCATCCTCTACTGACGGAAAGAGATCGATATCCATCCAGGATACCTGGGCCAGGTCAATTAGGAAGGCCTGCTCGCTAAAGTGTTTTAGGGAGCATTTGACAGTAATGAGGGGTGGTCATAGACGTCGTCGGGTGAGGTTGTGTCTCTCTCTGGCGGGAGGTAAGCTTGGCTTATATGGCTTATATACATAGTTTAAGCTTTGTCGAGTAAAGCTTGAACTATGTACTTAGATTGTAGTTAGGTATTGTAGGTAGTTATCGTGGGTTGTTGTATGTAATTATTGTAGGTATTGTATTCGGCTGAGCCCGGTGAAGCACGAAGCTAGCTAACCCACTACCTGGACTAGCTAGCGGGTAGCTACTGGTAACTATTAGCAACTGTGGATAGTTGTTTCACGCCTGAGAGTACCTGTAATTACGCCAGCTAGCTGCCTACAATAATTACATACAATAATGCCTACCATTCAGCTGTTTTTCTAACCTCATTGTCTGAAGCGTTAACGTTAGGTAGTAAGTGGCTACTGTGCTCGAAATGTAGCTAGCTTGTTGCTACCTGGATAGCTACTAAACAATAGCTGGAACGACCGAGCGAACAGACGCGAACTGGCTGAGTCGATTCAGTGGCTAGCTTTGCACTTGGCTAGCTAACAGTAGCTGCTAGGGGTAAGTTATAACCTACATTTGTGTTTTGTTTTTACATACTGGTAGCCAGAGTCGTTCAAGGGAATTCGGGACATGGGTGACTAGTTAACGTTAGCTTGGTTCTCTCTGTGTGTTCGTGCCGTGGGAGGAGGGGTTTCTTCGTTGGCAGATAGCAATGGCTAGCTAGTATGCTAACTATTCTAGCTAACTAACTGGCTGAATAAGTTGACGACGGACTCGCTCAAGCTGTCGGGACCAACCCACAACGTTAGACACGGACACGAATGATCTGCTTGGCGTGTTGACACACTGGTAGTTTGTTGTGGCCGAGTATTGGTGCTAAACCGTTTTGTTGGAGTCCGGCATGCTAGTTGGCTGTGGCGTCATATGACTAGGTGCCCTGGACGGTTTTCACGGAAGAATACTGTACCAAGTTAGCTAGCTGAATAAACTAAGATAGTCTATTCCTAGAAAACATTGAACCGCTGTAGTTTACAACAATTATAGTTTCTGAGGTGGAAGTTGGGAGAGTTATATTTGGGTGTTTCAGTGAAACGTAAGTGAGGGAGGCCCCGCTCTCTCGCTTTCCCAGATGTTTAGTTCATTTCATTCCGATCTCCTTTGCATTATTGTAGCCATTTTCTGTAGCCTGTCAACTATGCCTCTGTCTATCCCTGTTCTCTCCTCTCCGCACAGGCTATACAAACGCCTCACACAGCGTGGCTGCTGCCTCTCTAACCTGGTGGTCCCTGCACGCACGACCCATGTGGAGTTCCAGGTCTCCGGCAGCCTCTGGAACTGCCGTTCTGCGGCCAACAAGGCAGAGTTCATCTCAGCCTTTGCTACCCTCCAGTTCCTCGACTTCTTGGCGCTGACGGAAACATGGATTACCACTGAAAACACTGCTACTCCTAATGCTCTCTCCTCGTCTGACCATGTGTTCTCGCATACCCGAGAGCATCTGGTCAGCGGGGTGGTGGCACAGGAATCCTCATCTCTCCCAAGTGGACATTCTCTCTTTTTCCCCTGACCCATCTGTCTATCTCCTCATTTGAATTCCATGCTGTCACAGTCACTAGCCCATTCAAGCTTAACATCCTTGTCATTTATCGTCCTCCAGGTTCCCTTGGAGAGTTCATCAATGAGCTTGACGCCTTGATAAGTTCCTTTCCTGAGGTTGGCTCAACCCTCACAGTTCTGGGTGACTTCAATCTCCCTACGTCTACCTCATTTCTCTCTGCCTCCTTCTTTCCACTCCTCTCCTTTTTTGACCTCACCCTCTCACCGTCCCCCCCACTCACAAGGCAGGCAATACGCTTGACCTCATCTTTACTAGATGCTGTTCTTCTACTAATCTCACTGCAACTCCCCTCCATGTCTCCGACCACTACTTTGTATCCTTTTCTCTCTCGCTCTCCTCCAACACTACTCACTCTGCCCCTACTCAGATGGTAATGCGCCGTCGCAACCTTCGCTCTCTCTCTCCCGCTACTCTCTCCTCTTCCATCCTATCATCTCTTCCCTCTGCTCAATCCTTCTCCCTCCAATCTCCTGATTCTGCCTCCTCAACCCTCCTCTCCTCCCTTTCTGCATCCTTTGACTCTCTATGTCCCCTATCCTCCCGGCCGGCTCGGTCCTCCCCTCCTGCTCCGTGGCTTGACGACTCATTGCGAGCTCACAGAACAGGGCTCCGGGCAGCCGAGCGGAAATGGAGGAAAACTAGACTCCCTGCAGACCTGGCATCTTTTCACTCCATCCTCTCTACATTTTCTTAATCTGTTTCTGCTGCTAAAGCCACTTTCTACCACTCTAAATTCCAAGCATCTGCCTCTAACCCTAGGAAGCTCTTTGCCACCTTCTCCTCCCTGCTGAATCCCCCCTTCTCCCTCTCTGTGGATGACTTCGTCAACCATTTTGAAAAGAGGGTTGTCGACATCCGATCCTCGTTTGTTAAGTCAAATGACACTGCTGGTTCTGCTCACACTGCCCTACCCTATGCTTTGACTTCTTTCTCCCCTCTCTCTCCAGATGAAATCTTGTGACTTGTGACGGCCGGCCGCCCATCAACCTGCCCGCTTGACCCTATCCCCTCCTCTCTTCTCCAGACCATCTCCGGTGACCTTCTCCCTTACCTCACCTCGCTCATCAACTCATCCTTGACCGCTGGCTATGTCCCTTCCGTCTTCAAGAGAGCGAGAGTTGCACCCCTTCTCAAAAAACCAACACTCGATCCCTCTGATGTCAACAACTACAGACCAGTATCCCTTCTTTCTTTTCTCTCCAAAACTCTTGAGCGTGCCGTCTTTAGCCAACTCTTTTGCTATCTCTCTCAGAATTACCATCTTGATCCAAACCAGTCAGGTTTCAAGACTGGTCATTCAACTGAGACTGCTCTTCTCTGTGTCACGGAGGCTCTCCGCACTGCTAAAGCTAACTCTCTCTCCTCTGCTCTTGTCCTTCTAGACCTGTCTGCTGCCTTTGATACTGTGAACCATCAGATCCTCCTCTCCACCCTCTCCGAGTTGGGCATCTCCGGCGCGGCTCACTCTTGGATTGCGTCCTACCTGACCGGTCGCTCCTACCAAGTGGCGTGGCGAGAATCTGTCTCCGCACCACGTGCTCTCACCACTGGTGTCCCCCAGGGCTCAGTTCTAGGCCCTCTCCTATTCTCGCTATACACCAAGTCACTTGGCTCTGTCATATCCTCACATGGCCTCTCCTATCATTGCTACGCAGACGACACACAACTAATCTTCTCCTTTCCCCCTTCTGATAACCAGGTGGCGAATCGCATTTCTGCATGTCTGGCAGACATATCAGTGTGGATGACGGATCACCACCTCAAGCTGAACCTCGACAAGACGGAGCTGCCCGTTCCATGATCTCACCATCACGGTTGACAACTCCGTTGTGTCCTCCTCCCAGAGTGCGAAGAGCCTTGGTGTGACCCTGGACAACACCCTGTCATTCTCCGCTAACATCAAGGCGGTGACCCGATCCTGTAGGTTCATGCTCTACAACATTCGGAGAGTATGACCCTGCCTTACACAGGAAGCGGCACAGGTCCTAATCCAGGCACTTGTCATCTCCCGTCTGGATTACTGCAACTCGCTGTTGGCTGGGCTCCCTGCCTGTGCCATTAAACCCCTACAACCCATCCAGAATGCCGCAGCCCGTCTGGTGTTCAACCTTCCCAAGTTCTCTCACGTCACCCCGCTCCTCCGCACACTCCACTGGCTTCCAGTTGAAGCTCGCATCTGCTACAAGACCATGGTGCTTGCCTACGGAGCTGTGAGGGGAACGGCACCTCCGTACCTTGAGGCTCTGATCAGTCCCTATACCCAAATGAGGGCATTGCGTTCATCCACCTCTGGCCTGCTGGCCCCCCTACCTCTGCGGAAGCACAGTTCCCGCTCAGCCCAGTCAAAACTGTTCGCTGCTCTGGCACCCCAATGGTGGAACAAGCTCCCTCACGAACGCCAGAACAGCGGAGTCACTCACCACCTTCCGGAGACACTTGAAACCCCACCTCTTTAAGGAATACCTGGGATAGGATAAAGTAATCCTTCTACCCCACCTTACCCCACCCCAAAGAAAGAAAAAAAAACATATTGTAAAGTGGTTATTCCACTGGCTATAAGATGAATGCACCAATTTGTAAGTCGCTCTGGATAAGAGCGTCTGCTAAATGACGTAAATGTAAATGTATGTTTGACCGCGGACCCGTTACGGACACAGGCAATAAGGCAGTGATCGCTGAGATCCTGGTTGAAGACAGCGGAGGTGTATTTAGAGGGTAAGTTAGTCAGGATGATATCTATGAGGGTGCCCATGTTTACGGATTTAGGGTTGTACCTGGTAGGTTCCTTGGTAATTTGTGTGAGATTGAGGGCATCTAGTTTGGTTTGTAGGATGGCCGGGGTGTTAAGCATATCCCAGTTTAGGTCACCAAGCAGTACGAACTCTGAGGATAGATGGGGGGCAATCAATTCACATATGGTGTCCAGGGCACAGATGGGGGCTGAGGGGGGTCTGTAGCAAGCGGCATCAGTGAGAGACTTATTTCTGGAAAGGTGGATTTTTAGAAGTAGGAGCTCAAACTGTTTGGGCACAGACCTGGATAGTATGATAGAGCTCTGCAGGCTATCTCTACAGTAGATTGCAACTCCACCCCCTTTGGCAGTTCTATCTAGACGGAAAATGTTGTAGTTGGGGATGGACATTTCTGAATTTTTGGTGTCCTTCCTAAGCCAGGATTCAGACACTGCTAGAACATCAGGGTTGGCGGAGTGTGCTAACGAAGTGAATAACTCAAACTTAGGAATGAGGCTTCTGATGTTAACGTGCAGAAAACCAAGGCTTTTACGGTTACAGAAGTCAACAAATGATAACTTCTGGGGAGTAGGAGTGATACTGGGGGCTGCAGGTCCTGGGTTAGCCTCTACATCACCAGAGGAACAGAGGAGGACTAGAATAAGGATATGGCTAAAGGCTTTAAGAACTGGTCTTCTAGTGCGTTGGGTACAGAGAATAAAGGGGGCAGATTTCCGGGCGTTGTAGAATAGATTCAGGGCATTATGTACAGACAAGGATATGGAAGGATATGAGTACAGTGGAGGTAAACCTAAGCGTTGGGTAACAATGAAAGAGATAGCATCACTGGAGGCATCGATTGAGCCGGTCTCGGCGTGTATGGGGGGTGGAACAAAGGAGCTATTTGAGGCAGTTTGAGAATGACTTGGGGTTCTATATTGAAATTGTATAATAAGAACTAACTGGAACAGCAATAGGCAAGGAATATTGAAATGGGAGAGAGGCATAAAGCAATCACAGGTGTTATTAGAGAGAGCTAAGACAAGAACTGGTAATGGCGATTGAAATTTTGGGCTGAGGCTAAACAGATAAACAGGACAGGGTACCGTGTAAAGGAACAGTCCAGCAGGCATCAGCTGTGCAGCTGAGTGATCATAAGGTCCAGTGAACAGCAATATGTGAGTCCAAGAGCAGTTCGAATTGGTGCTAAAGCACAGCGAGCAGGAAGTACGGCTGTTGTTTGCGTGTGCTAGCTGGCCGGGGCTAGCAGATGGATCTTCGTGGTCGTCGCAACGGGAAGCCTGTTGAAACCACAGACGATTACGTCGGCAGACCAGTCGTGATAGATCGGCGGGGCTCCGTGTCGACTCTAGGAGGTCCTGTCCGGTTGACAGAGAGGTAGATAGCCGGGAGATGTGCCTGACTCGAGGCTAGCTCCAGGCTGATTAGCCAACATCAACATTCATTTGGTTGCAGCTAGCTAGTTGCGATGATCAGGTGTTAAAGGTCCAGTGATTTAGTGATTCCGGCAGAAAATCCGATATGTTCTGGGTCGATAACGCGCTGTGCAGACAGTGCAGACTGGCCGATAATAGTCCAGGCTAGAGCTGGCTGGTAGGTAGTGCAGGCCATGGACAATGGTGAAAAACCGCTAACGGTGGCTAATAGCAAGTAGCTAGTTAGCTGGCTACTCCCGTCCGGTAGACAAAGAGGTAGATAGCCGGGATATGGGCCTGGCTCACGGCTAACTGGTGCTTGCTTCGGGGGCAGTGGTGATTAGCCTACAGCAACATCCATTCGGTTGCGGCTAGCTAGTTGCGATCCAGTGTTAGGGTCCAGTGATTCAGTTATTCCGGCAGAAAATCCGATGTTCTGGGTGAAAACCACTAACGGTGGCTAATAGCAATTAGCTAGTTAGCTGGCTAGCTAGTTTCAACTGGAGATTCTAGATAAAGGTGAGTATATAATAGAATCCGTTCCACATTGAGTGAGGCGGGTTGCAGGAAAGTATATTTAGTAGAAGGATGAAAAGTGTGATAGGGAAATATGTACAAAAAATACAATAAATACAAAAAAAAACAGGCTATTTACACAGACACACAACAAAGAACACGACCGCACTGCTACGCCATCTTGGATGGATCTTGGATCATTGCACACACCTGGTTCCTATCCCCACTCTATCACTGTAGATATACTCCCTCTGCCATTTCTCTTTGTCGTCATTGTAAATGTTACTTGTTTTGCTGAGAGGAATCTCTCCTACTATTTCCTGAGTACTTTATATTTTGCACTTTGTGTTCGCCCTGTGCCTTTTGTTTATGAAGTTATATTTTGAGCACAACAGCGTTTGGGTTTTGTCCCGATTTGATCTATGGTGCTTAAATAAATTCAGTAGTTCTAAACCTGCGACTGCCTCCTGCCTACTCCTCTCTACACCAGTGACAACCATGACTATGCCCCATAGGTTGACAATGCCCCCATCCACAGGGCACGAGTGGTTACTGAATGGTTTGATGAGCATGAAAACGGTGTAAACCATATGCCATGGCCATCTCAGTCAGCAGATCTCAACCCAATTGAACACTTACGGGAGAATTTGGAGTGGCGCCTCAGACAGCTTTTCCACCACCATCAACAAAACACCAAATCATTACATTTATTTTGGAAGAATGGTCTCGCATCCCTCCAATAGAGTTTCAGACACTTGTAGAATCTATGCCAAGGTGCGTTGAAGCTGTTCTGGCTCGTGGTGGCACAATGCCCTATTAAGACACTTTATGTTGGTGTTACCTGTATTTCACGTGGTTATGGAGTCGCTCCCATTTGAAGACTTTATTTCCAAAACGCTATATCCACCAATTTTCACATTTGTGTTTTTAATCAGAAATGATTGCTTATGGGCACCTTCATGTGTGTGTAAAATATTACTGTTCTCATTGCTGATCTTCAGAAAAAAATCATACCGCTTGACTTTTTCAAAATGTTCTTGTGTTACAGCCCAAATTTGAAATGGATTAAATTGAGTTTTTTTGTCACTGGCATACACACAATACCCCATAATGTCAAAATGGAATTATGTTTTGGGAAATTTGTACAAATATTAAACCCCTTTGTTATGGCAAGCCTAATTTAAGTTCAGGAGTGAAAATGTGCTTAACAAGTCACATAATAAGTTACATTGACTCCCTCTGTGTGCAATAATAGTGTTAAACATGATTTTTTAATGACTACCTCATCTCTGTACCTCACACATACAATTATCTGTAAGGTCCCTCAGTCGAGCAGTGAATTTCAAACACAGGTTCAACCACAAAGACCAGGGAGGTTTTCCAATGCCTGGCACCTATTGATTAGTAGATGGGTAAAAATAAAAAAGCATACATTGAATATCCCTTTGAGTATGGTGAAGTTATTAATTACACTTTTGATGGTGATCAATACACCCAGTCACTACAAAGATACAGGCGTCCTTCCTAACTCAGTTGCCGGAAAGGAAGGCATCCGCTCAGGGATTTCACCATGAGGCCAATTGTGACTTTAAAACAGTTAGAGTTTAATGGCTGCGATAGGAGAAACTGAGGATGGATCAACAACATTATAGTTACTCCACAATACTAATCTAAATGACAGAGTGAAAAGAAGGAAGCCTCTACAGAATAAAACATATTCCAAAACATGCATCCTGTTTGCAACAAGGCACTAAAGTAATACTGCAAAAAATGTAGCAAAGCAATTAAACTTTTTGCCCTGAATACAAAGTGTTATGTTTGAGGCAAATCCTATACAACACATTACTGAGTACCACTCTCCATATTTTCAAGCATAGTGGTGGCTGCATCATGTTATGGGTAGGTTTATAATAGTCTAGGAAATGGTATGGAGCTAAGCAAAGGCAAAATCCTAGAGGAAAGCCTGGTTCAGTCTGCTTTCCACAAGACACTGGGAGATGAATTCACCTTTCAGCAGGACAATAACCTAAAACACAAGGCCAAATCTAAATGAGATATTTCTGTATTTCATTTTCAATACATTTGCTAACATTTCTAAAAACATGTTTTCACCCTTTGTCATTATGAGGTAGTGTGTAGATGGGTGAGAAAAAATGTATATTTAATCAATTTTGAATTCAGGCTGTAACACAACAAAATGTGGAATAAGTCAAGGGGTATGAATACTTTCTGAAGGCACTGTATATCCATTGTTTAGCTGGAATAGAATGTTCGCATCCTGTATATTTGACTGTGATGCATGGTTGTCTCACCTGGCTATCTTAAGATGAATGCACTTACTCTAAGTCGCTCTGGATAAGAGTATCTGCTAATTGACTTTTTCCACATTTTGTTATGTTACAGTTGTTAAATAAAAAAATGTCCTCATCAATCTACACACAATACACAATAACGACAAAGGGAAAACAGGTTTTTAGAAATGTTTGCAAATGTCTAAAAAAGATAAAAACAGAAATACCTTATTTACATAAGTATTCAGACCCTTTGCTATGAGACTCGAAATTTAGCTCAGGTGCATCCTGTTTCCATTGATCATCCTTGAGATGTTTCTACAACTTGATTGGAGTCCACGTGGTAAATTCAATTGATTGGACATGATTTGGAAAGACACACACCTGTCTATATAAGGTCCCACAGTTGACAGTGCATGTCAGAGCAAAAACCAAGCCATGAGGTTGAAGGAATTGTCCGTAAAGCTCAGAGACAGGATTGTGTCAAGGCACAGATCTGGGGAAGGGTACCAAACATTTTTTGCAGTATTGAAGGTCCCAAAGAACATAGTGGCCTCCATCATTCTTAAATGGAAGAAGTGTGGAACCATCAATAGTCTTCCTAGAGTTGGCATCCTAGCCAAACTGAGCATTCGGGGGAGAAGGGCCTTGGTCAGGGTGGCGACCAAGACCCGATGGTCACTCTGACAGAGCTCCAGAGCTCCTTTGTGGAGATGGAAGAACCTTCCAGAAGGACAACCATCTCTGCAGCACTCCACCAATCAGGCCTTTATGGTAGAGTGGCCAGACGGAAGCCACTCCTCAGTAAAATACACAACAGCCCGCTTGGAGTTTGCCAAAAGGCACCTAAAGGACTCTCAGACCATGAGAAACAAGATTTTCTGGTCTGATGAAACCAATATTGAACTCTTTGGCCTGAATGCCAAGCATCACTTCTGGAGGAAACCTGGCACCATCCCTATGGTGAAGCATGCTGGTGGCTGCATAATGCTGTGGGGATGTTTTTCAGCGGCAGGGACTGGGAGACTAGTCAGGATTGAGGGAAAGATGAACGAGCAAAGTACAGAGAAATCCTTGATAAAAACCTGCTCAGGACCTCAGACTGGGGCGAAGGTTCACCTTCCAACAGGACAACGACCCTAAGCACACAGCCAAGACAACGCAGGAGGGCCTTCAGAACAAGTCTCTGAATGTCCTTGAGGGGCCCAGCCAGAGCCCGGACTTGATTGAACATCTCTGGAGAGACCTGAAAATAGCTGTGCAGCGACGCTCCTCATTCAACCTGACAGAGCTTGAGAGGATCTGCAGAGAAGAATGGGAGAAACTCCCCAAATACAGGTGTGCCAAGCTTGAAGCGTCATACCCAAGACTCAAGGTTGTAATCGCTGCCAAAGGTGCTTCAATAAAGGGTCTGAATACTTATATAAATGTGATAGTTCTGTTTTTTATTTTTAATACATTTGCACACAAAAAAAAACTGTTTTTGCTTTGCCATTATGGGGAATTGTGTGTAGATTGATGAGAAAAAAAGGCAAATTGTCTGAATACTTTCCGAATGCACTGAATAGCGTTTTGGAATGAAACTCTTCATACTGTATGTACAGTACATATCGCAAATCCGTCTCAACCGAGTTGTTCAGTTAATGTTATCTTGGTATGCATGTGCAGCACTGTGGTAGATTGTAGATAAGTCTTTACGCATTCCTACCCATGCAAAACTGCTTCCTTTCTCTTTTCTCTCTGACATGTGCTTAAAAAATAATATCCTAATCGTGGAGGTGAGTCAACATGCTTATTTCCTTCCTCTCCTCTATTTGAGTCTCAGAGTGCATCCATCAAATACACCATCACTTTCTCCAGATGTTTATCCAGGTCATGGGGAGCGGCTCTCATTCTCTGAATGTAGGTCTGAGTTTTACCAGACCAGGGTCGTATTCATTAGGCACCAAACAGAACAAAACAGAATGAAACAAGGAATGACTACACAAACTTATCCAATAAGAAAAGCTCATTATCGTTTACCATTGCGAAACGTTTTTCTACGGTGTGCCCTAATGAATACGACCCTGAATTGGACAGTCAAAACTTTTCTAATTGATTGTATCAGTCTGTCCATTAGGGAAGTTTGATTGTCCCTTATCAGAATTGATTCAGAAACGTTCCTCTTAGCACAGTAATTGGGAGCCTATTATAGGGACCTCTACATTGGGAAAGATTCTCTTTGAAATGAATAAAAGCAATACTGTCATACAGTTAGGGAAAAAATTTGATCCCCTGCTGATTTTGTACGTTTGCCCACTGACAAAGACATGATCAGTCTAGAATTTTAATGGTTTGGTTTATTTGAACAGTGAGAGACAGAATAACAACAAAAAAATCCAGAAAAACCCATGTCAAAAATGTTATAAATTGATCTGCATTTAATGAGGGAAATAAGTATTTGACCCCTCTGCAAAACATGACTTAGTACATGGTGGCAAAACCCTTGTTGGCAATCACAGAGGTCAGACGTTTCTTGTAGTTGGCCACCAGGTTTGCACACATCTCAGGAGGGATTTTGTTCCACTCCTCTTTGCAGATCTTCTCCAAGTCATTAAGGTTTCGAGGCTGACGTTTGGCAACTCGAACCTTCAGCTCCCTCCACAGATTTTCTATGGGATTAAGGTCTGGAGACTGGCTAGGCCACTCCAGGACCTTAATGTGCTTCTTCTTGAGCCACTCCTTTGTTGCTTTGGCCATGTGTTTTGGGTCATTGTCATGCTGGAATACCCATACACGACCCATTTTCAATGCCCTGGCTGAGGGAAGGAGGTTCTCACCCAAGATTTGACGGTACATGGCCCCGTCCATCGTCCCTTTGATGCGGTGAAGTTGTCCTGTCCCCTTAGCAGAAAAACACCCCCAAAGCATAACGTTTCCACCTCCATGTTTGACAGTGGGGATGGTGTTCTTGGGGTCATAGGCAGCATTCCTCCTCCTCCAAACACGGCGAGTTGAGTTGATACCAAAGAGCTCGATTTTGGTCTCCTCTGACCACAACACTTTCACCCAGTTCTCCTCTGAATCATTCAGATGTTCATTGGCAAACGTCAGACGGCCCTGTATATGTGCTTTCTTGAGCAGGGGGACCTTGCGGGCGCTGCAGGATTTCAGTCCTTCACGGCGTAGTGTGTTACCAATTGTTTTCTTGGTGACTATGGTCCCAGCTGCCTTGAGATCATTGACAAGATCCTCCCGTGTAGTTCTGGGCTGATTCCTCACCGTTCTCATGATCATTGCAACTCCACGACGTGAGATCTTGCATGGAGCCCCAGGCCGAGGGAGATTGACAGTTATTTTGTGTTTCTTGCATTTGCGAATAATCGCACCAATTGTTGTCACCTTCTCATCAAGCTGCTTGACGATGGTCTTGTAGCCCATTCCAGCCTTGTGTAGGTCTACAATCTTGTCCCTAACATCCTTGGAGAGCTCTTTGGTCTTGGCCATGGTGGAGTGCTTGGAATCTGATTGATTGATTGCTTCTGTGGACAGGTGTCTTTTATACAGGCAACAAACTGAGATTAGGAGCACTCCCTTTGTCACGATCGTCGGGAACAGAGGACCAATGCGCAGCGTTGAATGCAAACATATTTATTTAATCTGAAAGATAACACGAACAAAACAACAAAACGATAACGTGACGTCCTTAGCTCAAACACAACCTAATAGGAACACGGAACAAGATCCCACAAACACTGAGGGAAAACAGACTGTTTAAATATGGTTCCCAATCAGAGACAACCAGCAACAGCTGACACTCGTTGCCTCTGATTGGGAACCATTCTGGCCAACATAGAAATACAAGACCTAGAATGGAAAACAAAGAGCACAAAACATAGACTCTACACACCCTGGCTCAACATAAAAGAGTCCCTAGAGCCAGGGCGTGACAGTACCCCCCCCCCCAAAGGCGCGGACTCCGACCGCGCCAACAGAACACCACAGGGGAGGGACCGGGTGGGCACATTTTACATTACATTTTACATTTTAGTCATTTAGCAGACGCTCTTATCCAGAGCGACTTACAAATTGGTGCAATCACTTTACACTTTTTTTATTTTATTTTTTTTGGGGGGGGGGGGGGGGTAGACGGATTACTTTATCCTATCCCAGGTGTTCCTTAAAGAGGTGGGGTTTCAAATGTCTCCGGAAGGTGGTGAGTGACTCCGCTGTCCTGGCGTCGTGAGGGAGCTTGTTCCACCATTGGGGTGCCAGAGCAGCGAACAGTTTTGACTGGGCTGAGCGGGAACTATGCTTCCGCAGAGGAAGGGGAGCCAGCAGGCCAGAGGTGGATGAACGCAATGCCCTCGTTTGGGTGTAGGGACTGATCAGAGCCCGAAGGTACGGAGGTGCCGTTCCCCTCACTGCTCCATAGGTAAGCACCATGGTCTTGTAACGGATGCGAGCTTCAACTGGAAGCCAGTGGAGTGTGCGGAGGAGGGGGGTGACGTGAGAGAACTTGGGAAGGTTGAACACCAGACGGGCTGCGGCATTCTGGATGAGTTGTAGGGGTTTAATGGCACAGGCAGGGAGTCCAGCCAACAGCGAGTTGCAGTAATCCAGACGGGAGATGACAAGTGCCTGGATTAGGACCTGTGCCGCTTCCTGTGTAAGGCAGGGTCGTACTCTCCGAATGTTGTAGAGCATGAACCTGCAGGATCGGGTCACCGCCTTGATGTTAGTGGAGAACGACAGGGTGTTGTCCAGGGTCACGCCAAGGCTCTTCGCACTCTGGGAGGAGGACACAACGGAGTTGTCAACCGTGATTGCGAGATCATGGAACGGGCAGTCCTTCCCCGGGAGGAAGAGCAGCTCCGTCTTGCCAGGGTTCAGCTTGAGGTGGTGATCCGTCATCCATACTGATATGTCTGCCAGACATGCAGAGATGCGATTCGCCACCTGGTTATCAGAAGGGGGAAAGGAGAAGATTAGTTGTGTATCGTCAGCGTAGCAATGATAGGAGAGGCCATGTGAGGATATGACAGAGCCAAGTGACTTGGTGTATAGGGAGAATAGGAGAGGGCCTAGAACTGAGCCCTGGGGGACACCAGTGGTGAGAGCACGTGGTGCGGAGACAGCTTCTCGCCACGCCACTTGGTAGGAGCGACCAGTCAGGTAGGACACAATCCAGGAGTGAGCCGCGCCGGAGATGCCCAGCTCGGAGAGGGTGGAGAGGAGGATCTGATGGTTCACAGTATCAAAGGCAGCAGACAGGTCTAGAAGGACAAGAGCAGAGGAGAGAGAGTTAGCTTTAGCAGTGCGGAGAGCCTCCGTGACACAGAGAAGAGCAGTCTCAGTTGAATGACCAGTCCTGAAACCTGACTGGTTTGGATCAAGAAGGTCATTCTGAGAGAGATAGCAAGAGAGTTGGCTAAAGACGGCACGCTCAATAGTTTTGGAAAGAAAAGAAAGAAGGGATACTGGTCTGTAGTTGTTGACATCAGTGGGATCGAGTGTTGGTTTTTTGAGAAGGGGTGCAACTCTCGCTCTCTTGAAGACGGAAGGGACATGGCCAGCGGTCAAGGATGAGTTGATCAGCGAGGTGAGGTAGGGGAGAAGGTCACCGGAGATGGTCTGGAGAAGAGAGGAGGGGATGGGGTCAAGCGGGCAGGTTGTTGGGCGGCCTGCAGTCACAAGTCGCAGGATTTTATCTGGAGAGAGAGGGGAGAAAGAAGTCAGAGCATAGGGTAGGGCAGTGTGAGTAGGACCAGCAGTGTCATTAGACTTAACAAACGAGGATCGGATGTCGTCAACCTTCTTTTCAAAGTGGTTGACGAAGTCATCCACAGAGAGAGAGGAGGGGGGGGGGGGATTCAGGAGGGAGGAAAATGTGGCAAAGAGCTTCCTAGGGTTAGAGGCAGATGCTTGGAATTTAGAGTGGTAGAAAGTGGCCTTAGCAGCAGAAACAGATGAAGAAAATGTAGAGAGGAGGGAGTGAAAAGATGCCAGGTCGGCAGGGAGTTTAGTTTTCTTCCATTTCCGCTCCGCTGCCCGGAGCTCTGTTCTGTGAGCTCGCAATGAGTCATCAAGCCACGGAGCTGGAGGGGAGGACCGAGCCGGCCGGGAGGATAGGGGACACAGAGAGTCAAAGGATGCAGAAAGGGAGGAGAGGAGGGTTGAGGAGGCAGAATCAGGAGATTGGAGGGAGAAGGATTGAGCAGAGGGAAGAGATGATAGGATGGAAGAGGAGAGAGTAGTGGGAGAGAGAGCGAAGGTTGCGGCGGCGCATTACCATCTGTGTAGGGGCAGAGTGAGTAGTGTTGGAGGAGAGCGAGAGAGAAAAGGAAACAAAGTAGTGGTCGGAGACATGGAGGGGAGTTGCAGTGAGATTAGTAGAAGAGCAGCATCTAGTAAAGATGAGGTCCAGCGTATTGCCTGCCTTGTGAGTAGGGGGGGACGGTGAGAGGGTGAGGTCAAAAGAGGAGAGGAGTGGAAAGAAGGAGGCAGAGAGAAATGAGTCAAATGTGGACGTAGGGAGGTTGAAATCCCCCAAAACTGTGAGGGGTGAGCCATCCTCAGGAAAGGAACTTATCAAGGCGTCAAGCTCATTGATGAACTCTCCAAGGGAACCTGGAGGGCGATAGATGACAAGGATATTAAGCTTAAATGGGCTAGTGACTGTGACAGCATGGAATTCAAATGAGGAGATAGACAGATGGGTTAGGGGAAAAATTGAGAATGTCCACTTGGGAGAGATGAGGATTCCTGTGCCACCACCCCTCTGACCAGATGCTCTCGGGGTATGCGAGAACACATGGTCAGACGAGGAGAGAGCAGTAGGAGTAGCAGTGTTTTCAGTGGTAATCCATGTTTCCGTCAGCGCCAGGAAGTCGTGGGACTGGAGGTTAGCATAGGCTGGGATGAAGTCAGCTTTGTTGGCAGCAGAACGGCAGTTCCAGAGGCTGCCTGAGACCTGGAACTCCAGGTGTGGGGTGCGTGCAGGGACCACCAGGTTAGAGAGGCAGCAGCCACGCGGTGTGAGGCGTTTGTGTAGCCTGTGCAGAGAGGAGAGAACAGGGATAGGCAGAGGCATAGTTGACAAGCTGTAGCAAATGGCTACAATAATGCAGAGGAGATCGGAATGAAATGAACTAAACATCTGGGAGAGGAGAGAGCAGGGCCTCCCTCACCAAAACTTCCACCTCAGAAACTATAATTGTTTCACTGAACCACCCGAACAAAAACTCTCCCAACTTCCACCTTTAGAAATCAGAATTGTTGTGAACCACAGCGGTTCAATGTTTCAAGGAATGGACTCAACCCACTTTATTCAGCTAGCTAACTATGACACCATAGCTAACTAGCATGCTAGCATCCAATAACACATAGTTTAGCACCAACACTTGGTCACAACAAACCACCAATAGTGTGTTAACACACTAAACGGATAATTCGTGTCTGTGTCTAGTTCCTTTCATAACGCAGCAATAATTAAACGTTGGCTAGCTAGCACAAATATATTGTATTTAGCTGCCACAGTACAGCACACAATGGCTACTGTGTTGACTCTGTTCGAAAAACGGCTAGCTAGCTAGCTAGCTTCGTGCTACACCCGGCACCTCCGAAAACAATGCGAACCTACAATAACTACCCACAACAGCCCACGATGCCTAACTATGACACCATAGCTAACTAGCATGCTAGCATCCAATAACACACAGTTTAGCACCAATACTTGGTTACAACAAACTACCAATAGTGTGTTAACACACTAAACAGATAATTCGTGTCCGTGTCTAGTTCCTTTCATAACGCAGCAATAATTAAACGTTGGCTAGCTAGCACAAGTATATTGTATTTGGCTACTACAGTACAGTTAGCTGGTCGTGTTGGCTAGCTAGCAATGGCTACTGTGTTGACTTTGTTTGAAAAACGGCTAGCTAGCTAGCTTCGTGCTACACCCGGCACCGCCGAAAACAATGCCGAAAACAATGCTAACCTACAATAACTACCCACAACAGCCCACGATGCCTAACTATGACGCCATAGCTAACTAAGTTAACCACAGTTGAAAAAAGTTACCAGTAGCTACCCGCTAGCTAGCTAGCTAGCTAGCTTTGTTGGTCCAAGTAGTGGGTAGGCTAGCCTCGTGCTTCGCCGGGGTCTGCCGAATACAATACTTACCTACAATAATTACCTACAATAACCTTCAATAACTACCTGAGTAAGCTACCTATAATACCAAACTACAATACCTACCTACAATCTAAATACATGGTTTAAGCTTAACTCAACACCATATAAGAAGCCAAGCTTACCTTTCATAACGCAGCAATGATTAAACGTTGGGTAGCTAGCACAAAGATATTGTATTTAGCTACTACAGTACAGCCAGCTGGTAGTGTTGGCTGGGCATGATCCCGCATGATCCCCACTCCCTCTCTAACTCCCCACAGTACCCCTGGTCCGGTCTGGCCCTGCTGGCCGGAGCTGGACTGAACACTGGTGGAGCGGATTGCTCTAGCTCCGACGTGGAGCAGCTGACCGGTACCGGACCAGGCACCGGTGGAACAGGCACGGGCCGTGTCGGACTGACGACGCACACCACTGACTTGGTGCGGGGAGCAGGAACAGACCGGGCCGGACTGGCGACGCGCACCATCGGCTTGGTGCGGGGAGCAGGAACAGGCCGGACCGGGCTGGCGACGCGCACCATAGGCTCGGTGCGGGGAGCAGGAACAGGCCGGGCCGGGCTGGCGACGCGCACCATAGGCTTGGTGCGGGGAGCAGGAACAGACCGGGCCGGACTGGCGACGCGCACCATCGGCTTGGTGCGGGGAGCAGGAACAGGCCGGGCCGGGCTGGCGACGCGCACCATAGGCTTGGTGCGGGGAGCAGGAACAGGCCGGACCGGGCTGGCGACGCGCACCATAGGCTTGGTGCGGGGAGCAGGAACAGGCCGGGCCGGGCTGGCGACGCGCACCATAGGCTCGGTGCGAGGAGCAGGAACAGGCCGGGCCGGGCTGGCGACGCGCACCATAGGCTCGGTGCGGGGAGCAGGAACAGGCCGGGCCGGGCTGACGACACGCACCACAGGCTCGATGCGAGGAACAGGCCGGACCGTACTGGGGACACACACCACTGGCCCTATGCAGGGATCAGGAACGGGCCGGACCGGACTGGTAACACACCCCAGTACCTCTCGCCGTGCCTCCACACTTTCCCTCTCCTCTGTGACCAGTGGCCCCCTTAACCTGGCGGCCTCCTCTGCAAACCCGCTGGACCGCTCCATCGCGGCCTCCTGCTGCCCCGTCGTCCACGGCATGAGCCCCCCCCTAAAAAATTTCTGGGGGTCTCTCCTCCCCGTGGGCCAGGCCTCTATAGTTCTCGCCCAACTCTCGCTCTTCTGCTTCCAACTCCAGACACTCTGCTCTTCATTTGGCTTGACCCAGTCGAGACTCTTCCTCCACTGTTCCCAAGTCCACCCTCTCTGCTCTTCACTAGGCTTGACCCAGTCGAAGTTGCCACGGAGATCCGCTAGCGATTCCCCTGGCGATGGCTCCTGGACACGCTGCTTGGTCCAGTTTTGGTGGGATCTTCTGTCACGATCGTCGGGAACAGAGGACCAATGCGCAGCGTTGAATGCAAACATATTTATTTAATCTGAAAGATAACACGAACAAAACAACAAAACGATAACGTGACGTCCTTAGCTCAAACACAACCTACTAGGAACACGGAACAAGATCCCACAAACACTGAGGGAAAACAGACTGTTTAAATATGGTTCCCAATCAGAGACATCCAGCAACAGCTGACACTCGTTGCCTCTGATTGGGAACCACTCTGGCCAACATAGAAATACAAGACCTAGAATGGAAAACAAAGAGCACAAAACATAGACTCTACACACCCTGGCTCAACATAAAAGAGTCCCTAGAGCCAGGGCGTGACACCCTTTAAGAGTGTGCTCCTAATCTCAGCTCGTTACCTGTATAAAAGACACCTGGGAGCCAGAAATCTTTCTGATTGAGAGGGGGTCAAATACTTATTTCCCTCATTAAAATGCAAATCAATGTATAACATTTTTGACATGCGTTTTTCTGGATTTTTTTGTTGGTATTCTGTCTCTCACTGTTCAAATAAACCTACCATTAAAAGTATAGACTGATCATTTCTTTGTCAGTGGGCAAACGTACAAAATCAGCAGGGGATCAAATACTTTTTTACCTCACTGTACAATGAGTGCTTACTTTAAGCAGAAATCTTTAGAACAAGCAAATGAATACAGCTGTGTCCATTAGTAGTCTATACAGAAACCTGAAGAAAATGTCAAAATACTGTTACAAAATGTACAGAATCAAAGCAAATGGCACTTCTAATAGAGACTGGGGCAGTCATTGGAAGTTCTTCTATGAGCCTCTTTTAGTCCTGTGCAGTTATGTTCTTTGTATCAAAGAATAGGTTTTCGTATTAAAAGGACATACACTCTCTCATTTCTAGTCTCACTCTCATCTAATGCACCTAATGTGTCATGAACTAGTTGGCCTATGTCATCGAATGCCATAAATGACTATATGACAAGAATGGCTCCATTGCATTTGTTGCATTGAGGGATTATAGGGAAATGTGTTCGATGACATCTCCCTCACAGTCACTCCCCTACACACACGAACATACACACACACGCCAGAACAATGAAGGGGTAGTTATGTGTCACATTATGAATAGAGGAGCCACACAAAACAGCTTCCCCTTCACCCCAAGCCCAACGACTGAAACCCCCAGTGTCACTAATGGTGTTCAGGGTCAGATGGGTTTCTATGTTACCCTGGTTCACACTTTGGTTGTCCCCTTTTTAACTGTGGGTTCAGACTGCTCAGTGCGGCTGGGGCTACACACATAGCTACTGTACACACACGCACACATCATTTATTTTTTAGAGCACTCTTATTTGTTTTGTTAGTGTGAGATACCAGTGAGCTCTCAGCTTGGTGTATCTTTGACATTGAGTGTTGACAGCCACTCTCATAGTCATGCTGCTAAAGTAATTCTGTGTTTTTTGTCCCACGCAGGCCATTGTAGACAGAGTCAAGACAATTATGACTCTCCTTAAACACATGGAGGCCTTCATGCCCAAGATGATCAAAGTAGTATGGTGAGTCCTGGCATAGAAACACTAACACCACAACAGACCAGGTGACCCACACTGAGTCACTCAATTTCCTGTTTCCAGTCTAGACAGAAAGGAAGGAAGAAAGGAGCTTAGTTTCAGTGTACTACAGGTTGAAATATTGAAGATGTTTCAATACTATGCTTGTGTTGAGTGTGCCTCCTGTGTTTCTGTTTAAGTTTGCTGGTGAAGAGAGAGCCAAACGGTTCAGGTTGTCTCCCAGATTGTATATAGCAGTTCTATAAATTGTTAATTTATGTTTTCATTATTATATGTTAGCTTCAATGCACCTTGGCATAGATTCTACAAGTGTCTGGAACTCTATTGCACACACACCCTTTAAACCCCTTATGCTCCTTTGAGACCCATGTTTCCTTTATTTTGGCAGTTACCTGTATAGAGTGCTTGCAGTTGCATCACAAATCACCTAGCAACTGCACCAGGCGCCATGTTGGAAGACCAAACTCAGTCTGTTGGAAGTCCTCCAATCGTCCACACGGCTGGCTGCGTTTTGCTACCACAGGAAACTTCGGGAAGATTGCCCATTATTTAGTTTTTCTAAGGACCCAAAAAACAGAGGCAGTGGGAGAACCTATTCAAGTAAGTAAATATATTTTGAAAGTGATCAAAAACGATGTGCACTGAACAAAAATATAAACGCAACATGTAGTGTTGGTCCCATGTTTCATGAGCTGCAGAGGAGTATTTCTGTCTGTAATAAAGCCCTTTTGTGGGGAAAAACTGATTCTGATTGGCTGGGCCTGGCTCCCCAGTGGGTGGGCCTGGCTGCCAAGTGGGTGGGCCTATGCCCTCTCAGGCCCACCCATGGCTGCACCCCTGCCCTGTCATGTAAAATCCATAGATTAGGGCCTAATGAATTTATTTCAATTGACAGATTTTCGTTAAACTCAGTAAAATCTTTGAAATTGTTGCATGTTGCGTTTTATATTTTTGTTCAGTATATTATTAGCTAGCTAGCTTGCTACAGAAACTTAGTGTGCAGACTAACTCAAATGAGCTGCTAACGTAATGTTTGCTTGTTAGCTAACTTTACATACTGTATAGCTAGCTACGTGAATTAAATATCACCAGCTTGCTAACTTCATATTAGCTAGTTAGCTATCTTGATGTATTTATCATTGTAACGCCAAATCCATTTGTAGCTAGGTAGCTAGCTAGCTAACAGCCATGGAAGAGGGTGAAAGGATTAGCTAGCACTTCCACTCCAGCTGTCATAAAAGATAGAGTAGGCTACTCTGGATAGGGCAGGTACAATACCTTTGTGAGAGGACATTATGAAACTATTCTCCAGTTCCAGGACAGAGAGATATAGCAACATAACATTCAGGGCTGTCTAACTTGAGTATAATGCAGCCTGTTTCTTTGTGATGTTTTCTGTCCTCAGATACAGAGAGCAGTCTGCAGATGAAGAGGTCCCAATGAATGTCCCAAGAGAGTAAGGATGCATCCTTGTATGCCATGGATTATATGTGTACCTATGTTAGCAAATTTTGTGAACAAGTTTAAAAGTCACAGAATGTATAAACCTATTACAACTGGAGCAGGCCAACCGTTATCAATAAAATGTCACAATACGGTGCAGAGCATTACATTTGGCTGCTGGGGGGCAAGGAGACCATCTAACTTTCAGGGGATAAACTAGATGGCTATATCGAAAATATTGTTGGATTTTCTTGCCATCTATAGTGGTGATGAAAGTAGTCTGACTAACAAATAGTTATAACATTATTTTAACGATCTCTTGAAAATGGTACATAGTTGGTACCGTTTTCAAGGGATCGTTAAATAATGTTATAACTATTTGGTTTTAATATCATCACTTCTTGAAGAGCCTAGTCAGAACTACACATTTCCGATTCTTCCACATTTAGCTCTATCATCAGAGTTATACGGCAAGCAGTGGCGGCTCCTGAAAAAATTCTCAGGAGGGGCAATTTTTCTGATGATTTAGGTGACCTACACACATTTTAAAAAATATATGTCCAGCAACAACATGAAGACAGGGGCAGCATATAAGTCAATACCAGAAGCATTTATTGACTGATCTGGGGAGATGGATTCCAGTTTCTGTGACAGATTATAAATCATCTCTGATGCCTTTGTTATATTAGCTTTTGGTTGAATGTACTGTCGTAGTAAATATATAATGTTATAGCTTGGTCTGACTAAAATCTTGTGCATGACCCATTTTGTGTTGGGCGTTTGTTTTCAATCAATGCTGTTCCTATCCTATAACAATGGACAAAAGAGTCCTATCTTGTCAGCCTTGTCAGCAGGTGGCCAAGGACAACACCCACGCCATAGGTCTCTCAGTTCTTCCAACTCACGAGTTCTTGCTCTGAGGACACACACACACACACACACACACACACACACACACACACATCATCACTGATAACACACACACACATCATCACTGTTAAACACACACACACACACACACAAAAATCCCCTCTCTTTAGGCTGAACATTTGAAGACAGAGAACCCGACTCAGAGCCAATGCAACAGTGGAGGGGACCTCGCCCAACTCATCAGGACCAATCAGAAGATCAGAACTACTAGATTCAACCTACATCATTTATTGTATAAAATGTCTGCACACAATGTTTTCGGGGCTCTCTTCAGATAGCTCCCTAAGAGTTTGACGAACGAGTCCGTGCACGCGATTCCAGATATCTTTACCTCTGAATAAACTGCCTTTATTATACCATATCCACCCTGTCCAAAGTCTCTACTTGGTCTCAGTTCTCCAGTAAACTTGTGATTATCAACAGTACACAACGGTAACAAACAATTGGGGGAACTCACGGGGCAGATAGTAAGGTCGCAGTGACACAGAAAGCAGTTCAATGTCGGGGGTACAGAGTCGCTCTCTTACCAGGATCGATTTTCCCTGTGACTGTCAGACCGGCCGGCTCCACTTCTCTGTCCGGGACTCTGTCATCCAGCCAAATCTCCCAGCTGTATTGGATTCCGCTGCCAGCAGCGTTTTCATTATTTAGTCCGTTCGTAGCGGGTATGTACACGATCAACAAGATCAGTCCAAAACCCACCACTGGAAATCCATGGTTGGCAGAATGTTTGTAAACTAAGTGTACAAATTAAAAACATAAAATAACGCCACTAAGTGTACAAATTAAAAACATAAGATAACGCCACACTGCAGGTCGCAACAGAGACGCTGCTAGCCGCTATTTTCTTAGTTACGTTCATGGTTACGTCACGTATGACGAAAGCGCGTAAGTGCAAGCCCACAGACACCCATAGAGATTGTATTGAAAGCTTTGAAATTTGAAAAAAATAGATTTTACATGACAGGCTATGAGAGACTTCTGGGCGATTTTCAACCTGACTGAAATCGCCCCAAAAACGGGCGGGGCCATTTGAAGCACGACTTTAGCCTGATTTGACATTTAGTGGCAGTCAGATCAGATTAGAACACTGATAACTACTGTTGCCGTGATATAATTGATTAGAAAAAAAATCCCTTCCTTTTCCCGTTTGGCAGTGCGTCGCCCATATCGCCCTATTGAACAGGCCGTCCCTGACGGCAAGTAACTGCATGCTTTTCATGATCAGTAGCTAAACATCAATTGATCATGTATTTTCAGATACGTGAGGGTAGCCTATACATTTAGCTAGCTAAGCAAACAACGTGTGATTTAGTTCGCTTAATCAGAGATTAGGCTTTTGGAGTTTGACATCTGCAAATCCTTGTCGTGGTAAATGTGTTAGTCAGACTACTTTCATCACCACTATAGATGGCAAGAAAATCCAACAATATTTTTGATATAGCCATCTAGTTTATCCCCTGAAAGTTAGATTGTTAACTATCCATATTGACATGATCTGTTATTAGTTAGCCAATTTGATGTGGTCCATCAATCAATGTAGCAGCAGTTCATGTCTATCATCTGTCAACAAATGTGATTAAACACTCTTAAAAACAATGTTGAAAAGGGAATAATGTTAGCTGACTTCTCTAGGTAGGCCTACGTTGGTTGAAGAAAAAAGTACATTAGTTCTACTTACCACTATGTTTAGCCAACTAGGTGTATACCAGTAGCTTGCAAAGTAAACATTATCAGCTAACAGTACTATGGCAAATGCGACCTTCTGCTGTTTACAGGCAGAGCCCACAAAATATGGGAAATTAACCTAAACCACTCATACCTGTCAGGTATAGTTCACTTTTATTTTATATCACTCAAATATCCAATTAATGGTGGCCAATATTGAGAGATATTGTGAGGCTACCCTCACGTATCTGAAATTACATGATCATTTGATGTTTACTGATCATGAAAAGCATGCAGTTACTTGCTGTATAACTCTGATTCGAGCTAAATGTGTGCAATTGTTTTGCATGGAATAATTGGAAATGTGTAGTTCTGACTAAGCTTTTCAAGAGGTCCACAACCAAATAGTTCACATTTATTTAACAATCCCTTGAAATGGCACGCAGTTGTCAATGGTTTTAGCGGAGCTTGGGGTCTCCTTGCCCCCCAGCATGCAAATCGAACGCTCTGCACCTTTTTGTGTCCTTAATTCCATGTAAGAATTATCTGTCATTTGATATTACCTGTAACATTACCAGTTACAGACCTAGCTCAGTTATAAAAGGTATGTTGGTTTTTGTTAACATTGCTGCAGGGCTAATCTCTCTGCCACATCTATTCCATTTCAGATGTTGGTTTTGAGATACCCAATCGTTTTATTGTTGGATATGCCTTAGACTACAATTAGTATTTCAGAAACCTCAATGTAAGTTCTTCTTTATTCAATGCTGATTTTAATTTTATTTTTTATTTATTTTTATTTCACCTTTATTTAACCAGGTAAGCCAGTTGAGAACAGGTTCTCATTTACAACTGCGACCTGGCCAAGATAAAGCAAAGTAGTGCAATAAAAACAACACAGAGTTACATATGGGGTAAAAAAAACATAAAGTCAGAGATACAACAGAAAATATATATACAGTGTGTGCAAATGTAGCAAGTTATGGAGGTAAGGCAATAAATAGGCTATAGTGCAGAATAATTACAATAGTATTAACACTGGAATGCTAGATGTGCAAGAGATGATGTGCAAATAGAGATACTGGGGTGCAAAAGAGCAAAATAAATAACAATATAGGGATGAGGTAGTTGGGTGGGCTAATTTCAGATGGGCTGTGTACAGGTGCAGTGATCGGTAAGGTGCTCTGACAACTGATGCTTAAAGTTATTGAGGGAGATAAGAGTCTCCAGCTTCAGAGATTTTTGCAATTCGTTCCAGTCATTGGCAGCAGAGAACTGGAAGGAATGGCGGCCAAAGGAGGTGTTGGCTTTGGGAATGACCAGTGAGATATACCTGCTGGAGCGCAGACTACGGGTGGGTGCTGCTATGGTGACCAATGAGCTAAGATAAGGCGGGGATTTGCCTAGCAGTGATTTATAGATGGCCTGGAGCCAGTGGGTTTGACGACGAACATGTAGTGAGGACCAGCCAACAAGAGCGTACAGGTCACAGTGGTGGGTAGTGTATGGGGCTTTGGAGACAAAACGGATGGCACTGTGATAGACTACATCCAATTTGCTGAGTAGAGTGTTGGAGGCTATTTTGTAAATGACATCGCCGAAGTCAAGGATCGGTAGGATAGTCAGTTTTACGAGGGCATGTTTGGCAGCATGAGTGAAGGAGGCTTTGTTGCGAAATAGGAAGCCGATTCTAGATTTAACTTTGGATTGGAGATTCTTTATGTGAGTCTGGAAGTTGAGTTTACAGTCTAACCAGACACCTAGATATTTGTAGTTGTCCACATACTCTAGGTCAGACCCGTCGAGAGTGGTGATTCTAGTCGGGTGGGCGGGTGCTAGCAGCGTTCGATTGAAAAGCATGCATTTAGTTTTACTAGTGTTTAAGAGCAGTTGAAGGCTACTGAAGGATTGTTGTATGGCATTGAAGCTCGTTTGGAGGTTTGTTAACACAGTGTCCAATGAAGGGCCAGATGTATACAAAATGGTGTCGTCTGCGTAGAGGTGGATCTGAGAGTCACCAGCAGCAAGAGCGACATCATTGATATATACGGAGAAAAGTGTCAGCCCAAGAATTGAACCCTGTGGCACCCCCATAGAGACTGCCATAGGTCCAGACAACAGGCCCTCCGATTTGACACACTGAACTCTATCTGAGAAGTAGTTGGTGAACCAGGCGAGGCAGTCATTTGAGAAACCAAGGCTATTTAGTCTGCCAATAAGAATGCGGTGGTTGACAGAGTCGAAAGCCTTGGCCAGGTCGATGAAGACGGCTGCACAGTACTGTCTATTATCAATCGTGGTTATAATATCGTTTAGGACCTTGAGCGTGGCTGAAGTGCACCCGTGACCAGCTCGGAAACCGGATTGCATAGCGGAGAAGGTACGGTGTTATTCGAAATGGTCGGTGATCTGTTTGTTAACTTGGCTTTCGAATACTTTCGAAAGGCAGGGCAGGATGGATATAGGTCTGTAGCAGTTTGGATCTAGAGTGTCACCCCCTTTGAAGAGGGGGATGACCGCGGCAGCTTTCCAATCTCTGGGGATCTCAGACGTTATGAAAGAGAGGTTGAACAGACTAGTAATAGGGGTTGCGACAATTTCGGCGGCTAGTTTTAGAAAGAAAGGGTCCAGATTGTCTAGTCCAGCTGATTTGTAGGGGTCCAGATTTTGCAGCGCTTTCAAAACATCAGCTGTCTGAATTTGTGTGAAGGAGAAGCGGGGGGGGGCATGGGCAAGTTGCAGCAGAGGGTGCAGAGTTGGTGGCCGGGTTAGTGGTAGCCAGATGGAAAGCATGGCCAGCTGTAGCAAAATGCTTGTTGAAATTCTCGATTATTGTAGATTTATCGGTGGTGATAGTGTTTCCTAGCTTCAGTGCAGTGGGCAGCTGGGAGGAAGTGCTCTTATTCTCCATGGACTTTACAGTGTCCCAAAACTTTTTGGAGTTAGTGCTACAGGATGCAAATTTCTGTTTGAAAAAGTTAGCCTTTGCTTTCCTGACTGCTTGTGTATATTGGTTCCTATCTTCCCTGAAAAGTTGCATATCGCGGGGGCTATTTGATGCTAATGCTGTACGCCACAGGATGTTTTTGTGCTGGTCAAGGGCAGTCAAGTCTGAGGAGAACCAGGGGCTATATCGGTTCTTAGTTCTGTATTTTTTGAATGGGGCATGTTTATTTAAGATTGAGAGGAAATTACTTTTAAGGAACAACCAGGCATCCTCTACTGACTGAATGAGATCTATATCCATCCAGGATACCTGGGCCAGGTCAATTAGGAAGGCCTCCTCGCTAAAGTGTTTTAGGGAGCGTTTGACAGTGATGAGGGGTGGTCGTTTGACCGCAGACCCGTTACGGACGCAGGCAATAAGGCAGTGATCGCTGAGATCCTGGTTGAAGACAGCTGAGGTGTATTTAGAGGGTATGTTAGTCAGGATGATATCTATGAGGGTACCCATGTTTAAGGATTTAGGGTTGTACCTGGTAGGTTCGTTGATAATTTGCGTGAGGTTGAGGGCATCTAGCTTGGATTGTAGGATGGCTGGGGTATTAAGCATATCCCAATTTAGGTCACCAAGCAGTACAAACTCAGAGGATAAATGGGGGGCAATCAATTCACATATGGTGTCCAGGGCACAGCTGGGGGCTGAGGGGGGTCTGTAGCAAGCGGCAACAGTGAGAGACTTATTTCTGGAAAGGTGGATTTTTAGAAGTAGAAGCTCAAACTGTTTGGGCACAGACCTGGATAGTATGATAGAGCTCTGCAGGCTATCTCTACAGTAGATTGCAACTCCACCCCCTTTGGCAGTTCTATCTAGACAGAAAATGTTATAGTTGGGGATGGAAATTTCAGAATTTTTGGTGGCCTTCCTGAGCCAGGATTCAGACACTGCTAGAACATCAGGGTTGGCAGAGTGTGCTAACGCAGTGAATAACTCAAACTTAGGAAGTAGACTTCTGATATTTATGTGCAAGAAACCAAGACTTTTGCGATTACAGAAGTCATCAAATGATAGCTCCTGGGGAGTAGGAGTGATACTGGGGGCTACAGGCCCTGGGTTAGCCTCTACATCACCAGAGGAACAGAGGAGGACTAGAATAAGGATACGGCTAAAGGCTTTAAGAACTGGTCTTCTAGTGCGTTGGGTACATAGAATAAAGGGGGCAGATTTCCGGGTGTTATAGAAAAGATTCAGGGCATTATGTACAGACAAGGATATGGAAGGATATGAGTAAAGTGGAGGTAAACCTAAGCGTTGGGTAACAATGAAAGAGATAGTAATCCTGAGTGGCGCAGTGGTCTAAGGCACTGCATCGCAGTGCTAACTGTGCCACTAGATCCTGGTTCGAATCCAGGCTCTGTCGCAGCCGGCCGCGACCGGGAGACTCATGGGCGGCGCACAATTGGCCCAGCGTCGTCCAGTGTAGGGGAGGGAATGGCCGGCAGGGATGTAGCTCAGTTGATAGAGCATGGCGTTTGCAATGCCAGGGTTGTGGGTTCGATTCCCACGGGGGGCCAGTATAAGAAAATAAAAAATATGTATTCACTAACTGTAAGTCGCTCTGGATAAGAGCGTCTGCTAAATGACTTAAAATGTAAAATGTAAAAAAAAGATAGTATCTCTAGAGGCATCAATTGAGTCGGTCTCTGAGTGTATGGGCGGAGGGACAAAGGAGCTAACTAAGGCAGGTTTAGCTAGGCTGGGGGGTCTACAGTGATATAGTACAATTGGAAATAACTGAAACAACAATAAACTAACCATGTTTGGGCTGAGGCTAAACATAAACAGGATGTAGTACCGTAAAAAGGAACAGTCCAGCAGATATCAGCTGTATAGCTGAGTTATCATAAGGTCCGGTGGTGAAGCGCTACTGAGTAAGAGGCCACGGCTAGCGTGTGCTACGTCCGTTTTGTTGTAGCCAGCTGGTAGCGATGAATCCGGAGTTAAAGGTCCAGTGAATTCAGTGATTCCGGCGGAAAAACTGATATGTTCTGGGTCGATAACGCGCTGTGCAGACTGGCCGAATATCCGGTGATCAATGTCCAGTGATTAAAAATTAATCCCGCGGAAAAAAAATCCAATATTCTGGGTGCAACACCACTAGCTGTGGCTAATAGCAAGTAGCTAGTTCAGTAGCTAGTTCAGTTTAGTGAGTAAGAGGCCACGGATAACGTGTGCTAACGGGCCAGGGCTAGCAGATGGATGGAATCTTCGTGGTTAACGTCGTAACCACATCAGACGAATTCGTCGGCAGACCAGTCGTGTAGGATCGGCGGGGCTCCGTGTCAACACTAGGTGGTCCCGTCCGGTTGATAGAGAGGTAGATAGCCGGGAGATGGGCCTAGCTCGGGATGATTAGCCAGACCACAGCGTCCGTTTTGTTGTTGTTGTAGCCAGCTGGTAGCGATGAATCCGGAGTTAAAGGTCCAGAGAATCAGTGATTCCGGCAGAAAAACTGATATGTTCTGGGTCGATAACGCGCTGTGCAGACTGGCCGAATATCCGGTGATCAATGTCCAGTGATTAAAATTAATCCCGCGGAAAAAATCCAATGATCTGGGTGAAACACCGCTAGCTGTGGCTAATAGCAAGTAGCTAGTTAGCTGGCTAGCTAGTTTCAACTGGAGATTCTAGATTCTAGATAAAAGGTAAGTCAATAATAGAATCCGTTCCACATTGAGTGAGGCGGGTTGCAGGAAAGTATATTTTGTAGAAGGATGAAAAGTCTGATAGGGAAATATGTACGAAAAATACAAAAAAACAGGGAATTTACAGGCTATTTACAGACACACGACAGAAACAGGACTGCACTACTTCGCCATCTTGGATCAAAGCCTTAGACTACAATTAGTATTTCAGAAACCTCAATGTAAGTTCTTCTTTATTCAATGCTGATTTTAATTTCAGTGATACACTTGTAGCATTCTTCACTTGGTCCTCTTCAGGAAGATAATTATATAATGGCCACCTATGGGCCCCTAATGATATAAATAATAACATAATGTCACAGGGACATAAAACATAAAACAATTGGCCAAATGTAGCTCATATCTTTCATATGCATATGACTTATTTTTTTCCTTCACCCTCAGCATATCTGTATGATCAGTGAAAGCAGGAAGCTGAAATACAAGGTCTAAGAAGAAGTGATGTTTATAGGATTCTGCAGAGGAAAAGTGTTTCCACAAGAAGCTTGGACACTTCCCATGAGACCCCATGCAGTGGCAACGGTTATCAAAACCAAAGACCCTCACTCTCACTCTCTGCTGGTTGGCCACACTCCGTTACACATCAGAACACCCCAGGTCTTAACCATAGACTCACCAATGGACTTGTTGCATAATAAGAACCTCCATAGTAATTTTTCTAACAAAGCTGTGAACCTGTAATTTGCTACAGTGATGGAAAAAAGTATTTGATCCCCTGCTGATTTTGTACGTTTGCCCACTGACAAAGAAATAATCAGTCTATAATTTTAATGGTAGGTTTATTTGAACAGTGAGAGACAGAATAACAACAAAAAAATCCAGAAAAATGCATGTCAAAAATGTTATAAATTGATTTGCATTTTAATGAGGGAAATACGTATTTGACCCCCTCTCAAACAGAAAGATTTTTTTTTGGCTCCCAGGTGTCTTTTATACAGGTAACGAGCTGAGATTAGGAGCACACTCTTAAAGGGAGTGCTCCTAATCTCAGCTTGTTACCTGTATAAAAGACATCTGTCCACAGAAGCAATCAATCAATCAGATTCCAAACTCTCCACCATGGCCAAGACCAAAGAGCTCTCCAAGGATGTCAGGGACAAGATTGTAGACCTACACAAGGCTGGAATGGGCTACAAGACCATCGCCAAGCAGCTGGGTGAGAAGGTGACAACAGTTGGTGCGATTATTCGAAAATGGAAGAAACACAAAAGACCTGTCAATCTCCCTTGGCCTGGGGCTCCATGCAAGATCTCACCATGTGAGTTGCAATGATCATGAGAACAGTGAGGAATCAGCCCAGAACTACACGGGAGGATCTTGTCAATGATTTCAAGGCAACTGGGACCATAGTCACCAAGAAAACAATTGGTAACACACTACGCCGTGAAGGACTGAAATCCTGCAGCGCCCGCAAGGTCCCCCTGCTCAAGAAAGCACATACAGTGGGGGAAAAAAGTATTTAGTCAGCCACCAATTGTACAAGTTCTCCCACTTAAAAAGATGAGAGAGGCCTGTAATTTTCATCATAGGTACACGTCAACTATGACAGACAAATTGAGAAAGAAAATTCCAGAAAATCACATTGTAGGATTTTTAATGAATTTATTTGCAAATGATGGTGGAAAATAAGTATTTGGTCACCTACAAACAAGCAAGATTTCTGGCTCTCACAGACCTGTAACTTCTTCTTTAAGAGGCTCCTCTGTCCTCCACTCGTTACCTGTATTAATGGCACCTGTTTGAACTTGTTATCAGTATAAAAGACACCTGTCCACAACCTCAAACAGTCACACTCCAAACTCCACTATGGCCAAGACCAAAGAGCTGTCAAAGGACACCAGAAACAAAATTGTAGACCTGCACCAGGCTGGGAAGACTGAATCTGCAATAGGTAAGCAGCTTGGTTTGAAGAGATCAACTGTGGGAGCAATTATTAGGAAATGGAAGACATACAAGACCACTGATAATCTCCCTCGATCTGGGGCTCCACGCAAGATCTCACCCCGTGGGGTCAAAATGATCACAAGAACGGTGAGCAAAAATCCCAGAACCACACGGGGGGACCTAGTGAATGCCATGCAGAGAGCTGGGACAAAAGGAACAAAGCCTACCATCAGTAACACACTACGCCGCCAGGGACTCAAATCCTGCAGTGCCAGACGTGTCCCCCTGCTTAAGCCAGTACATGTCCAGGCCCGTCTGAAGTTTGCTAGAGTGCATTTGGATGATCCAGAAGAGGATTGGGAGAATGTCATATGGTCAGATGAAACCAAAATAGAACTTATTGGTAAAAACTCAACTCGTCGTGTTTGGAGGACAAAGAATGCTGAGTTGCATCCAAAGAACACCATACCTACTGTGAAGCATGGGGGTGGAAACATCATGCTTTGGGGCTGTTTTTCTGCAAAGGGACCAGGACGACTGATCCATGTAAAGGAAAGAATGAATGGGGCCATGTATCGTGAGATTTGGAGTGAAAACCTCCTTCCATCAGCAAGGGCATTGAAGATGAAACGTGGCTGGGTCTTTCAGCATGACAATGATCCCAAACACACCGCCCGGGCAACGAAGGAGTGGCTTCGTAAGAAGCATTTCAAGGTCCTGGAGTGGCCTAGCCAGTCTCCAGATCTCAACCCCATAGAAAATCTTTGAATGGAGTTGAAAGTCTGTGTTGCCCAGCGACAGCCGCAAAACATCACTGCTCTAGAGGAGATCTGCATGGAGGAATGGGCCAAAATACCAGCAACAGTGTGTGAAAACCTTGTGAAGACTTACAGAAAACGTTTGACCTGTGTCATTGCCAACAAAGGGTATATAACAAAGTATTGAAAAACTTTTGTTATTGACCAAATACTTATTTTCCACCATAATTCGCAAATAAATTAATAAAAATCCTACAATGTGATTTTCTGGATTTCTTTTTCTCATTTTGTCTGTCATAGTTGACGTGTACCTATGATGAAAATTACAGGCCTCTCTCATCTTTTTAAGTGGGAGAACTTGCACAATTGGTGGCTGACTAAATACTTTTTTCCCCCACTGTTTACAGGCCCGTCTGAAGTTTGCCAATGAACAGCTGAATGATTCAGAGGAGAACTGGGTGAAAGTGTTGTGGTCAGATGAGACCAAAATGGAGCACTTTGGCATCAACTCAACTCGCCGTGTTTGGAGGAGGAGGAATGCTGCCTATGACCCCAAGAACACCATCCCCACCGTCAAACATGGAGGTGGAAACATTATGCTTTGGGGGTGTTTTTCTGCTAAGGGGACAGGACAACTTCACCGCATCAAAGGGACGATGGACGGGGCCATGTACCGTCAAATCTTGGGTGAGAACCTCCTTCCCTCAGCCAGGGCATTGAAAATGGGTCGTCAATGGGTATTCCAGCATGACAATGACCCAAAACACACGGCCAAGGCAACAAAGGAGTGGCTCAAGAAGAAGCACATTAAGGTCCTGGAGTGGCCTTGCCAGTCTCCAGACCTTAATCCCATAGAAAATCTGTGGAGGGAGCTGAAGGTTCGAGTTGCCAAACGTCAGGCTCGAAACCTTAATGACTTCGAGAAGATCTGCAAAGAGGAGTGGGACAAAATCCCTCCTGAAATGTGTGCAAACCTGGTGGCCAACTACAAGAAACGTCTGACCTCTGTGATTGCCAACAAGGGTTTTGCCACCAAGTACTAAGTCATGTTTTGCAGAGGGGTCAAATACTTAGTTCCCTCATTAAAATGCAAATCAATTCATAAAATTTTTGACATGCGTTTTTCTGGATTTTTTTGTTGTTATTTTGTCTTTTACTGTTCAAATAAACCTACCATTAAAATTATAGACTGATCTTGTCTTTGTCAGTGGTTAAACGTACAAAATCAGCAGGGGATCAAATACTTTTTTCCCTCACTGTATATACAATGTTCATGAAACCTGTCTGTATTAATGAAAAATATTATCAACTGACATTTTCATGTAGCATGTGTAGACATACTGTATGTTTTATTCTAAATTGTGTATCTCAAGCTTACTGCTACTGTATAAGCAGTTTGTAGGACATGTTTTACCTATGTGAAGGTGGGTTGATTGAAAAAAGATACGACAATCTTTCATATGAATTCATATTCCTTTTGTCCATTGAATTCAAATCCTGCTTTTCTGATAAAAGGGAATTGCACTGTTTTGTGAGGAGAATGTGCTTCACTGCCATTGGTCATCTCATTTTAATGATGTACTAAACTTAAATTCAGCCATGATATATAACAGGGTATGAGACATTGCAATTTTTAATTTTTATTATTTTATTTAACCTTTATTTAACCAGGTAAGCCAGTTGAGAACAAGTTCTCATTTACAACTTCGACCTGGCCAAGATAAAGCAAAGCAGTGCGGTAAAAACAACAACAACACAGAGTTACATATGGAATAAACAAAACGTACAGTCAATAACACAATAGAACATCTATATACAGTGTGTGCAAATGTAGTAAGTTATGGAGGTAAGTCAATAAATAGGCCATAGTGCAAAATAATTACAATTATAATTTAGTATTAACACTGGAGTGATAGATGTGCAGAAGATGATGTGCAAATAGAGATACTGGGGTGCAAATTAGCTAAATAAATAACAATGTAAATAACAATATGGGGATGAGGTAGTTGGGTGGGCTAATTACAGATGGGCTGTGTACAGGTGCAGTGAACGGTAAGCTGCTCTGACAACTGATGCTTAAAGTTAGTGAGGGAGATAAGTGTCTCCAGCTTCAGAGATTTTTGCAGTACGTTCCAGTTATTTGCAGCAGAGAACTGGAAGGAATCGCGACCAAAGGAGGTGTTGGCTTTGGGGATGACCAGTGAGATATACCTGCTGTAACGCATACTACAGGTGGGTGTTGCTATGGTGACCAATTAGCTAAGATAAGGCGGGGATTTGCCTAGAAGTGATTTATAGATGACCTGGAGCCAGTGGGTTTGGTGACGAATATGTAGTGAGGGCCAGCCAACGAGAGCGTACAGGTCACAATGGTGGGTAGTATATGGGGCTTTGGTGACAAAACGGATGGCACTGTGATAGACTACATCCAATTTTCTGAGTAGAGTGTTGGAGGCTATTTTGTAAATGACATCGCCGAAGTCAAGGATCGGTAGGATAGTCCGTTTTACAAGGGCATGTTTAGCAGCATGAGTGAAGGAGGCTTTGTTGCGAAATAGGAAGCCAATTCTAGATTTAACTTTGGATTGGAGATGCTTAACGTGAGTCTGGAAGGAGAGTTTACAGTCTAACCAGACACCTAGGTATTTGTAGTTGTCCACATATTCTAAGTCAGACCCGCCGAGAGTAGTGATTCTAGTCGGGCAAGCGGGTGCAAGCAGCGTTCGATTGAAGAGCATGCATTTCGTTTTACTAGCGTTTAAGAGCAGTTGGAGGCCACGGAAGTAGTGTTGTATGGCATTGAAGCTCGTTTGGAGGTTTGTTAACACAGTGTCCAATGAAGGGCCAGATGTATACAAAATGGTGTCGTCTGCGTAGAGGTGGATCTGAGAGTCACCAGCAGCAAGAGCGACATCATTGATATACACAGAGAATAGAGTCGGCCCGAGAATTGAACCCTGTGGCACCCCCATAGGGACTGCCAGAGGTCCAGACAACAGGCCCTCCGATTTGTGACATTGAACTCTATCTGAGAAGTAGTTGGTGAACCAGGCGAGGCAGTCATTTGAGAAACCAACGCTATTTAGTCTGCCAATAAGAATGCGGTGATTGACAGAGTCAAAAGCCTTGGCCAGGTCAATGAAGAAGGCTGCACAGTACTGTCTTTTATCGATCGCGGTTATTATATCGTTTAGGACCTTGAGCGTGGCTGAGGTACACCCATGACCAGCTCGGAAACCAGATTGCATAGCGGAGAAGGTACGGTGGGATTCGAAATGGTCGGTGATCTGTTTGTTAACTTGGCTTTCAAATACTTTCGAAAGGCAGGGCAGGATGGATATAGGTCTGTAAGTTTGGATCTAGAGTGTCACCCCCTTTGAAGAGGGGGATGACCGCGGCAACTTTCCAATCTCCGGGGATCTCAGACGATACGAAAGAGAGGTTGAACAGGCTGGTAATAGGGGTTGCGACAATTTCGGCGGCTAATTTTAGAAAGAAAGGGTCCAGATTGTCTAGCCCAGCTGATTTGTAGGGGTCCAGATTTTGCAGCTCTTTCAGAACATCAGCTATCTGAATTTGGGTGAAGGAGAAGCGGGGTAACCAGTTCTGTAGGTAACCAGCTCTGTAATTTACTGTATACAAACACATAAATCTATTTGCCATTTAGCAGGCGCTTTTATCCAAAACGACTTACAGTCATACGTGCATAATTGTTTTTAGGTATGGGTGGTCCCGGGAATCAAACCCACTACCCCGGCATTGCAAGTACCATGTTCTACCAACTGCACTACAGAAGTCCAGTCAACACATGGTTTTTCCTTCATAGTAAATATAGTGTCTTTATGTATGCTTTTTGTACTTTACTTTGGTCACTATGGAGCTGCTCACCAGATTGAAACCCACTGTTCATCACGTCTCCCTTAGGCCAAACCATGTATCAAGCTGTTGATACATTCAAATCTGAAAGTCCTACCTTATTCAAGCAAAATAATTGTGTGATGATAGTATACCATAGTCATGGCATATTTCATATCCCTGAGCGACTATTACATGACAACACAACTCCAAAATTGTTGTCCTCATTTTCTGTCCTTTCCCAATATCTTGGTCATAAGCACCTGGTCTTCCTGGAAGCCTTTTAGGGTTCTGGTTGTCTCACCTTGTAGTGGAGAAATGGGTCAAAGAGACAACTTTACAAGGTTTGAACTCGCCTCAGCAGACTTTGACCTGGTAAATGCACTGAAAAACTAGGCCAGCAGCAGAAAGACTAGAGATACTTAAAGGAACAAAAGAGAGCAAGTTGTGTGTGAACTGCTGGGCCCATTGTATACACCTGACATATTATTCTACAGTGTTTAAGCAGCGGGACAAGCAGTGTTATAAAAACAAAAAGGCTTTGTCTGTTTACCTGCTAGTTAACTCTCTTATTGTATGTGATAAGTGATTGCCTCTCCATATAAAATGTTACAACAGATAATTGAGCCATTACTATCAATATCAACCTATTCCAGATGTATATATTGTTGGTTATGTCATGTTACTTACACCTCTAAAATAGAGCTGTGCCCCGCATGCCCATGAAATGCAAGTATCGCTTCTAGCCACCACAGCCCCTCGCAGAACCGTTGGAAGTAGAACTGGCAGCCGTTGGAAGTAGAACTGGCCAGGCAGGGCAGCATTGTGAAAGTCCCCTGGCCAGGATGACCTCCTTGACAAAAGCCACCAATCCCAGGAACAGGTGGTCCCTTCTGTTGGGAAGGAATGAAAGATACATTTGTCTGGGCCCTGAGAAAAACAGCACTTTTAAGTCCCTCCTTTCAGGTTTGTGCGTGCGTGCAAGTGTGTGAGTGTGAGCGTGCGTACAATGTAACAAACTATAACACAGACCATGTAATTTTAATTCCCCACTGATCTAACCAAACATATCTAAGTATTAAAGGTTAAACTAGCGCCTACATCAAATTACTCTGAAAAAGCTAAACGTAGAACCTTAATGCTATAATTCCAGTATAATTCAGTCAGAGCCCAGCCAGTGTATGTGCCAGATATTACTACGGAGGAAAACCAAAGAGGTTAATGATGATTTTATTAGATGGTGGGTAGGGGGAACTGTGCACGCCTATCTCTCATTCTCTCTATCACTCATACAGTGGGAATACACATTCCACAGCCACTGCTATCCACATGCCAATCCCTTCTCGACCCCACTGAACCAGCCACCTCGTGACTATTGTAATCTAGCCAAGCAGTTGCTGTTGTTGTATGGGTGTATGAGTGTTTGTATAGGTGTTTGTGTGTGACAGAGATAGAGAGAGATACAGACAAACATACAGTACCAGTCAAAAGTTTGGACACACCTACTCATTACATGGTTTTTCTTTATTTTTTACTATTTTCTACATTGTATAATAATAGTGAAGACATCACAACTATTAAATAAAACATATGGAATCATGTAGTAACCAAAAACATGTTAAACTAATCAAAATATATGTTATATTTGAGATTCTTCAAATAGCCACCCTTTGCCTTGACAGCTTTGCACACTCTTGGCATTCTCTCAACCAGCTTCACCTGGAATGCTTTTCCAACAGTCTTGAAGGAGTTCCGACATTTGTTGGCTACTTTTCCTTCACTCTGCGGTCCGACTCATCCCAAACCATCTCAGTTGGGTTGAGGTCGGGTGATTGTGGAGGCCAGGTCATCTGATGCAGCACTCCATCACTCTCCTTCTTGGTAAAATAGCCCTTACACAGCCTGGAGGTGTGTTGGGTCATTGTCCTGTTGAAAAACAAATGATAGTCCCACTAAGCCCAAACCAAATGTGATGGCATATCGCTGCAGAATGCTGTGGTAGCCATGCTGGTTAAGTGTGCCTTGAATTCTAAATAAATCACAGACAGTGTCACCAGCAAAGCACCCCCACACCATAACACCTCCTGCTCCATGCTTTACGGTGGGAAATACACATGCGGAGATCATCCGTTCACCCACAATGCGTCTCACAAAGCCACGGCAGTTTGAACCAAAAATCTCAAATTTGGACTCCAGACCAAAGGACAAATTTCCACTGGTCCAATGTCCATTGCTTGTGTTTCTTGGCCCAAGCAAGTCTCTTCTTCTTATTGGTGTCCTTTAGTAGTGGTTTCTTTGCAGCAATTCGACCATGAAGGCCTAATTCACACAGTCTCCTCTGAACAGTTGATGTTGAGATGTGTCTGTTACTTGAACTCTGTGAAGCATTTATTTGGGCTGCAATTTCTGAGGCTGGTAACTCTAATGTACTTATCCTCTGCAGCAGAGGTAACTCTGTGTCTTCCATTCCTGTGGCGGTCCTCATGAGAGCCAGTTTCATCATAGCGCTTGATGGTTTTTGCAACTGCACTTGAAGGAACTTTCAAAGTTCTTGAAATGTTCCGTATTGACCCAGCTAACAAGGAACATTTGTAACATTCCCCTTAAGTCTTCCAGAATAAGTATTATAGAGGTTATAAATATCAGGTCGCTATAGAGACATCATGGGAACATTAAAAACATTCCTTGGTAGTCCATGAAAGGTTCTGAATATCATGTCATTTTGGAGATATCCTAGGAACATTTCATAACGTTACATTTAGAGCTATGGTTTGTCTTCATATAACGTTACAATCGGAATGATAGAAATACATTTTGGAACATCGTCTGTAAGTTTCAAAATGATTTTGTTAGCTGGGGACTGACCTTCATGTCTTAAAGTAATGATGCACTGTTGTTTCTCTTTGCTTATTTGAGCTGTTCTTGCCATAATATGGAATTGGTCTTTTACCAACTAGGGCTATCTTCTGTATACCCCCCCTACCTTGTCAAAACACAACTGGCTCAGTCCCCTCCTGTACTCCCTGTTCACCCATGACTGCGTGGCCAGGCACGACTCCAACACCATCATTAAGTTTGCCGATGACACAACAGTGGTAGGCCTGATCACTGACAACGATGAGACAGCCTATAGGGAGGAGGTCAGAGACCTGGCCATGTGGTGCCAGGTTAACAACCTCTCCCTCAACGTGACCAAGACAAAGGAGATGATTGTGGACTACAGGAAAAAAAAGAGGACTGAGCACGCCCCCATTCTCATCGACGGGGCTGTAGTGGAACAGGTTGAGAGCTTCAAGTTCCTTGGTGTCCACATCACCAATGAACTATCATGGTCCAAACACACCAAGACAGTCATGAAGAGGGCACGACAAAGCCTATTCCCCCTCAGGAGACTGAAAAGATTTGGCATGGGTCCTCAGATCCTCCAAAAATTATACAGCTGCACCATCAAGAGCATCCTGACTGGTTGCATCACCGCCTGGTATGGCAACTGCTTGGCCTCCGACCGTAAGGCACTACAGAGGGTAGTGCGTACGGCCCAGTACATCACTGGGGCCAAGCTTCCTGCCATCCAGGACCTCTATACCAGGCGGTGTCAGAGGAAGGCCCTCAAAATTTTAAAAGACTCCAGCCACCCTAGTCATGGACTGTTCTCTCTGCTACCGCACGGCAAGCGGTACAGGAGCGCCAAGTCTAGGTCCAAAAGGCTTCTCAACAGCTTCTACCCCCAAGCCATAAGACTCCTGAACAGCTAATCAAATGGCTACCCAGACTATTTGCACTGCCCCCCCACCCCCACCCCATCTTTTTACGCTGCTGCTACTCTTAATTATTTATGCATAGTCACTTTAACTCTACCCACATGCACATATTACCTCAACTACCTCAACTAGCCGGTGACCCCGCACATTGACTCTGCACCGGTACCCCCCTGAATATATAGCCTCCCTACTGTTATTTTATTTTACTTCTGCTCTTTTTTTCTCAACACTTTTTTGTTTTATTCTACTTTTTTTATTAAAAATAAATGCACTGTTGGTTAAGGGCTGTAAGTAAGCATTTTACTGTAATGTCTGCACCTGTTGTATTTTCGGCACATGTGGCCAATAAAATTTGATTTGATTTGATTTGATGAAGAGGTTTGTAAGGATAATAAATTAATACTGCATAACAAGTGGTTGTTTCACATGTTATTTGATCAAGAAAAATATTTTAGTTGATGTGGATGTTTTGTGTCTTTGCCAATAACTTTGCACCTTTTGATGTAAATGTTTGAGGACAGGGTTTTGTTCTTTCTTGACTCATTAGAATGACAACTGCAGAGAAAGGGACAGGGCAACAGCTGTTACAAATCCAACAACTACCTTTTTTGCCAAAGCTGAGATGCTGAAAATAACTGTTGGTCCGCTAATACTAGTAAAGGCCCAGTGCACTACTTTTGTGAGAAAAAAAAATTCAACTTTTTTTTATTCCGATATTTTTTTAATTCTGATATTTCAGGGGGAGCCGCACACCCCCCCCTCCCTGCTTCCCACGACTATATTAAGCAGCAATGATTTCTAATCCAAGATTCAAGAAGGACAAACTAGGAAGTTATCTTGAGGTCTTTCTTCAACATTTGAAAAGCAGACTTTTCTAAATGATCATGTAATGCTAACAACAGGTAGATTTCAGAACTATTTCAGTCCTTCCGAGTTTTATCACTTTGAGTGCCCCAAAAGTTAAAAAGTGTCTGCCTCACTAGCTAGGTTTCCATCCAATTGGTGACAGATTGTCATGTCAATAGTCTAAAATCTGCAGAAAGACAATATGCACATTTTCCCACTAGTGGAAAATTAATTTTACAGACACAATTATACCAAAACTACCTGTTTATTAACCACGTTTCCATCCACAGTTTTTTCCATCCACAGTTTTTATTCATATTAAAAAAATTAAGACAGCTGTGATGGAAACAGAACATTTCGGTACAATTTTATAAATGCAGACATAATTTGTTTGTTCGACATGGTGGGATCATTTTGTGTAAGTAACATTTATTTTGCGAGAAATGGAAGTGGAAACTCCTTTATGTGCAAATATTTATATCATAAATAAAATAAACTTGGAGTCATATTAAGATATGTGTGGTCCTCCCATGATGACTCCGGAAACCATGCAGTTTATTAGGCTACAGATGGAATAAGTTATAATAAACTTCACAGGGTGGTGAAAGTGCATGGTGATCTTGATGCTCCTTTCCAATAAAATTAAGGGTCTTATTCTGGTGACATGACGCTTGACTGCCGTTTGGCAAGTACAAATATTCTCACTCTTATCCATAATAATCGTATGTAGTCTAGTTTACCCGCACAACCTACCTGCACTGTGTCTGCGAGCTGTTGGCTAGAGAGCACGTGCCAAGACCAGAGTATGCACATTTGCTATTCAACACAACAGTTTTTGTGGCAAAACTATCGGTAGAGTTGAAAATGCAATGGAACCACATTGAACTTTAGATTTTTATTCGGTACATGAAAACTTCAGTGAAAAAGTACATTGTGTGCACTACATCATCACGCACTGACTTTTATCCACAACAAGTCTACTTGGTGGAAACACACCACTTGTGGGAAAATTAGCAAATTATTTAATGCAGATTTTTGAATATTTGTGTTAAAATCTGTAGCCAATTGGATGGTAACCTAGCTAGTGGAATAACAAAAACACCACCTTTTTGCAGGCATGCTAGTTAGGTTAGTACAGGAGTTTCTCATGCAACTTTGTAAGGAGTCAAAGCAGAAGTAACTATGTTGATTATATGATTGGCCAGGAGCCATGAGCGCTTTTGTCCCGAACCCATTATGGTGTTTTAGGTGTCAAGCTTATGGTCATGTGGCAGCAGTGTGTAGGATGGAGATTCCTAGATGTGAGAAGTGTGCAGGAGGACATGAGACAAAGGAATGTGTAGTATTGGTTGAAAAAGTTGTGTGTGTGTAAACTGTAGAGGTACCCATGGTGCTGGAGATCAGATGTGTCCGGTGAGAGAAAGGCAGGTTGAGGTTGCCAGGATCAGAGTAGTGCAGAAGGTGTCATATGCTGAGGCAGTGAAGAGACTTGTAGAGGAAGATGGGTCCAGGGTGAGGGATCCCAAGAGGATCCCTGTGAGTAGGCCGAGGCCAATAGGGAGTGATAGGAATAACATGTGCTTCAGTAAGGTTGTTTTTTTGGCGTTCATGGCCATGGTTGTTAAATGGAACGCAGGAATGGAACGCAAATCACAGAGGATAGATGTTGTGGTGGCAGCTGCAGAGTACTTGGGTGTACAAGATTTTACCGCAGAAGAGTTACAAGATGTTTTGAATTATAGTGTTCCGTCCTCCCAGTCTGCTGGCCTGGAGTAGGATCAGATGGGTCCAAAGTAGTGGAATAGTGGTTTTAATGGGTGCAGGGTTAGTTGGTAGGGCAATACATTTACATTTACATTTACTTATCCAGAGCGACTTACAAATTGGTGCATTCACCCTATAGCCAGTGGGATAACCACTTTACAATATGTGTTGTTGTTTTTTTTGTTTTTTTTGGGGGGGGGGGGGGGGGGGGGCGACGGGGTAGAAGGATTACTTTATCTTATCCCAGGTGAAATTAAATAAATAAAATTAAATAAATAAAATTAAATAAATAAAAAATGTATTTTACAGTGTAATAAAGTCATACTACATAATAGTAGACTGATACACAGCTAATACAGTAGGTGGCGGCATGCCCTATTACATTTGTTTGCGGACCGTTATAATACCAAAGAAGAAGAAGCCTGGCCGGGAGTGGCGCTGGCGAAAAGAGGATGGTCTTTGGGATTCTGGAAGGCTTAAACAAAATTCCAACTTCCAGCAGCCGCGTGTCTCCCCGGAGTTGGGATGGGATACAACTGTGACTGTATTTCGTTAGGATATGGAAATATGATTGAAATTTACACTGGACCAGAATATTTATTTGAGTAATTTTTATGGGAAATAAATACGTTTCAACACAGTCTGTAACGTCGCTTTTCACAACAGGTAGGTTAACTTTAGCCCATTACATAGCATGCTAACGTTAGCTAGCTACCTAGCTAACTTAGTCACATTGCACGGATACTTAGGTAATTTTTTGTATTATCGCCAACTACAAGCTACTGAAGAATAGTCAGCTAGCTTGCTAGCTAAACAGGTTCCACGCGTTTGTTTTTTAATGTTAAATGTATCTAGCTAGCTAACAAAACGTATGAGAACTTTTGCTGTATCGTGTCATCTGTAATTTGAACGTCCACCCACCCCACAACGAAGTTGTTTGTTGTTGTCGAGGAAAACTTTGGCTTCTTTGTATTGATCGGATCCAGCTACAGTAACGGAGTTCAGGCAGGGCAGGAGGAGAATCGGAGACCAACGTAACGACATGGCTATGTTCTTTACCACTTTACATATTTTACTTTATCTGATTTGAAAATTACTTAACGTATAGTACGGATACCCGTTAAATACGTCTCCGTTAGCTCTCGGTCCGAGCACAATAACTACAGGGTGGCAAGTTTTGCCTCACGAGTTAGTTACTAACGTTAGTCCGCGAGCGAGTCACATCGATCGGCTTTGCCTCCTGCCTGCCCACTTGTTGCTTGGCTTACTAGTAATAACCTAGCTAATCATTCATACGATAGTTTTGCTAAAGATTATTAGAAAGGCAATAGCAAGCTAATGTTTGCACTAACGTTGGTTATCATTTTCACATTTCAACAATGTTTATCAGTGTTTGTTAGCCAAACTTGGAATATAAAGTGTATTGTGTATTGAAATACAGCAGTCACTAATGCTATTCGTTCAAATCAACTTGTTTCACATTCAGCTCAACGATTTGGACAAGATACGAGAACATGGATTACAGTTTGAACTGGAGAGACGAACCATAACGTTACTTGGAGGACTCGACTGCTGTCTATTTGCTGGGATCTATAGCTTTCGATGTGTGCACTAAAGGATTGTCACCTCTTGTGTGAAGTGAAATGATGGCGTCACGTTGGAAAGGTCCATGTGATGAAGAGGAGAGACTGACCAGACCCTCTTTGTGCGAGGTACATAAGCCCCACTCAAATTCATGGCCAAAATTCCAACATCTTACCACCTTAAAGGTTGTTTTTGGGTGACCCAAAATTCTTGTCATGGAAATTGGGGTCCTGGAGATTATACATTAGATGTAGGTTAAGCTATGTGTAACTGCCAAAATAAAGGAAACACTTGAGTAAATTAGGGGGATACAAAGTATAATAATAATATAATAATATGCCATTTAGCAGACGCTTTTATCCAAAGCGACTTACAGTCATGCGTGCATACATTTATTTGTGTATGGGTGGTCCCGGAAAGCAGATGTTCCTGAGTTAATTAAGCAATTATCATCCCATCATGCTTAGGGTCATGTATAAAAATGCCCAGTTGCCCATTATTTTGGCTACCATGGCTAGAAGAAAAGATGTCAGCTTCAAAATCTCCCCACTTGCAAATATTCCTCTAGCCTAGCTCTCAATCCAGTTAAGATCAGCCTGTTCCACCAACCTCTGCTCACTTAAGCCTAGTATAGGTTATTTTAATCCAATCTATGTCCATTTAACCCAGTAAAACCCATTTTATCATGTCATTTTGACCAATCAATGATATTGGAGTTAACTGCTGTCGCTGGATCAGACGGAACATACTATAGTGATGCATCCAGTGTAGATATTCTCCACAGTTAGTGTGTCATTAGAGTGAATTGGATGGTTTTCTCTGAGGAGCCCTAACCTATATAGGCTCTACTAGACAGATCCCCCTCTCCACTCCCGTGATCTGTACCTCATTAAAGCCCAGGGCTTAACTTGTTTAGCAGCCATTTACAGAGCATCATATGGCTCTCTGGATATCGGAAATTGGATAGAGGACAGTGCTTTCTTCCTGTATGCATTGGGTTGTCTGTTATGCTCAGTCTCTGGTAAATATAGAGATGGGTTAGCTTAGGCTATTGCCAGTTTCTTTTCTCCATTACACTGTGTAAAATCTGGACACTGTAAAGTGTTCTGCTTTCTTGCAGAATTAAACTAAAGGTCTGTCCTTTTGATGGCACTCCTAATAGGGATGTAATGATTCACCACATCAGTCCTGGTTCAAATGTTTAAGATATGAGTGCATCGGTCTGCAGGATTCCAAACCGATCCAAATGTAGCATGCATTTGTCAGAAAATCGATACAAAAGTTACGAAACGCCAGTTGACTATTTTTTGTTGTTGCTCAAATCACTTTCTTTCTACCTTCCTGAAAATAACTGTAATCTTTTATGACAACTGCATCCTCTCCTTTAGTGTCAAACTAAGCATGTCATTAGGTTGACAGTAATTGATCTCCAAGTAATTTTGCCTGCCGAACAACCCCAGACAATATCAATAGCCTAGTTAAACTGTGCGCTGTGTGCAGCTTCATGCGCTGACCAACGAGAAGTAGGCCTATAACTGATCTGGCACATCTATGCATCACCTTCAGCATTCAAATGAAAAAAGTTGGTAAAAAAAATCAAGGGAAACATTGCCCCCTCCCCCTAACTGATAGTGGGGTGGTAGATGGCCAATTTCCCTTATGGCTCAGCTCAGGTGCCTACATACACCATAGACATACTGTATACATTATTTACACACACACATATACAGATAAGTCTGCTCAGACAGATCCAGCTCAGAGAGGCCCAGCTGCAGATTTTAATTGAAAATGGAAAATGAATGTATGTATGCAACAAATGTTAGCGCATCAAATCTTATCGATTCTTTCTTCTAATCAAACCGAATCACACCGAATCGTTTCAAACTAAAACGTATCATTCCTGTACCGGAGCCCATGTATCTAGATACGTATCGAATCGTCTTGAAAGGGAAAGATGCACATCCTTAACTTTAATAAAACTAGTGAATCAGACTTTAATGTTTCGATGAACTGAATGAGTTAATTGATGGCCACCGGAAAACGTTATATGTTTCAATTAAACTCCCATCACATTACAAAGCCGGATGATCAGTGTAGGGCTGGGCGATTTTATATAGAATTAATTAGTTTGTTGTCACGATACCAACATTTTACTAATGATATGATACCAGGCCAAGTATCACGATACTGAGTTGTGCAGAAAATCAGTGGCCCAGCGTCCTGTTCCCGTTTTCGAAACATTCGGCGCATGTGCTACGCAAAAACCTGTCACTGAAATTCACAGTTCTACTCAATACAACACATTGAATTTAACTTCACACTGTTCAGTGTATAATAGAATACTGCATAGAATGGCTGATTTGCTTATATTTGCAAAGGCCTACCTGTGATTTGGCTGGAGGAATGGGAGGAAGGAATATACATGCATAATGATCTGCATGTCATTGTGTCAGTAAGGGGAAAACACCTCATGAAACCTTTACTCTTCAGTTAACAGACACACACTGTCTCTCTCTCTCCCTCCCACAAACATACACACACACACTGCTCCCAACTTTTAAAACGTTAGGCACCAAACAGAATTTAAGGAGCACCAGAATTAAATATATATTTTTATATAGTTTAGGCTTACATTAGAACTATATGAATCCTACCTTTGACGCACATTTCATGAGTAGCAGACCCTTTTCCTTTCTTCCTGTGCCAATCACATTTGCCTAAACCTACTGTCAAGTTACCAGGTTGTTAGCTAGCTAGGAAGAAAAAAAGGTATCTGGGAATGTGGGTCATATTTTTTTAACCGTTTAGGCTAGAGACAAGCCGTTTTCTTTGCTGTAAAGCTGCAAGTATGCTTGTCGTGAAGCGGCGCTCCATTTTCCCTCTCTGACACTCAGAGGCTGCATGATGGTGAACTTGCAAAGTCTACTCCGACAGGTGATTAAATTATACAATGTATCAACATTGCTCGCTCTGCGTGCTGCTCCAATGTAACAAATGTACACATCTAACAACAGAAGACTCGTTAGGGTCTGCATCCCCGCTCGCCATCACGGCTAAATTATATATATTTTAAAACTGACACAGGAATAGGTGTGCGTGAAGAGCGGACAAAGAGAAGCAGGTGAGGGCTGGTAGGGGATGCGGCTGGATGATTACAGCTGCCACGTGATATGCGCATGAAAGTGAAGTGGATATTATTGGACCTGCGCTTACAAGCGACTAGTGGCTGTTGCTTAAATTCAACTGCATTTATAAACAAAACTGACATTATAAACATTTTATAACCGGCACCACCAGGTTCTTTAGATCGGTAGGGATGAAAAATTAAGTAGTAGTATCATATGAAACGGTACTACAGTATTCTAAAATGTTTGCATTGTAGGTGTCATGATGTTTTGGTACCGTGATATTACTGTGGTACCGGTATACCGTGCAACACTAATTAGATTAATTCGAATGCATGTTTCAGCACAATGTTCTAAATGCCTGTATTGCAATAGAGGTTTACATTCTGTCCTGTTTTTATGAGTGTTTGACTTTTTGGTCTCCTCTGCTCCTTCTGTGCTGTGTGCACTGTGCACCTTCTCATTCGCACACAGACACCAAACCCCTTCCCACAACAATACACATTTTATGACTCCCAAAATGTAGAACAGTTCAGACCATACTAAGACGAGAGTATCAATGAACATGACTGTGAAAAATTAATGCTGTTTCAGGGTTCGAACCACCTAGTTTATAATGTTCTATAATGCCTGCTATCAGAAGTTGGTCATTGTTAGTGGATGTGCATTATCCATGTTTCTGGTAAAATGTGTAACAAAAAGGGCATTTTCATAAACTTGAAAGCAAGATCAGTGATTATTGCAAAAAACAGTTTAAACTATTTTGATAAAATATTTAAATAATTGCTGGGTCTTGTGGTTGTGGAAGGCTTATACAGTGGGGGAAAAAAGTATTTAGTCAGCCACTATTTGTGCAAGTTCTCCCACTTAAAAAGATGAGAGAGGCCTGTAATTTTCATCATAGGTACACGTCAACTATGAAAGACAAATTGAGAAAAAAAAATCCAGAAAATCACATTGTAGGATTTTTTATGAATTTATTTGCAAATTATAGGGGAAAATAAGTATTTGGTCACCTACAAACAAGCAAGATTTCTGGCTCTCACAGACTTGTAACTTCTTCTTTAAGAGGCTCCTCTGTCCTCCACTCGTTACCTGTATTAATGGCATCTGTTTGAACTTGTTATCAGTATAAAAGACACCTGTCCACAACCTCAAACAGTCACACTCCAAACTCCACTATGGCCAAGACCAAAGAGCTGACAAAGGACACCAGAAACAAAATTGTAGACCTGCACCAGGCTGGGAAGACTGAATCTGCAATAGGTAAGCAGCTTGGTTTGAAGAAATCAACTGTGGGAGCAATTATTAGGAAATGGAAGACATACAAGACCACTGATAATCTCCCTCGATCTGGGGCTCCACGCAAGATCTCACCCCGTAGGGTCAAAATGATCACAAGAACGGTGAGCAAAAATCCCAGAACCACACGGGGGGACCTAGTGAATGACCTGCAGAGAGCTGGGACCAAAGTAAGAAAGCCTACCATCAGTAACACACTACGCCGCCAGGGACTCAAATCTTGCAGTGCAAGACGTGTCCGCCTGCTTAAGCCAGTACATGTCCAGGGCTGTCTGAAGTTTGCTAGAGTGCATTTGGATGATCCAGAAGAGGATTGGGAGAATGTCATATGGTCAGATGAAACCAAAATATAACTTTTTGGTAAAAACTCAACTCGTCGTGTTTGGAGGACAAAGAATGCTGAATTGCATCCAAAGAACACCATACCTACTGTGAAGTATGGGGTGGAAACATCATGCTTTGGGGCTGTTTTTCTGCAAAGGGACCAGGACGACTGATCCGTGTAAAGGAACGAATGAATGGGGCCATGTATCGTGAGATTTTGAGTGAAAACCTCCTTCCATCAGCAAGGGCATTGAAGATGAAACGTGGCTGGGTCTTTCAGCATGACAATGATCCCAAACACACCGCCCGGGCAATGAAGGAGTGGCTTCTTATGAAGCATTTCAAGGTCCTGGAGTGGCCTAGCCAGTCTCCTGATCTCAACCCCATAGAAAATCTTTGGAGGGAGTTGAAAGTCTGTGTTGCCCATGGACAGCCCCAAAACATCACTGCTCTAGAGGAGATCTGCATGGAGGAATGGGCCAAAATACCAGCAACAGTGTGTGAAAACCTTGTGAAGACTTACAGAAAACGTTTGACCTGTGTCATTGCCAACAAAGGTTATATAACAAAGTATTGAGAAACTTTTGTTATTGACCAAATACTTATTTTCCACCATAATTCGCAATTAAATTCATTAAAAATCCTACAATGTGATTTTCTGGATTTTTTTTTCTCATTTTGTCTGTCATAGTTGACGTGTACCTATGATGAAAATTACAGGCCTCTCTCATCTTTTTAAGTGGGAGAACTTGCACAATTGGTGGCTGACTAAATACTTTTTTCCCCCACTGTATTAAGCCTAGGTATAATTTTACAAGCCCTGAATTCATTAGATTATTCCTGACTGTTTGAAATGCAATGTATTAACCTTTTAATTGTGAAACAAAGCTTATATAGAGAAAACGTGAAAATGATGCATACTGTGAATTGCAGATTAGCTTGAAAAAACCAGAGACATTATTTTTTTGCCCATATCGCCCAGCCATAGGGCAGTGTAATGTTTCGAGCTTGATGAGTTTGGGTGTGCACGTATGTACTGTTCTACTGTGTGTATGTTTTTTGAGGGCTTTATACTTCTGCATGGTGGAAAACAATTGTCATGACATATAGTCTGTGCCGTCCAACCTTTAGCCAGGGAGTCGAAGCATCAGTGATGCTCACAGAAGATATGAATGGGCTGCACGGCTACAGAGACTGCCTTTCCCATGCCAGGAACAACCACTTTCACTCATAGTTAAGGTAACCAGTGCTTGGCTGAGAAGTCACGCCAAGCTCAATCCCAATTGTCCTAGAAATGTTCCTTCCTCTAGGCTAATGTCTAAAATACCTCAAATTACTTTCAAACGTTCTTTCGGCACATGAGGATGATGTGGTAGGTCCTAATCATCTTAAAGGTCAGAAATCACAGGATGGAAAAACCTTCAACTTCTTTAAAAAAAATGCCCTGCTGCACCAAGATTACAGGGCCTGTAAAATGGTATTATATATTAGGCTACATAACGTAGAAGGTAAGTGGGTAACTCAATGATACGTAAGCCAGCATTACAAGACAAAACATCCTAGGCACACACACACAAGAGGCTCTCTGCTCTGCATCATTATCTTAGGCCTTTCACAGTGAAGTGCTTGGTTTACACTAGATGTGGTGTAAAATGTGGCAGCCCACAGAGAGCTTTACTTTTTCACAGTTTAATACGGCCGTGTTTGATGTATTTAGGCCTGATGTCATGTGGTCTGTGCATGTGTCATGGCTTGATAAGCCTTTAAACATAGAGGCCATGCGTCAGTGAAAGACTAACAAGAGTGAAATGCCGTAATCCCTCGTCTGTTTGAAGAAAATACTAGCTGTTTGAAAATGAAGGGAGGACCTGGAGGAGTTTTCCAGGCTTAGCTTAGTATCGATGGTGCGCTTGTGCGTTGTAGTTCGTGTGTGTGTGACTGTAGCTTCTGAACCTTACAAATGACCACATACAAATGTGTAAACACTCAGTCTCTAAAGCATGCTAGCTAATATTCCAATACTACATTTTACATTTATGTCATTTAGCAGACGCTCTTATCCAGAGCGACTTACAGTTAGTCCATACATTATTCTTTTTTATTTTCATACTGGACCCCCATGGGAATCGAACCCACAACCCTGGCGTTGCAAACGCAATGCTTTACCAACTGAGCTACCTCCCTGCCGGCCATTCCCTCCCCTACCCTGGACGACGCTGGGCCAATTGTGCGCCGCCCCATTGATCTCCCGGTTGCGGCCGGCTACAGCAGAGCCTGGATTCGAACCAGGATCTCTAGTGGCACAGCTAGCACTGCGATGCAGTGCCTTAGACCACTGCGCCACTCGGGAGTAAAGCATTGTTCGATAACTAAGCCAGATAATGTTTTAAAGCATATTTCAAGTAATCTTATGTCTCATGTTGCCCGTATATGTTTAGTTATGTTATGTAACCTAAGAGTAATGTTTTCTATAATATGCTCAGGCAGCTCGCATTCAGTAAGTAGGGGCCATAGTACCGGCAGGGATTCCATTGAGGTCCTAAGCCCTGAGGCTGTTGTCATGAAGCTGATGTATGACTTCTGATGCTCTGCTCTCCATTCCACAATCTGATATGAAATGAACCGTAGCTTTGAGTTCAGTGCTTCACACACGTTCCGTGCTGCCACACCCAATGCAAATACTAAACACTGGCATTCTGGTAGTGATTCATAGACTGAATGGCGTGTGTGTGATGATCATTTATCCAGAATGGATTTGTGTTTGTTGTTTCTCTGTGGTTGTCTTTTGTAATTCATGTGTGATACATGAAGTTAGTGTTTGTGCTGAACTGGTAGTAACCAATATGTTCTCCTTTGTCTCAACTAGAGGCAATAGATGCATCACCTCTTATTGATCCTCCCCATTAGGTTTGCATTGTAACCATCATGCTAGCTCCAGTTATAAGTATCAGTGTTTAACTGGAGAGGCAGTTCCTCTGCTTGGTTGTCTAGTCCTGCTGCTTCGGCTTTGGCTCAGCTGAGAGGAAGGAGGGCGAGAGCCGGTCAGGGAGACGATCGGGCGGTCAGGGAATGTTTGGCTGGAATTTATTTGCCGGGTCTGTCACCACAGCATTAACTGTGAGGGGCAATGATAGCCCTGCTAGGCATGCGTCTATCTGGACTAAGGAGCGGCCTGCCAACAACCCCCAGCCACATCTGAGGACTGGATATGGCTGGAATGAGATCCACTGCTGAATTAGATCTGGTGAACTGGGGTTGGCATGCCCCGAGGGGTGAGGCATTTGAAGCCTGCCCTTTCAGGACTATTTTAATTCATAAGGTTTTAATTTCTCAACAAGAGCTCTGTATAATTTAGAGAATATGGCTGTTACTGAATAGCCTACATATAGTTATAGGTAGGGGCAGATCAGCATAGCTAGGCTTAACTTACAGCAGAACCCGCATACTGCATAGCCTAATTATTCTCAAACATTACATGGATTTAAGTGGAATGTATAGGAATGAATGTAGGACAAACACACCTCCACATGTACACACAAACAGGGAAGTTGTGCTAGTGCTGTGGAAACAACAGTCACAGCTGGGGCAGACACACAATCAGAAACCTGTTTGTCCAGTTAGTTCCCACCAAACCAAACTCACTCAGGTGTCACGCAGCTGCACCTGAAGCTCTATTTCACAGCAGCCCTTCTGCCATTGGCTCGTTCTCCCATGATAAGGTTGAGCCCCTGATGTCCCGTGTCCCTCTGTTCTGTTGAACTTCTGTTTTGTTGACCACAAAAAAGCTGGGTGAATTCATTTGAATTCAATCACTTCTTGACAGCACTAGGCTTGGCCGGTATACCAGGATATTTTGAAATCGCCACGGGATGGTTTTTCAATACCGTTGAAACTGTTTATTTTAAATTTTTTATAAATATTTGTAGCTACTTTAAGTAAATACCTACAGTCAACTTGAGCAATACGTTAGCAGATAAAGAAGATCACATTCTTCACGTCACCTGTCACACTATTTTTCATTAGGAAGCTTACTGGTAGTCCCCCAGTCACGTGGTGTTTGTTTACAAGCACACAACGATGAGAGACCAGAGCCTCTTGAGTCACTCACTGTTGTGCAGCACGCGCCAGGTGATCTAGTTACAGTATGGATTTCACAACTAAATGTTTGCCAGCTAGATATCTTTACTATTAAGTTAACTGTCTAAAATGTGCTAAATGCTCTGCAGTTGTGCATTTGGTTTGCTAATTTAGTAGCTAGTTAGCTATCTAGCTAAGTGGTAAGCTTCTTCCAAAATCAAGCTTTGCTTGGTGACAGCAGAGAATCCCCTCAAGAGCTTTGCTGTCTAATATTTGTTTGGTGTGTGCAGCAAACTGAGTAGCAGGTCTGGAATTTCATGATTTTAGTGGAAGGCCATGTGGCCTTCAAGAGGTGCCCAATCTGCTAAGGCACCAAGACCATTAACCAAAGTAGCCAATTAAATTAATTTGAAAACCCCAAAACGGTAGCTATTATGTTAAGAAAAACGTGAGCGTATGTAAATGTACATAAATAATTAGCCTACATGTCGAAGTGTAGGTGATAGCCTATGTGAATTGGCTACAATCTGTCATGTCCAGACCGATGCTGACATGAGGGAGGCACCTGAAAATGTAGCCAAACTTTAATTAGACTTTTAATTCGGAAAGTATTCTGACCCCTTGTTTTTTCACACATTTTGTTACGTTACAGCCTTATTCTAAAATTGATTAAATTGTTTTTTCCCCTCATCAATCTACACACACTACCCCATAATAACAAAGCAGAAACAGGTTTTCAGACATTTTTGCAAATGTATAAAAAAGTGATAATCACATTTACGTAAGTATTCAGACCCTGTACTCAGTACTTTGTTGAAGCACCTTTGGCAGCGATTACAGCCTAGAATCTTCTTGAGTATGACACTACAACCTTGGCACACCTGTATTTGGGGAGCTTCTTCCATTCCTCTCTGCAGATCCTCTCAAGCTCTGTCAGATTGAATGGGGAGCGTCACTGCACAGCTATTTTCAGGTCTCCAGAGATGTTCGATTGGGTTCAAGTCCGGGCTCTGGCTGGGCCACTCAAGGACATTCAGAGACTTGTCCCGAAGCCACTCCTGCGTTGTCTTGGCTGTGTGCTTAGGGTCGTTGTCCTTCTGGAAGGTGAACCTTCGCCCCAGTCTGAGGTCCTGAGCGCTCTGGAGCAGGTTTTCATCAAGGATCTCTCTGTACTTTGCTCCGTTCATCTTTTCCTCGATCCTGACTAGTGTTCCAGTCCCTGCCGCTGAAAAACATCCCCACAGAATGTTGGTACCCTTCCTCAGATCTGTGCCTCAGCACAATCCTGTCTCAGAGCTCTACAGACAATTCCTTCAACCTCATGGCTTGGTTTTTGCTCTGACATGCACTATCAGCTGTGGGACCATACATAGACAGGTGTGTGCCTTTTTCAAATCATGTCCAATCAATTGAATTTACCACAGATGGACTCCAATCAAGTTGTAGAAACATCTCAAGGATGATCACTGGAAGTCTCATAGCAAAGGGTCTGAATACTTATGTAAATAAGGTATTTCTGTGTTTTATTTTTAATAAATGTGCAACAATTTCGAAAAACATGCGATATTGTGTGTAGATTGAGGGAAAATAATGATTTAATCAATTTTAGAATAAGGCTGTAACGTAACAAAATGTGGAAAAGGGAAGTGGTCTGTATACTTTCCGAATGCACTGTACAGTGCCTTTAGAAAGCATTCATACCCCTTGACTTATTACATCCTGAATTCAAAATGGATTAAATTGATTTTTTCCCCTCCCCATCTATACACAATACCCTATAATGACAAAGTGAAAACTTGTTTGTAGACATTTTTGCAAATTTATTGAAAATGAAATACAGAAATCTCATTTACATAAGTATTCACACCCCTGAGTCAATACTTTGTAGAATCACCTTTGACAGTTATTACAGCTCTGAGTCTTTCTGTGTAAATATGTAAGAGCTTTCCACACATGGATTGTTCAACATTTGCCCATTCATTTTTTTCACAATTCTAAAAGCTCTGTCAAATTAGTTGTTGATCATTGCTAGACAACCATTTTCAGTTATTGTCATAGATTTGCAAGTAGATTTAAGTCAAAACTGTAACTTGGCCACTCGGGAACATTCACTGTCTTCTTGGTAAGCAAACTCCTGTGTAGACTTGGCCTTTAGATTTTAGGTTATTGTCCCCGGTTTTAGGTTACAGTGGGGAAAAAAAGTATTTAGTCAGCCACCAATTGTGCAAGTTCTCCCACTTAAAAAGATGAGAGAGGCCTGTAATTTGCATCATAGGTACACGTCAACTATGACAGACAAATTGAGATTTTTCTTTTCAGAAAATCACATTGTAGGATTTTTAATGAATTTATTTGCAAATTATGGTGGAAAATAAGTATTTGGTCACCTACAAACAAGCAAGATTTCTGGCGCTCACAGACCTGTAACTTCTTCTTTAAGAGGCTCCTCTGTCCTCCACTCGTTACCTGTATTAATGGCACCTGTTTGAACTTGTTATCAGTATAAAAGACACCTGTCCACAACCTCAGTCACACTCCAAACTCCACTATGGCCAAGACCAAAGAGCTGTCAAAGGACACCAGAAACAAAATTGTAGACCTGCACCAGGCTGGGAAGACTGAATCTGCAATAGGTAAGCAGCTTGGTTTGAAGAAATCAACTGTGGGAGCAATTATTAGGAAATGGAAGACATACAAGACCATTGATAATCTCCCTCGATCTGGGGATCCACGCAAAATCTCACCCCGTGGGGTCAAGATCACAAGAACGGTGAGCAAAAATCCCAGAACCACACGGGGGGACCTAGTGAATGACCTGCAGAGAGCTGGGATCAAAGTAACAAAGCCTACCATCAGTAACACACTACGCCGCCAGGGACTCAAATCCTGCAGTGCCAGATGTGTCCCTCTGCTTAAGCCAGTACATGTCCAGGCCCGTCTGAAGTTTGCTAGAGTGCATTTGGATGATCCAGAAGAGGATTGGGAGAATGTCATATGGTCAGATGAAACCAAAATATAACCTTTTGGTAAAAACTCAACTCGTCGTGTTTGGAGGACAAAGAATGCTGAGTTGCATCCAAAGAACACCATACCTACTGTGAAGCATGGGGGTGGAAACATCATGCTTTGGGGCTGTTTTTCTGCAAAGGGACCAGGACGACTGATCCGTGTAAAGGAAAGAATGAACGGGGCCATGTATCGTGAGATTTTTGAGTGAAAACCTCATTCCATCAGCAAGGGCATTGAAGATGAAACGTGGCTATGTCTTTCAGCATGACAATGATCCCAAACACACCGCCCGGGCAACGAAGGAGTGGCTTCGTAAGAAGCATTTCAAGGTCCTGGAGTGGCCTAGCCAGTCTCCAGATCTCAACCCCATAGAAAATCTTTGGAGGGAGTTGAAAGTCTGTGTTGCCCAGCGACAGCCCCAAAACATCACTGCTCTAGAGGAGATCTGCATGGAGGAATGGGCCAAAATACCAGCAACAATGTGTAAAAACCTTGTGAAGACTTACAGAAAACGTTTGACCTGTGTCATTGCCAACAAAGGGTATATAACAAAGTATTGAGAAACATTTGTTATTGACCAAATACTTATTTTCCACCATAATTTGCAAATAAATTCATTAAAATTCCTACAATGTGATTTTCTGGATTTCTTTTTCTCATTTTGTCTGTCATAGTTGACGTGTACCTATTATGAAAATTACAGGCCTCTCATCTTTTTAAGTGGGAGAACTTGCACAATTGGTGGCTGACTAAATACTTTTTTTCCCCCACTGTATTTGTCAAACATGACTGCCTGTCACGATCGTTTATGGAAGATACGGACCAAGGCGCAGTGTGATAAGCGTAAATTTTATGAAGTACTTAACTCACGACAAAACAACAAACAAACGAAACGTGAAGTCCTAGGTTACACAAAACAAACCTTAACGGAACAAGATCCCACAACGACTGGTGCCAAACAGGCTGCCTAAGTATGGGCCCCAATCAGAGACAACGAGATACAGCTGCCTCTGATTGGGAACCACCCTGGCCAACATAGATCTAAACGATCTAGCACATCAACATAGAAAATACAACACAGAATCTACACACCCTGGCTCAACATTTCAGAGTCCCCAGAGCCAGGGCGTGACAGTACCCCCCCCCCCCCCCCCCCCCTCGGAGGTGGATCCGGCTCCGGGTGTGACCACCACTTTCTTTCCACCTCCCCGTTGCACCCCTGGTCTGGTCTGGCACCGCTGACTGGAGCTGCACCCGACGACGGTGGATCGATCTGTACAGGCTCCGGACTGGAGCCGCTGGCCGGAGCTGGACTGGGCACCGGTGGAGCGGATTGCTCTGGCTCCGGAGTGGATCCGCTGACAGGAGTTGGACCGGACCCCGGTGGAGCGCATTGCTCTGGCTCCGGAGTGGAGCAGCTGACCGGTGCCGGACCAGGCACCGGGTGAACAGGCACGGGCCGTGCCGGACTGGACACACGCACCACTGGCTTGGTGCGGGGAGCAGGAGCGGGCCGGACCAGGCTGACGACGCGCACCACTAGCTTGGTGCGGGGAGCAGGAACGGGCCGCACCGGGCTGACGACGCGCACCACTGGCTTGGTGCGGGGAGCAGGAACGGGCCGCACCGGGCTGACGACGCGCATCACTGGCTTGGTGCGGGGAGCAGGAACGGGCTGGACCGGGCTGACGACGCGCACCACTGGCTTGGTGCGGGGAGCAGGAACGGGCCGGGCTGGACTGGGAACACGCACCACTGTCTTGGTGCGGGGTGCAGGAACAGGCCGGACCGGGCTGGCGACGCGCACCACTGGGTTGGTGCGAGGGGCAGGAACAGGCCGGACCGGGCTGGCGACGCGCACCACTGGGTTGGTGCGAGGGGCAGGAACAGGCCGGACCGGGCTGGCGACGCGCACCACTGGCTTGGTGCGAGGGACAGGAACAGGCCGGGCTGGACTGGGAACACGCACCACTGGCTTGGTGCGGGGAGCCGGAACGGGCCGGGCCGGACTTTGGAGGCGGACTGGAGGTCTGGAGCGAAGAGCTGACACAACCCGTCCTGGCTGAATGCCTACTTCCACACAATACGTGTGAGGCATCAGCACAGGACGTACGGGGCTGTGCACTCGTACTGGCGCTACAGCACGTGGCACTGGCGCAGGATATACGGGACCGAGGAGGCGTACTGGAGACCACGAGCGTTGAGCCGGCACACCCCGTCCTGGCTGAATGCCCATCTTTTCACGACACGTGCGTGGTGCTAGCACAGGACATACAGGACTGTGCCGGAACACTCGCGGCACAGTATGTGGCTCCGCATAACACGGAGCCTGCCCAGTCACACGCTTCCTAGCCTGAGTACGGGGAGTTGGCTCTGCTCTAACCCTCGGCCCCGCCAACCACCCTTTTAGCCCCCCCAATTTTTTTTATTGGGGCTGTCTCTCGGGCTTCCTCCTCGGCCGGTACCCTCTGCGTTGCCGCTGCTCCTCTCTATAGCGCGCCTCCACAGTCTCCTCCCAAGGACGGCGATCCATTCCGGCCTGAATCTCCTCCCAAGTCCAGGATCCCTTCCCGTCCAGGATCTCCTCCCAGGTCCAGGCTGTCTGTTCCTGGACACGCTGCTTGGTCCTCTTTTGGTGGGATCTTCTGTCACGATCGTTTATGGAAGATACGGACCAAGGCGCAGCGTGATAAGCGTAAATTTTATTAAGTACTTAACTCTCAACAAAACAACAAACAAACGAAACGTGAAGTCCTAGGTTACACAAAACAAACCTTAACGGAACAAGATCCCACAACGACTGGTGCCAAACAGGCTGCCTAAGTATGGTCCCCAATCAGAGACAACAAGATACAGCTGCCTCTGATTGAGAACCACCCTGGCCAACATAGATCTAAACGACCTAGCACATCAACATAGAAAATACAACACAGAAACTACACACCCTGGCTCAACATTTCAGAGTCCCCAGAGCCAGGGTGTGACACTGCCGTTTAGCCTACAGTGCCTTCAGAGCCTTCAGAAAGTATTCACACCACTTGACGTTTTCCACATTTTGTTGTGTTAGTCTGAATTTAAAATAGATTAAATTGAGATTGGCCTACACACCATACCCCATAATGTCAAAGCTGAAACGTCTTGTGTAGATGGAGCGGTCGGAACGCAATTGAGTGAGTGAGACATGAAGGTGAAAGGAAATTTAGGGAGCAGAACTGTGTGATGCTTGCTTTCTTTTTTGTTGTGTCCCGCAAATGCACATGTACAAATGGAATACTAGAATCAAAGCACATTAACATTGTCTTCAAGATACAATTTCGACCAAATAGTTTTACAGTATTTGAACAAAATGTGATCTCTGGTTAAAGAACAATTTTTTTGTGGTCCGTTCGAGTACTCGATTACTCATGCCAATCCCTAGGCCGTAGAGGAAAATGGAGAACACCAACTTTCTATAGAGGGGTCATAATAGTTTGTAGGCCAAACCGTTCGGACGCTACAGACATTGTTGTGAGAAGACAGATTTTCGTTATGTCTCATGGTCTGACAAACACCGCTGTAGCTCTGCCACCTTTCACCGCAGATGTGGAAGGCCGACATCGGCGGGTGCGGTGGATTGAGATGCAGCCCAAGCAAAAAACATATCTCTAGCTTAGACTGAATCTTTAAAATATTATTATTATTTGGTACTTTTTACCCGTTTTTCTCCCCAATCTCGTGATAGTCAATTGGTTGTTACAGTCTTGTCCCATCGCTGCAACTCCCGTGCGGCCTCGGGAGAGGCGAAGGTCAAGAGCCATGCATCCTCCGAAACACGACCCTGCCAAGCCGCACTGCTTCTTGACACACTGCCCGCTTAACCCGGAAACCAGCCACACCAATGTGTCGGAGGAAACACTGTACAGCTGGCGACCGAAGCCAGCGTGCATGCTAGAGCGCGATTGGACAAGGACATCCCAGCGGGATGGAACCCGGATCTGTAGTGATGCCTCTAGCACCTGATCAGTGCCTTAGACTGCTGCACCACTCGGGAGGCCCTAAACAGACTGATTTTTATGGGGATTTTTGTATTATGCTAATTAGATTTCAGCGGGGGCATGGACATCGGCTGTAGGGGGTTATTAAAGGTGCAACAGTCAGCAATAATCTAATTCAGGGTGTGAGACATGAGTCAAATATAAGCCCCACTAATAATTTAATTATTTTATCAAAATAGTTTAACCTGCTTTTTTGCAATCACTGATCTTGCTTTCAAGTCTGTCTATGAAAATGCCCTTTTTGTTGCACATTTAACCAGAACCATGCATAATGCACATAAATAATAATTACTAACTTCTTGTAGCAGGCATTATAGAAATTAACACAGATCTCATAAACAATCTCTCAAGCACCACAGGCTAGTGAGTAGCCAGCTAATTTCAAGTTTAGCCAACTCCGATCTATTTGCTAGCTAACAAGACAGAATAGTTGAACTGTTATGAACACACCCTTCTGTCCGTATCCAACTGTTTGAGCAGCATGCTAGCCTGTCCACTTTGTTCAGATGTTGAAATCAATTGGCCTACCCAATTTCTTTTATATAATTGTGTTTTATGCTTATTGCACATTTATAAAACCGACTGGACAGCTAATATAAGTCTTTGGCTAAAATGCTGCTAGCAGTACATGGTACTGCAATGCTGCGTGCGACAAACTGAGCATTCATTTTCCAGAATCAATGTTAATTGATACTCCTGTTTTAGTAGTGTCTGCTCTAAGCACAATTTGAGTAGTTGAGACATAAAAAGGGTATTGTTAGAAACGTCTCCTCTATTACAGTAAAATAATGTTTCAGTGTTTCAGTGTCAGTAATAACGATTTTTTGGACCAAACCTCAAATGCAAATAATGAGTTGAAACCGCTTGTCAGAGAGGAAGAAGTGATCTCTAGTGCTGAGCGATTAACAAAAATGTTGTATTTTTCTTTGTTTCAATTATTTTAATTCCATTTCATTCGCTTTTTTCCTTTTGAGCTCAATGCGCACATCGTACAGTTTCTCTAGAGGTAAATCAGATCCTGCCTGAACTGTACGATGTGGTAGGGAGTTTAGCGCATAAAATGTGGTAATTAACTACAATGACCATAATTCACTGCGCATCTACTTGTCCGGTCTGTGTTTCTTGTATGACTGCTGTTGAAGAGAGAAGAATGCAGATCATGAGGTGATATAGAGAGCAGCTGTTGCTTCATATCGCTACCTGAAAATACATGATCTAAGCGATTTAGTAGTTGGTATTCATCAGTCAAAGTATGCCTTATTTACTTTGAAGAACTACTAAAATAGTGATTTTGTCAGACAGTATAGGCAGCAGCTCTATAGAGATGAGAGGATGACTTGGAATGAAATAATGAAGTCATCAAATAAAACATGTAATATACACAACTGACATAAATTATGGTTAATAAGTGATCATCAGTAATGGGCAGTCACTACCATCATGGGATTTTTATTAATTGTTTTATTCTGTGTTACTTCATTCAACCCACGTAATGCATAGTGCATTTAATGTTTTAAAAAAGTTATCGAAATCGAAAACTGTGATTATTTCTTAATAATCTAACCGAAACCGAACCGACTGCAAAAAGCACTAATCGCTCAGCATTAGTGATCTCTCAACTTTGTTGACATAAGTGGCAAGGGGAGGGTGTGTGTGTGTGTGTAAACGGAGAGGTGAAGCGAGTGGTTTCACTCTCGCCAAAATCTATCCAAAATAAGTCCAATGCGTTTATATTGGCTTATTTTGGACCTAAGCTTGTCGCCTTTGGGACAACGACTCACTCATGTCTCCGCCCTAACAATGTATCTCGTCATTATGTTCAGATCTCTGGTGTAACTGGGAAGGCGCACACAGCACAGAAGGAGCGAAGGAGATGAGACCAAAAAGACATGAGAACAAGCGGACATAAACGCTCATAAAAACTAAAAATACAAAAAACCTTGATTCTTGAGATACAGGCATTTGGAAAATCGCGTAAAAACATATATTCGAATTAACCCAGTGTCACAGGAAGGCCTCCCGAGCCACGTTCTGTTCACCCTGCTACCATCTAGCAGGTGGAGACGTTACAGGTACATCAAAGCTGGGACGGAGAGAATGAAAAACAGCTTCTATCTCCAGGCCATCAGACTGTTCACCAGTCATCACCAGCCAGTTACCACCCGGTACTCTACCCTATACCTTAGGGACTGCTGCCCCATAAAATTAACACCTGCCAAATGCGGGTAAGATGTTTATTTCACCTGCCACGTTGGCGGGTGGTCAGGGCTCCACAGTGCGAGCATTTCACTCGCCTTTGTGAATAAAAATAGTCAAGTATGATCACATTTATAGTGAAATAAATGCTGCAGTAGCTGTTTTCAAAGTATTTCCGCCGTTTTGTTTCATAGCTTTTAAATTAATCGCACAAAGTCAAAGAACTACGAATTCTATATAGCCTATTCCACCTCGCGCTGCAAAACTGTCTGGCTGGGGGCTGTGCGCACATGAAGAGCTGAGTGAAATATTAATTTTCAGAAGCGCTGCGCACAGGCATAAACGTTGGTCTAATTTACTTGAAACTGAAGTGAGACTTTGTCCTTGTTTCTTGGCTATTTACATTTTGTTCACAATCTAGGTTGTTTTTCAATGTATGAGTTTCAACTGCTAGGGAAGAGAAGAAAACGCTTCTACTAGTCAGACTCAATCTCACAGGCACAAACATGACTCAAATCACACTACCACGGTAACCTCCCGCCCTTAAAGGGGCAGGTGAACATTTTTGTACATTTTTGTCTCATCTGTGGTATTTTGGTTAAGACTCAGGTCACAGAAATGAAATAAACAATATACCACATTACTTCTTACTAGTAATACATTTGTTTTAGAAACATTACAAAGCATGCTCATCTGTTTTTGTGTGTGTTATGTTGGTGTAATTCTAGCGAAAAAAATATATATTTTGGTTTGTAAAAAATCTACCTGCCACAGTGGCTGGTGGACGAAAAAGTTAGTTTTATGCCATGGTGCAAAAGTCATTGAATGCTAGTCACTTTAATAATGTTTACATATTCTATAAACTTATGCTGTACATACCTTTGTACTCTATAGACACCACTTATTTATATCCCGGACTCTTGAGATCTCTTGTTTATTTCTTTTGGTTGCACTACTGGAGGCATTTGTGAATTTCCTCTAGATCCCATGTTTCTGATCACCTAGTCTAGACACATGATGTTGATTTAACTTTATTATTACTGTTGCTTATGAACCGTTATGTAGCAGGATACAGAATAGACACTCAGTCATTGCCAGACTCATGTGATTCATTTTTCAAAATGAATAAATGCGTTCATACCACATGCATAGATTTTTGTCTCTTTGTGAACTTTGTACTACTTTCTCACAATTCTTGCCTTTCTAAGAATTTGAGTAGTCACCTGCAGTATATCTTATTTCAATCTGTCATACAGTTGTGTACAGTATAATAATTGCGCCTCTCTCCCGTCTCCCACCCGCCTTTCCTTGCTTTTCCTCCCTCCCCTTCTCTCTCTCTCCCCTTCTCCCCCCAGAATAACATGCTGGAGTGGGGTGAGCGGGGTGATTCCCCTGCAGGCCTGTTCAACCTGCAGGGAGAGGAGGAGCCCTTCTCATGGCCGGGTCCCAAGACTATCCATCTGCGGCGCACCTCTCAGGGCTTCGGCTTCACCCTGCGCCACTTCATTGTCTACCCACCAGAGTCTGCCGTGCACCCTTACCCCTTCCCGGTAAGCACCACAGTCACGGTCACATGCGCTTCCATTCAGTTCTTTGACATTTGTTTAGCACTTCGTATGATGTCATTGTGGCAGAAGTTGCAACAAAATGTGAGTAATGCCCCAAACACAATTTGAGTAAAATCAGTAACTTAGATGTTGTCCACAAGAGGGCAGCAGTGTGTGTGCAAAGTTTCAGACTGATACATTCAAGAATGAGAGATCTACATAATATTTTGTATCAAGTCTCCCAGGTGTCCCTCACCAGTTTGCCCAAATGTACCCAAGTGGCCCAATTGGTCAATTGATACATTTCCAAGTACATAACTATCGAGAACATACAAACATGCTATGGTAATAAAAAATGTACGTTTACACACTCCCAGGAATGTCATACATGATGGATCATTAGCTCCCTACATAAAAGGTACTAACCTTCACACCTCTAGATGGCCGGGCGGGGGTAGGTGTGGAGCCAGAGACAGCAGAGGGGTCAGACTGGAGGAGCTAGTTCCTACATTTTAATGAGTGGGGGTGGAGGACTTTAATGTGGTGTCTTTGATGTTGGCTCCCACAGGTAATCTTACTCTCTACCACTATAGAGGATTTAAAACAAATCTGATAGAACTCAAGTTTACTATTACTTATTTTATTTAACCTTTATTTTAGCAGGGGGTGAGCACCGCATCAATACATCAAATATACAACACATATCTACACTGTGTGCACAATTATTAGGCAAGTTGTATGTTTGAGGATTAATTTGATTATTGAACAACTACAGTGCTCTCGGTCAATCCAAAATGTGAATAAACCTGAATATTTAAGAAAGTAAAAGTGAGGTTTTGGCTTTCTTTGGAGAATATCTATGTGTGCACAATTATTGGGCAGCTATTAGTGTGCCCAATTATTATGCAACTTAATTAAAAAACGAAAAGTTCCCCATCACACTTGCTTATTTTCATCTGTTAAAGTGAAAATAATAAACAAACAACTCAATTTACAAATAAATTTTCTGACATAAAAAAAACATCTGTGACCAATATAGCCAGACTTCTTTTCAATAACAGTCATAAGCCTTCCATCCATGGAGTCTGTCAGTTTCTTGATCTGTTGACGATCAACTTTTTGTGCAGCAGCAACCACAGCCTCCCAGACACTGGTCAGAGAGGTGTACTGTTTTCCTTCACCGTAAATCGACTGTTTAAGAAGGGACCACAGGTTCTCAATAGGGTTTAGGTAAGGTAAGGAAGGGGTCATTATTCTTTCATCTTTAAGGCCTTTACTGGCTAGCCACGCATTGGAGTACTTCGACGCATGCGATGGAGCATTGTCCTGCATAAAAATCATGGTCTTCTTGAAAGATGCAGACTTTTTCCTGTACCACTGCTTGAAGAAAGTGTCTTCTAAAAACTGGCAGTAGTTTGAGGCTATCTTCATCCCGAAAAGGTCCAACTAGCTCATCTTTAATAATACCAGCCCATACCAGTACCCCACCTCCACCTTGCTGGCGTCTGAGTCGAAGTGGAGCTCCGTGCCCGTTACTGATCCAGCCACGGGCCCATCCATCTGGTCCATCAAGAGTCACTCTCATCTCATCAGTCCATAAAACCTTTGAAAAATCTGTCTTCAGATATTTCTTGGCCGTCTTGACGTTTCAACTTATGTGTCTTGTTCAGTGGTGGTCGGGTTTCAGCCTTCCTTACCTTGGCCATGTCTCTGAGCACTGAACACCTTGTACTTCTGGGCACTCCTGGTAGGTTGCAGTTCTGGAATATGACAGCACTGGAGGATAATGGGTTCCTGGTAGCTTCACGTTTGATTCTTCTCAAATCTTTGGCAGTTAATTTGCGTCTTTTTTTCTCAACACGGTTCTTGCGACCCTGTTGACTATTTGCAACAAAACGTTTGATGGTTCTGTGATCACGCCCCAATATCTTTCAAGAGTGCTGCATCCCTCTGAAATACTTTTTAAAAAATTTTGACTTTTCAGAGTCAGTTAAATCAATTTTTTGGCACATTTTGCCTGAGGAAAAGAAGCTGCCTAATAATTATACACACCTTGATATAGGGTATTGATCTCCTTAGGCAACACCCTCCCTCATTACACAAATACACATCACCTGATATGCTTAAATCCAATAAGTATCAAACAATAGCATGGTATTTATTCGCTGTAATAGCTACTGTAAAATGGACACTGCAGTTAAATTAACAATCATTTAAGCTTTCTGACCATATAAGACATGTCTGTCCCGGAAAGTTGGCTTTTGTTTGCAACGCCATTCTAGTCAAATATTGCATATTGAGCAGCAACTGTCCCGATTTCGGGACACTGATCCAGTAGAGTTAAACAACTCCCTGACCTCTTTCAACTCCGATATCTTCATCATTGCTGGTGGCAAATAACAAAATGGCAGATTTTATCCGCACCAAAGGATGTATCATAACTGTTGGGATATCAGACATTACAGACCAATGCTGCATCTCTAAGGGCATTAAAACTCATGTTTGTTTTTTTAATTAATTTTTTACAGGAAGAGCATGGCCGCAGAGGTAAGTTGACAGTTACTTCCTCTCCCTGTCTGTCTGTCCTTCAGTACTGCATAGTCAGTCACTCTGTCTCTACCTCCCACTTAGTATGATTTTTCCATCTGTTGATTTAGCTCTTTTACTGTACTTCCTTGTTATGCACATGGCACGATGTAGCTGTTGTGTTAGGGTGACCTTTGTAGAGGCCTGCCTGAAACTGTTTGGCCAGCAGCACCACCGGTTACTGTCCTCAACTGACCCTTGACCTTTATCCTTCCAACTGCACTTTGTTGTCAGTGTCAACCCTTTCACATCACTACAAAATGTTACCCAAAGCCCTTGTTTTTAGTTTTTTGCATTTTTCGATTGTGTGTTTGTAGGTGTGTGTGTGTGGGTGTTTTGTGCATGGGTGTTTTGTTGTTTTACGTTTAGGGCTGTGGCGGTCATGACATTTTTTCAGCCGGTGATTGTCAAGCAAATAACTGCCGGTCTAACGGTAATTGACCGTTAATTAACATAAACACATAATTTAGCATCTCCTGTCTTCCATGCATAGTCTACAAGCCACTGATGCAGACCTTTTGGAACATCTACATTTAAAAAAGTATAATGAATCCATGTAATATAGCCTACACCATCACAATAAATCCATTATTTATTTTAGACAGGTCTAAGGAAACATGATATAAAGAAAATGTAGTCTACTCTGAGTTGCCCTTATGTTAGGCCCTGAGCTGGCTATGCCATATGGCGGCGGGCTACACTAGTTCACTTAGCAGACAAGACTTGCTTAGAATTCCGTGGCATTATTTTATATTATTTTATAGTATGAAGAATACAATTGAACATAGCTGAATAACATAGAAAGGCTATTTTCTCCAAACGATTTGAGGGAGTGCGCACATGCGGCTATTCTGTGTTGAGCGGTTAACAAAGAAACAGGTACTCCTATATGCTTAATTTAGTTATTTATGTAACTTTAGTTGTGATACAAATGTTGGGCTATATGTTTAGATTTTTAGACATTCTAAGGCTGCATGATGCGACTCTAATGATGATTTGAAAAAAGGCAAATGAAAGGCATGAGCTCTGCTTTTGTTTTTTGCGCAGGCTGTACACACTTCATCAGTCTCCCATTCACAATTTGACAAGCACTTGATAATGCAAGGAATTTCCTGGGGCATCCCCTTTGTGTGGCCGTAATGCCCCCTAAAAAAATCCATGCCTTTTGTGGCCGTTGTGCCCTTGGGCTGAATATAATAATTATAATTCCCTTCTCCCGGCTGTGCGCTTCGAAGCACCTCTCACTCACATGGCTCTCCGTCATGTGATCGGGTCTTTCTCACAGGCTACAAGTGAAGACAGACACATCGGAGACACAAATGCGCGCGTCCTTATCCAATTCCGAGGCGCATATTGAAGATATTGGAAGAACTGTCCACATTTACTTTTCGTCAGCCAACAAGATAAGTAGGCCTAACGAACAGCAACAGCACTAGCCTATGTCAATCTTCTATCCACCATAGTACAAAAGTTGACCTATTCTGTGCAAGAAAGAAATATTCCAAATATAGTCTGGGACAGTTGTGGGATGCAATAGATCCCAAATTAATACAACCACTAGCATCAAAAAACATATTTTAAGTAATGAGGGTGATGCAACAGATCAGAACATTTAGCTTAAAATGTTGATAAATTATTAGGCTATTTCTTCACATTATAAGCGCAGCAATGCACACACGGCGGTAGGCTATAAGCGCGAATGTTTCATTAGCAGGAAAACACCATTCTCAAAAGTAACCGCAAATGCGATTTATGCATGTAGTCCTTTTATTATAAAGCTTTATTTTTATGGTGAAAATGATCTTCAAACCTTATCAAAACATATAGGCCTATGGGCTAGGCTACATGAGGTGTGAGACTATGATTTGAAAAGGTCTGGGGGAAAAAAAGGCTTGCGCTGTTTCTTGCCTTAAGATGGGCATCATTCACAAGTGATAGGCTAATATTGTCACCCATCAGACTATTCTTGATTTAATCTTGTCTTTACATATACTAAATAATGTGTGACATTTGTTTTGATTTAGAATGGACCATTATCATGCACCTCTCTCGAAACAGGGGTAGGGGGAAAAATAAATGGAATATGCACTTAAATAGCGAATGGAGGACGCTTTTCCCATGGTTCATTTTCATGCCAGCCAGGTAGGCTATACTCCTGTTGTAAAGAGAAGCAATGTGCTTAATATTAGGAAAGTTGAGAAATAATAATAATATGCCATTTAGCAGACGCTTTTATCCAAAGCGACTTACAGTCATGCGTGCATAAATTTTTTTCTTGTGTATGGCGTTACAAGCGCCGTGCTCTACCAGCTGAGCTACAGAAATAAATATAGTAGGCCTAGCCTATAGAAAGCTGATGGGATCCTCCTCTTTTTAATAGAGGCCATCACTCTGTTTACTCTCACAAAATGCATAGCCTATAGAAATGTTGCGCAACATGAGCTAATGAGCTCTCATTAAGTGTTTGATTAGATTTTCGATCACATTTGCATTGATGTCAGAGTGATTAGAGGGACAATAGAGTGCTGAGTACCAGGCTTTTAGCAAGTTTGGTAGGCTACTAATGACCATCAGCAGCATCAAAGCTTGGAGAAGCCTAATTACTGTGACTAAACGGTCACATGGAATTTGACTGCCATCATGACTCTTGACTGCCGGTGTGGCGGTGTAATACGGTCACCGTAACAGCTCTAGTCCTGTTGAAGAAAGATTATAACCCTTAACCCCTTTCAATTCACAACAAAGTTACCCAAAGCCTTTGTTTTTAGGCTTTCATTTTTTTTGTAGAACACTACACCCGTTGAATAAAACTAATCATGCCCACATTCTGAGCAATCCGTTTGGCCTGTGGTCTGCTGTTCCAGTGTGTCTCGTCTCCTCCTAACACCACAATGGTAGTAGGTGTGTGTTTGGGATCTCCCTGTGGATTGTTTGTGTGTTTAAACTGTGTATATTTTGAGTGGGCTTTTGTTGACCATAGGGGTGGTTTGCTGTTGCTGGAACCTGTCCAACTAGAGTTAATATCAGAGATGTGTTTTGACAACTTGAGCAGTAGAGTAGGATATAGGCCTATGTCCAGGAAAGAAACAATGTATGTATAATCCAGAAATTTGAAAGCAAATAGTTTTATCTGTGTGCATATAAACTACGGTTAGTTTTTTTTAAATCAGTGGAAATATGCTAGGATTTTTTTTTAGACTACATTCACCAAAGAAAGAGGGAGAATGTCTAAGTTCTCCTCTGAAGGATTGGATGAAGTAGGAAAATGTTCTGTTTTAAACATACTGTAAAGGAAAAATACAATGATATCTTTGACAGCCAGTGAGATTGTCCAGAGAGCGAGACCATAATAGCTTCCATGACTTGGTCTCACTCTGTCTAGCCCTCAGTCAGGTCAGGGGAAAATATGAAGTAATCCAGGCCTTGCATTTCATAATGCTGGACACTGGAAAGAGTGACAGACACAGGGACCAAATTGGCTGGCTGTGCTGTGACCCTGAGTTGTGAAAGCACAACCTGAGATGCTCCAACCAGCCGAAACGGCCATGGCTTGGCTGTGCTACCACTACAGGAAAGCTATAAACTAGGTTATTACATTAAAAAGCATGGAGCTCCGAGAGAGAGAGATCTTAAATCAATACTTTTGGTTTGCGTTCGTCAGTGTGCTTGTTTCAGGTTGTGGTTGCTGATGTCCTCAGGGGTCGCGTTAAGGCTGGTTTACAGTCAGTCTATCGACATGTCTGTAGACAATAGTCATTGCGACACCATGAACATACTATTGATGTCCGATATCAGACTTGTTGTTTTGAAAAGGTATAAACACAAAACGACAGCCTCTGCATGACATCAGCAGCCAGGTGCTCCAAATAGCATTCTTTCTCTATTTTAACACCAATAAACCCATCCGTTTAAAAATGTATTTGGTAAATGACAACCTAGCAAGCTAGGCAACTAAAAGCAATTTTCTAAACAATGTTTTGTTGCGTTGCTAGCTAGTTAGCTGGCTAGCCAGTTCAAATAATATCCAGAGGATAGCTGACAACGTCTGAACTTTAGCTACTTTTTATTCATTATTACAGGGAAATAAACCCACAACAACATTATTATTTGCAAGGTAATGGGCGAGCTTACAGAAATAACTTACTGCCACAGTGTTTTGAAATAAAAGTAGGTCATTCTATCAGAGAATTGTAGAACTCCTGCATCATCTTGTCACAGGCGGATTTGGTCTGGTTGCTGTGGCAGTCCGGTAACCACGACAACGGACATTGTGACAGTCGCAGAGATGTAAACTTTTTTCATGTCTGTGTGACAAGGAAACTGACAGTCGCAGCGACGGTCTACAGACATTCCACCAGGGTATAAATTAGATGTTGTTTTGAACAGCGACACTTGTCGCATTCTAATTGTCTACAGACATGTCATTAGACCAAGCATAACCGGCCTTTAGAGTTCAGAAATCAGCATTTTCAAAATGCTGACCATCAAAAATATATGTTTAAAACCATTTCACCTGCATTTTATATTGAAAGTAACATTTTTTTTGTTGCTTCAATAGAGTTATCGGGGATGCAACTATACACTATATACACAAAAGTATGTGGACACCCCTTCAAATTAGTAGATTCAGCTATTTCAGCCACACCCGTTGCTGACAGGTGTATAACATCGAGCACACAGCCATGCAATTTCCATAGACAAACATTGGCAATAGAATGGCCTTACTGAAGAGCTCAGTAATTAATTAATTACATTTTCTCCCCAATTTTGTGATATACAATTGCAATCCAATTACGATCTTGTCTCATCGCTGCAACTCCCCAACGGGCTCGGGAGAGGCGAAGGTCGAGACATGCGTACTCCGAAACATCAGTGCCCCACCTCACTAATGCGCTTGTGGCTGAATGGAAGCAAGTCCCCACAGCAATGTTCCAACATCTAGTGGAAAGCCTTCCCAGAAGAGTGGGGGCTGAGGATGTCCACATACTTTTGGTCATGTAGTGTCGTTTTCCTTCACAGAAGATACATTGGTGCAATACATTTGGCAGAAAATAGCTTAATTTCCATCAGATGACAACAGAAGTGCAACACTATTTGGCTAGCAGCCACACAAGTAAATTAGCTTACAATGAAAAAGCAAGGTATCTTTTGCAAAAACGATGTATGGCCATCATATTTCTGTTTATCATACAAAAAATGTAGCCAGCTACATTTCCTAATGTTTTACTTGAAGTTAATCTAGCATTTTACTAGAGAAAAGTAGGCTACACTGAGAAAAGTACCAGAGAAAAAGTATCTACACATCAGTCAGCACTGTCTGCTGAGAGAATGCCTGTTCGTGAATTCTCATCCAAGTGGAGAAGTGCAACTGAAGCACAACATGTGTCTGATGCCAAGCTGAAATTACAATGCAAAGCAATGTACATCTGCATTAATAAAACACAGCAAGATATTTCTTACGTAAACCCTGTGTCATGTTGGTTCTCTTCAATCTCTCTACTGTCATATTACTGTATATTGTACAGTATAGGTGTCACATTATATTCCCAGGTGTGTGTGTGTGTGGAGACTAGTTTGCTGACTCTGGGTTATCCCAGGACAGCCATTGTGAATGAGAGAGAATCCCTTTGTTTACCACGTGGTGGCTAAAACAAAGGGCACGTTCGACATTGCAGCTGACCTTTTAAAGGCGAGTTGAGACTAACTAATCTACAAGTCACCTTGCATGCGTCATAAATAATTACTCAATATTATGTGTCAGTCACAATTTACCCATGATACTTCACGGTTTTGACGCTCTCGAACACGGCCAAAGGCTTCATGAAAATGGCTACCATTGTGAACCTGCCCCAGTGTTGCATCATTGGAAGCCCAGCGAGTCTCCCACAGCACACCTGATTGACTAAGGGATCACACATGTCTCTGGGGCACCCTCTACTGGCCATTTTATTTTATTTGACTTACTAAGTTCCATCATTCCCTACTGCGAACAACTTCAGGTGGTTCTAATAAAAATCACTATGTAGAGGAAATGAAAAGGAAAGGGTCAAGATTTCAACTGGCTCCTCACTCCAAATGATTTACGCTGTCTGGGACTGACTGAGCTCATCTTAGTGTTGAGGAATACAGAGAATGGTCGCAGCAACAGTCGTTGAGTCAGTACTAGTTATCAAATCACTGGATCATTTATTATGAGGGAGCCCCCCGCACCTCTCTGTTTCAGAGAGGTTGGGTTAAATGCGGAAGACCCGTTTGGGTTGAATGCGTTCAGTTGAACAACTGACTAGGTATCCCCTTTCCCTTCCCAAACAAATATGCTGTTGCAGCTTTACATGACACATTCGTATACTTGTGAGAAACAATAGGTTTGTTTGAACATGCTGGCCAGGTGATGGTGATGCGTGTGTAGCACGCTAGCCTTGTATTGCATAGCTCTTCCAAGAAAGGTTCAGTGGCTCACCTCTAAGGTGAGCACCTGTTATTACTGTTAACAGATCTGTCGTCTCTCGATCTCTCACACACCCACTGAGGGAGAAAGAGTGGGCACTCAGGGTCTATCAAACACTCATACTCCCATCTTTCTCACTCAATCACTTGGCTTTCTCTCTCTATATATATATACATGTCTTTCTTCCCTAGCTTCTCTCCCTCCCTATCAGACACATACGACTATGCGCTTATTCTGTATTGAAAAACCTGTATGGCAAATGATCTTGCTACCACATTCGGTGCTTACCAGTGTTACGTCATGATTACCATTAAGACTTCAATATAAGATACTCACAACATTCCTATTTATTTGGAGTTTCATCAATTATAATTTTTTCCCCCCAATTTACAGAATGATAAGTCGTTGGACAGAGCTTTGCGTCTAGTGAGCCTGGAGCTGTTCTTCTGTTTATAGGGAAGGAGTGGGAGTTGTGCAGCTGAGCTCACTCTCTGCTCACTCTCTGCTCTCCCTCCCTCCCTCCCTCCCTCCCGCTCATCCTCTCTTCTCTCATTTGCTTTCCTCTCCTCTGCAGCCATGCAGCTGCTAGGAGACAGGAGCAGAATGAGCAAACAGGTTCTCCTACTAAACTCGGACTATTCATTTCCCAAATCTCCACTAGCTCGGCTACCATATTAGGAGGCTTTTTCCTACTTGGTTGAGTTCTCATTCAGACCTGTTGTATTGTGGACAGCCGATGTGACACAGACAGAGAAACCACACTGTTCTTCTCTCTGCTGTCATTGCTTTAATTCACATGCTTCTGAATGTTGTGACAGTCTCTCATTCTCTATTGCTCTCTAAATCTCTTTCTCAAGGTCTTTCCCTTTCGCTATCTCTCTTGCTAGCGCTCGCTCTCTCTCTCTTCATCTCTTTCTCCATCTTTAGCTTTCTCTCTCACGTTATCTCACGCTTTCTCTCGCGCTCTTTCTCCATCTCTCTCACGCTCTTTCTCTCTCGCGCGCGCACATCAGGAAATGTTTTCGAAACAATTTATGGTTGTCTGGTAGCCATTGTCCTGTTGTCCCGGCAGCTTCACATTCAGAGTGTGTCCCAGTCTGGGTCGTGTTGAACTGAGAGTTATAGGTGGAGCAGTATAGCCTGGGTCCTCTGCTCTTAGTATAGGGTATTGTAGGTCTGCTAATGTAATCTGAGGTCAACAATGTTTCATTCTAAAGGGAAATTTAATCTGACTACCACCCTTCTAGTCTCTTTATGACAGGGCTCTCCAACCTTGTTCCTGGAGAGCTACCGTCCTGTAGGTTTTCGCTCCAACCCTAATCTAGCGCACCTGATTTTAATAATTAGCCAGTTGATAAGCTGAATCAGGTTAGTTACAACTGGTGTTGGAGCGAGAACCTACAGGATGGTAGCTCTCCAAGAACAGGGTTAAAGAACCCTGCTTTATGATAATATCCTATAGTACTAAAATAAAAAATCCACTCAAACTATCTTTAGGTATTTTTTTCATTAGTCCACTGTTGATACAATCCCAAAATGTTTTGCATGTCAGCAGTCACGTTTTCAAGATATTGGACTTTGAAGAAGCAAAGTGTCACTTGCCACATCATCATCATGATGCGTTTTGCATTATGCTGCATTTTGCGTAATTGTGATGTAACTGCTCTGTTGCAGCTGGCCGCGAGCGGGAGACTCATGGGCGGCGCACAATTGGCCCAGCGTTGTCCAGGGTAGGGGAGGGAATGGCCGGCAGGGATGTAGCTCAGTTGGTAGAGCATGGCGTTTGCAACGCCAGGGTTGTGGGTTCGATTCCCACGGGGGGACAGTATAAAAAAATAAAATAAAAAAATATGTATTCACTAACTGTAAGTCGCTCTGGATAAGAGCGTCTGCTAAATGACTAAAATGTAAATGTATGGCAAGTGACACTGCATTGTTGTGAAAGTAAGCATTTCACGGTAAAGTCCACACCTGTTGTATTCGGTGCATGTGACAAATAACATTTGATTTGACATGCAAAACATTTTGGGACTGTCAACAGTGGACTAATGGAAAAAATACGAATTTTTTTTGAGTGGGCAGATACTTTATGTAGTATGGCTGTGATAATTAATTTACTGACTATACTGTGTTACTGTTATGAGCAGAGGCGGTATGTCACTACCATGTGACCTCCAGAGGAATGTGTTGATGATGACACTTTGCCTTTGTTGTCAGGGAGACAACGGAACAGGCTGGAGCCAATGGACACCATCTTTGTGAAGCAAGTGAATGAGGGTGGTCCCGCCCACGGAGCTGGACTCTGCACAGGTAACTGACTACATCTCCAAAAGCAACAGACAGGAGCTCTACCTTCCTATGTGTATGTGTGGACATCATACAAATTATTATATCATATTGGAGTAATTTTTTAAAAAGACAACCTTGCTGTAGTTTACCTTAAACCTTACTGTATTCGTTATGATAATAGAACTAGTGACACATTTGACATTATAATGTTGGATAAAAGCATCAACAAAATGGCATATATATATATATACACTGAGTGTACAAAACATTAGGAACGCCTGCTCTTTCCATGACATAGACTGACCAGGTGAAAGCTATGATCCCTTATTAATGTCACCTGTTAAATCCACTTCAATTAGTGTAGATGTAGGGGAGGAGATGGGTTAAATAATTATGTTTAAGCCTTGAGACAATTGAGACATGGATTGTGTATGTGTTCCATTCAGATGGTGAATGGGCAAGACAAAAGATTTAAGTGCCTTTGAACGGGGTATGGTATTAGGTGTTCCTAATGTTTTATACACTGTGTATATAGGGCTGTACATAATGATTTGTTTTAACCTAAATGTAGTATATTGGGTGTAGTCTTCTCAGTGGTTCCTCTGTGTGGAGGGTTAGTAAAGGCACAGAGCTCAGCTCCCCCTAGGCACTCAGTTACTGTAAACACACATCAGATGACTGATCAGAGCTGTTTCCTCTGCTCTCCTCTGACTGTCAGCCTAGCAGGAAAGCTGCCTCTTACTGAGGGCTTAGCTACTTTCCTCTACCTCCCAGCACAGGTTCATCTCTTCAAAGACACATAGGGAAGATCTCAATTGCATACTCCTCGCGTCCTCTCTCCTCGTCTCCTTCTCAAAATCCATTGGATAAGAATCTCTGACTTTCTTCTCCAATGGGTTTTAAAAAGGAGACACCATTGCTGGTTGCTAAAATTCAAATAATTTCAGTTTGTCACAAAACAACCAATGGATAGTGTAGATAATCATTGTACAATCTAAACCGCTGTGAAAGTTATTTTCATTAAACCAAAACATTTTGTATTTTCAGCTGTTTGAAACTGGTATACAAACCCGAAAGTAAAAGACGTAAAAACGAAACTTTAGAACGGGAAGCATAGAACTAGAGCACAGAACATATATACCGCTCTCTTAGATTTGCTCTCAATGAGAATGACAGATCTATAACTAACATTTCTATGTGAATTTGGTCAGGTCACCCAAAATGTTACATATTGCCGCTTTAAACTCTTTCTTATTGTCAACAGGAGACCGGATAGTAAAGGTAAATGGAGAAAGTATCATTGGGAAAACGTACTCTCAGGTCATAGCCTTGATCCAAAACAGGTGAGCTCTCAAATATTAATATTTCCCATTGTTGTCAGTGACTGATTTCCTGCTGGTCTGTTGTAGTTTACAATGTTTGACTTTATCTGTTATTTTACAGTGATGCCTCTCTTGAACTCTGTGTGATGCCAAAAGATGAAGACATACTGCAGCTGGTTAGTTTTTAAAGATCATTACTCCATTGATTTAATCTCTTCCTATATTTGCCCACTGTAAAACAGAAGTAGAGTTTATTTCCACTTCTACATCAACTTACTTGCTATTTATGTGATCAAGGCTTAGAAAGCTGCTCTAGTTTCTCTGTGAAGGGTGTGGGGACAGCAGTACTGCTCCAGAGGGGAGAGGCAGTACTCTGGTGAAACCCTCTCCCTTCAGAGTGCTCTATCTGGGCCTCCTAACCAGGCCACCACACCCTGTCCTCTCCAAGTGCTGCTACTTCTTCTCTGCTGCAGGGCTGGCCTCATTCTGGGAACTGGAAGGGTCACTTTGCAAACAACAAAGTCATAAATAAACACACACACTCACCCAGACACTTTATAACTGAGGCAAGATAATGAGATGTTTCTAACTTACTGAGGGGAGAAATGATTTAGGATGTAAGCGGCTGGGTACTGGCCTAAATGCATACATAAACTACAGCATGCTACAGACTGGGCCTTGGTTGCTTCCTGCCAGTCTCTCGGTCTCTCGCCCACTCTCCAGAGCATGTGACAGGCAGGCTTCCAGGCGTGGGCGGTATCCAGATTGTCATAACTTCATACCGACCTTTTGCCATACTGGGATATTCGGTAATACTGGCACTGAACACAAGTGGCGCTGTTTTCAATCCCCACTGAGCCTTTGTAATCAATGCAATGCTAACAAGTACATGTAACATCCCATAGACAATGCTAACTAAATGCTAACTAGTGCGTTGTGATAGTCCCCGACCTAAACCATTTGTAAGACAGACATCCCAGCTCATAAATTTACACAAGTAACAAAAAAATACTACTCACAGTTTGCTACACGCACAAAACAAATATTAGACGGCAAGGCTCTTGATCCAGGAGGGGATTCTTTGCTGTTACCAAGCGAAGCTTGATTTTGGAAGAAGCTAACCACTTAGCTAGATAGCTACTAAATTAGCAAACCAAATGCACAATTGCAGAGCATTTAGCAAATTTTAGACAGTTAACTTAATAGTTATAAGATATCTAGCTGGCAAACATTTATTTGTGAATTCCATACTGTAACTAGATCACCTGGCGTGTGCTGCCCAACAGTGAGTGACTCACAAGGCTCAGGTCTCTCATCGTTCTGTGCTTGTAAATAAACACCACATCAAATCAAATTTTATTTGCCACATGCGCCGAATACAACAGGTGTAGACATTACCGTGAAATTCTTACTTACAGCCCTTAACCAACAATGCATTTATTTTTTTATAAAAAAGTAAAATAAAACAACAACAAAAAAGTGTTGAGGAAAAAAAGAGCAGAAGTAAAATAAAATAACAGTAGGGAGGCTATATACAGGGGGGTACCGGTGCAGAGTCAATGTGCAGGGGCACCGGCTAGTTGAGGTAATATGTGCATGTGGGTAGAGTTAAAGTGACTATGCATAAATAATTAACAGAGTAGCTAGCAGCAGCGTAAAAGGATGGGGTGGGGGTGGGGGGGCAGTGCAAATAGTCCGGGTAGCCATTTGATTAGCTGTTCAGGAGTCTTATGGCTTGGGGGTAGAAGCTGTTGAGAAGCCTTTTGGATCTAGACTTGGCGCTCCGGTACCGCTTGCCGTGCGGTAGCAGAGAGAACAGTCCATGACTAGGGTGGCTGGAGTCTTTGACAATTTTGAGGGACTTCCTCTGACACCGCCTGGTATAGAGGTCCTGGGTGGCAGGAAGCTTGGCCCCAGTGATGTACTGGGCCGTATGCACTACCCTCTGTAGTGCCTTGCGGTCGGAGGCCGAGCAGTTGCCATACCAGGCGGTGATGCAACCAGTCAGGATGCTCTCAATGGTGCAGCTGTAGAACCTTTTGAGGATCTGAGGACCCATGCCAAATATTTTCAGTCTCCTGAGGGGGAATAGGCTTTGTCGTGCCCTCTTCACGACTGTCTTGGTGTGTTTGGACCATGATAGTTTGTTGGTAATGTGGACACCAAGGAACTTGAAGCTCTCAACCTGTTCCACTACAGCCCCGTCGATGAGAATGGGGGCGTGCGCAGTCCTCTTTTTTCCCCTGTAGTCCACAATCATCTCCTTTGTCTTGGTCACGTTGAGGGAGAGGTTGTTATCCTGGCACCACACGGCCAGGTCTCTTTCCTCCTTCCTATAGGCTGTCTCATCGATGTCGGTGATCAGGCCTACCACTGTTGTGTCGTCGGCAAACTTAATGATGGTGTTGGAGTCGTGCCTGGACATGCAGTCATGGGTGAACAGGGAGTACTGGAGGGGAATGAGCACGCACCCCTGAGGGGCCCCCGTGTTGAGGATCAGCATGGCAGATGTGTTGTTACCTACCCTTACCACCTGGGGGCGGCCCGTCAGGAAGTCCAGGATCCAGTTGCAGAGGGAGGTGTTTAGTCCCAGGATCCTTAGCTTAGTGATGAGCTTTGAGGTCACTATGGTGTTGAACGCTGAGCTGTAGTCAATGAATAGCATTCTCACGTAGGTGTTCCTCTTGTTCAGGTGGGAAAGGGCAGTGTGGAGTGCAATAGAGATTGCATCATCTGTGGATCTGTTGGGGCGGTATGCAAATTGGAGTGGGTCTAGGGTTTCTGGGATAATGGTGTTGATGTGAGCCATGACCAGCACTTCATGGCTACAGACGTCACTGCTACGGGTCGGTAGTCATTTAGGCAGGTTCTTAGTGTCCTTGGGCACGGGGACTATGGTGGTCTGCTTGAAACATGTTGGTATTACAGACTCAGTCAGCGACATGTTGAAAATGTCAGTGAAGACACTTGCCAGTTGGTCAGCACATGCTCGGAGTACACGTCCTGGTAATCCGTCTGGCCCTGCGGCCTTGTGAATGTTGACCTGCTTAAAAGTCTTACTCACATCGGCTACGGAGAGCGTGATCACATAGTCATCCGGGACAGCTGGTGCTCTCATGCATGCTTCAGTGTTGCTTGCCTCGAAGCGAGCATAGAAGTGGTTTAGCTCGTCTGGTAGGCTTGTGTCACTGGGCAGCTCGCGGCTGTGCTTCCCTTTGTAGTCTGTAATAGTTTTCAAGCCCTGCCACATCCGACGAGCGTCAGAGCCGGTGTAGTACGATTCAATCTTAGTCCTGTATTGACTCTTTGCCTGTTTGATGGTTCGTCGGAGGGTATAGCGGGATTTCTAATAAGCGTCCGGGTTAGAGTCCCGCTCCTTGAAAGCGGCAGCTCTACCCTTTAGCTCAGTGCGGATGTTGCCCGTAATCCATGGCTTCTGGTTGGGGTATGTACGTACGGTCCCTTTGGGGACAACGTCATCGATGCACTTATTGATGAAGCCAGTGACTGATGTGGTGTACTCCTCAATGCTATCTGAAGAATCCCGGAACATGTTCCAGTCTGTGCTAGCAAAATAGTCCTGTAGCTTAGTATCTGCGTCATCTGACCACATTTTTATTAACCGAGTCACTGGTGCTTCCTGCTTTAGTTTTTGCTTATAAGCAGGAATCAGGAGGATAGAGTTATGGTCAGATTTGCCAAATGGAGGGCGAGGGTGAGCTTTGTATGCGTCTCTTTGTGTGGAGTAAAGGTGGTCTAGAGTTTTTTTCCCTCTGGTTGCACATTTAACATGCTGGTAGAAATTAGGTAGAACGGATTTAAGTTTCCCTATATTAAAGTCGGCCACTAGGAGCGCTGCCTCTGGTTGAGCGTTTTCCTGTTTACTTATGGCCTTATACAGCTCATTGAGTGCAATCTTAATGCCAGCATTGGTTTGTGGTGGTAAATAGACAGCTATGAAAAATATAGATGAAAACTCTCTTGGTAAATAGTGTGGTCTACAGCTTATTATAAGATACTCTACCTCAGGCGAGCAAAACCTCAGGCGAGACTTCCTTAGTTTTTGATTTTGTGCACCAGCTGTTGTTTACAAATACACACAGACCGCCACCCCTTGTCTTACCGGAGTCAGCCGTTCTATCCTGCCGATGTGGCGTATATCCCGTCAGCTGTATGTTGTCCATGTCGTCGTTCAGCCACGACTCAGTGAAACATAAGATATTATACTTTTTAATGTCTCCTTCGTAGTATAACCGTAATATTAGGTCATCTAATTTATTTTCAAATGATTGAAGATTGGCTAATAGGCTTGATGGAAGAGGCAGTTTACTCACTCTTCGTCGGATCCTTACAAGGCACGCCGACCTACATCCACGATATCTCAGTCTCTTTCTCCTGCGAATGACGGGGATTTGGGCCTTGTCGGGTGTCTGTAGGATATCCTTCTATCCTACATGACTGCTGACTACCGGTAATATGAAAAATGATGTGACCGGTGAAATTATGAAAGCAATCTACTTTATCTCCTAATGTATTGCACAAGTTGACTGCCATGTATTTACTTAAAAAGTAGCTACAAATATTACGATTATATATTTTTTAAATAAAATAAATAGTTTCAATTGTATTGAAAAACCATCCCATGGCTATTTCCAAATACTCCGGTATAAGGTATACCGCCAAGCCTATTCACAGCCATTCACCCATAGCCAAACAGCCAGAGGAGGAAACAGGTTTGAATTGTGTCAATTGGTTGGTTTGTACAAGGAATCTTCAGTACAACAGCCAGACCAAGCCAGGACATTCTCTATTGCTTTTACTCATAATGTTTGGGTACTCATGTAATGTTTTGACTGTCTGAGCATTGGTGGAGTAATTTATCTATCATGGATGAGAACTACAGTACCAGTCAAAGGTTTGGACACGCCTTCTCATTTAAGGGTTTTTCTTTATTTTTACTATTTTCTACATTGTAGAATAATAGTGAAGACATCAAATCTATGAAATAACACATATGGAATCATGTAGTAACCAAAAAAGTGTTAAACAAATCAAAATATATTTTAGATTTTAGATTCTTCAATGTAGCCACCCTTTGCCTTGATGACAGCTTTGCACACTCTTGGCATTCTCTCAACCAGCTTCACCTGGAATGCTTTTCCAACAGTCTTGAAGCAGTTCCCACATATGCTGAGCACTTGTTGGCCAACTCATCCCAAACCATCTCATTTGGGTTGAGGTCGGGGGATTGTGGAGGTTGGTCATCTGATACAGCACTCCATCACTCTCCTTCTTGGTCAAATAGCCCTTACACAGCCTGGAGGTGTGTTTTGGGTCATTGTCCTGTTGAAAAACAAATTATAGTCCTACTAAGCGCAAACCAGATGGGATGGCGTATCGCTGCAGAATGCTGTGGTAGCCATACTGGTTAAGTGTGCTTTGAATTCTAAATAAATCACTGACAGTGTCACCAGCAAAGCACCTCCATACCATCACACCTCCTCCTCCATGCTTCACGGTGGGAACCACACATGCAGACATCATCCTTTCACCTCACAAAGACACGGTGGTTAGAACCAAAAATCTCGTCATGGACTCGTCAGACCAGAGGACAGATTTCCACCGGTCTCCATGTCCATTGCTCGTGTTTTTTGGCCCAAGAAAGTCTTCTTATAGCCGTCATTTAGTAGCGGTTTCTTTGCAGCAATTCGACCATGAAGGCCTGATTCATGCAGTCTCCTCTGAACAGTTGATGTTGAGATGTCTGTTACTTGAACTCTGTGAAGCATTTATTTGGGCTGCAATCTGAGGTGCAGTTAACTCTAATTAACTTATCCTCTGCAGCAGAGGTAACTCTGGGTCTTCCTTTTCTGTGGCAGTCCTCATGAGAGCCAGTTTCATAGCGCTTGATGGCTTTTGCGACTGCAGTTGAAGAACTTTCAATGTTCTTGAAGTTTCCCGTATTGACTGACCTTTACGTCTTAAAGTAATGATGGACTGTCGTTTCTCTTTGCTTATTTGAGCTGTTCTTGCCATAATATGGACTTGGTCTTTTACCAAATAGGGCTATCTTCTGTATACCACCCCTACCTTGTCACAACACAACTGATTGGCTCAAACGCATTTAGAAGGGAAGAAATTGAAATGCATTCCTTGTGAGTACCTCATGAAGCTGGTTGACAGAATGCCCAGAGTGTGTAAAGCTGTCATCAAGGCAAAGGGTGGCTATTTTGAAGAATCTCAAATATAAAATATATTTTGTTTTGTTTAACACTTTTTTGGTTACTACATGATTCCATATGTGTTATTTCATAGTTTTGATGTCTTCACTATTATTCTACAATGTAGAAAATAGTAAAAATAATTAAAAACCCTTGAATGAGTAGGTGTCCAAACTTTTCACTGGTGCTGTATGTAAATGCAACATGTAACAATTTCATTTTTTGTTTTACTGAGTTACAGTTCATGTAGGGAAATTAGTCAATTGAAATAAATTCATTAGGCCCTAATCTATTGATTTCACATGACTGGGAATACAGATATGCATCTGTTGGTCACAGATACCTTAAAAAATAGGTAGGGGCGTGGATCAGAAAACCAGTCAGTATCTGGTGTAACCATCATTTGCATCATGCAGCGCAACACATCTCCTTCGGATATTGATCAGGCTTTGGATTGCGGTCCGTGGAATGTTGTCCCACTCTTCTTCAATGGCTGTGCGAAGTTGCTGGATATTGGCGGGAACTGGAACACGTCGATCCAGAGCATCCCAAACATGCTCATTGGGTGATATGTCTGGTGAGTATGCAGGCCATCGAAGAACTGGGAAATGTTCAGCTTCCAGGAATTGTGTTAAAATCCTTGCGACATTGAGCTGTGCATTATCATGCTGAAACATGAGGTGATGGCAGCGGATGAATGGCACGACAATGGGCCTTAGGATCTCATCACAGTATCTCTGTGCATTCAAATTGCCATCAATAAAATGCAATTGTGTTCGTTGTCCGTAGCTTATGCCTGCCCATACCATAACCCCACCGCCACCATGGGACACTCTGTTCACAACGTTGACATCAGCAAACCGCTCGCCCACATGACGCCATACACGTGGTCTGAAGTTGAGGCCGGTTAGACGTACTGCCAAATTCTCTTTAAAATGATGTTGGAGGCGGCTTATGGTAGAGAAATTAACATTCAATTCTCTGGCAACAGCTCTGGTTGTTATTCCTGCAGTCTCCTGCAGTCAGCATGCCAATTGCACGCTCCCTCAAAACTTAAGACATCTGTGACATTGTGTTGTGTGACAAAATTGCACATTTTAGTGGCCTTTGTTTTGTCAGCACAAGGTGCACCTGTGTAATGATCATGCTGTTTAATCAGCTTCTTGATATTCCACACCTGTCAGGTGGATGGATTATCTTGGCAAAGGAGAAATGATCACTAACAGGGATATAAACAAATTTGTGCACAAAATTTGAGAGAAAAGCTTTTTTGTGCGTATGGAAAATGTCTGGGATCTTTTATTTCAGCTCATGAAACATGGGACCAACACTTTACATGTTGCATTTATATTTTTGTTCAGTGTATATTGGACAAATTAGTAGATGAATTCCCTTACTAACTGTGAACTCCACACGCAATAATGAAGGTTGTGCCAGTTCATATTAATGCATACCATTTCTGTTAGTACAGTCCTATGGAGAAAGGTTGGCGGTGTTAACACAGGTTCCACCCTAGTTGCCTTGTCACACCTAGCCTATTGTCAACTGTAGCACAAAATGCCCCTATCAGCTCAATGAATCCACCTCTATTGTCTAACTGCTGAGCCTATTAACACAGGCTTGTGTTGGAATGTTTACCTTACCAAAGGCTGTGGCCACTCCCTATGTCTAGTAGCACAGAATAGCTAGAGAGAGATTACAAAGGTATTGGCCATGGCGGCATTGCTGCGCAAAATCTGTGTCGGATATAAATAGTTGAGCTTGATCTTTGTTCACCACCAGGGCTGAGCTGAGAGGTTCAGCTTGCAATGTGCTGCCATTTCATTTTAAATTAACACAGGGGGTAGGCAGAACTAGGCTGATCAATTGATGCCAGTGGCCTTTCAGTTTATTATTAAGAGCTGAATCTGGTTATTTCACTGGAAAAGGGAAAGGCAGGTTTTGCAAATTTGCATTATCACATTTTTCTGATGCAGTGACTGTAGGAAATTAATTTAGGCCACCTAGTGGCATTGTGGGAGTTGAAATGAGTTTTGTGCTCTTGGCAGCCAGTCTCATGGACTTGTTTATTCTCTCATCTTCTCCTTCCTTCCCCTCTGTCTCTCTCTCCATCTCTTTCTCTCTAGCTGTTCCTGCAGTGCAGACTAGTCTTGCCTTACATGTCTCCCTGTGTAGCTGTGATTTGAGTGCAGTTGAAGGAAGCCCAAATGACGCTACCTCTAAAAATGTAAACTGCTTGTTCCTCCACTCTCATCATTAACTTTTCATGCACACAGCACACTAACTACTGGTGCTTGGTATGCATTCTGCTGCAGGTTCAGTAGGAAGGTAAACTCAGTTCTCTGAGCAGCTACGTATATGTGCATAATGAACACAATGTGTACAAGTAACAGAAAGAGTAGTACTGGATCATACAATGGGTAAACTGGCCTGTTAAGATATTTCACAGGAAGCCTGAATTAAAACGCTTCATTGCCTGATGCCCTCAAGCTGGTATGCGTCATCCTAGAAAAGCAGAGCTTGTAAACATCCCTATTCCCTCTGCTTCCTTCTCTCCCTTCCCATCGGCTCTGCCCTCTCCCGCTCCCCCTTCTCTCTTCCTATCCTCCGCTTCTCTTCTCCCTCCCTCCTCCCCTTTCCTGAGCTGTGTTGCACATCTGTTGTGCTAGCTAGCGGCCACCGGTCCACAGTGCTAGGCTAGTGGAGCGTATGAAAGGGCTGGCCGGCGCGGAGGTAGCGTAACGAGCTACTGATGTAGCCGTCCAGACGGGGGCTGTTAGCCGGTGCTGGAGGATTAGGATTAGCTGGAGTGACTGACATACAGAGAGACCCTCGTACACACACAGGCTGCAACAGGTTACAGCGTTACATATCAATAGCAGCAACATCATTGGCTTAGCATGAGAGAGCGACTCTGAGTGAGGTAGCCGGGGAAGGAAAGCGGGAGGGATGGAGGGAGGTTCTGAAGCAATATATCATCAAACCAGCTGTAGTCAGCTGACTGCCTCTGTGTTGTGAACAGGTTGATGCTGTTGAGAGGAAGAGAGGGAGGGAGCAGAAGGGAAGGGGCAGCAGTACCATCTGAGCTGAATGTATAATACAGCAGCTGCTTCCGTCATGTGAGCAATACCAAAGGGAGAGAGAGCGAGGCAGGGATAGAGAGTGGAGGCAGCAGCTCATTCATTGAGTGGTGTAACCTGGCTTCTGCAGTCAGATGGAGGGAGCAACAGAGAGATGGAGTACTCACAGTGCTGTGGAAGGCAGCAGGCTACCTCTTCTCCTGTCACCTACACCTCGCCCAGGACAGACTGGCTCACGCAGGTGGCATCGCTAATATGACAGTCCTGCCACTGCCAATGTCGCTTTCTCTCGATGCCGCTGCTGCAGCTATGATGGATTTTTAGCGCTTCGACTCAAGCCCTGGCATCGGTGTTCGAGACGAACACTTCTTTCTCCAACGTCGATCTGTTCCCTTTTCTTTTTAATAATGTGTGTGATTTGCTCTGCTGCTAGCCTTTTCCCTGTTCTTCTTCTCTCCTCCTCTCTCCCCTCGCCGCCGCCTCTCACTGCTCTCATTTTCTCTCCTGCTGTAACGGCAGCCTTTTTCACAGGAGCCCACTGATCTGGTAAGCAAGCAACAGCAGGGAGGATAACAATCACTTGAGGTTGGCATGTTGATGTTGTGTTCCCCCGTCTCATTTTTCCGTTGTCATGCATGTTGTAATTTTTGTTTGAGGTAATGTACTGTTCTTACGTGGCTGCTTTGTTAGCTAGCGGTGTCATTCATTCGATTGCCATGTTAGTAGGCTAATTGTTGCTATGTAGCCCTTAGCTACGGGCAGGAGGCAGTGATTCACCGTGCCCGCAGTACCTGTTAGATCAGGCAGCAGACAGAGCTGGCACCTTGGAGCCTCGCCCCTTTCTGATGCTCCAAGCCATCTATTCCAGCCTATGTCCTTAATGGCACCCTATTCCCTATATAGTGTAGTAGTTTTGGTCAAAAGTAGAGCATTCTATAGGGAATAGGGTTCTATGGCTTTGGTCAAAAGTAGTGCACTACATAGGGAATAGAGTGCCATTTGGGAGGCAGCCAGTGATAAAGGCCTTGGCCCCTGAACTTTCCACTAGTGCTCTAGCTATTGTTGAAGGGAGGGGCGAGCTCTTGTAGAACTGATTGTAGATACACTGGAAGCTTGCATAGCTTTACGTAAGAATCGTAATACGACACCAGGTGGTTGGGTTTAAAGTCCACCCAATTTTAACGTGTCATTTTTTGTGCTTGCTAGTTGCAAGGCAAACAGGAAACACATATGGAATGGCGTTTGACAAATGGACGAGGCTGCTCAGCCAGCTGTACGGAATCTACCACTATGGAATCTATGCGTGTGTGATCATCGTCTGCTGGCGTGTCGCTGAAGGAGTGTTGAGCTAACGTTTGCGTTGTTAAGCTGCCTGGGAGTATGAGAACGGAGGTTAGGTTTAGCATGGCGAGGACGGCTGTAGGTGCTGGGCTTCCTCTGCCCCCCTCTATCTCTGTGAGTCTTAGATCTCGCTTTAACAGTGCCAGTGCTGTCAGCCACAAGGTGGGTAAACCTAACAGATAGGTTACCTTCCTGTTCACTGTTTGGTCTTGCATGCCAGTCTCGCTCTTTTCTTCTTTCTTCCAACACATCTGTTGCTTCTTGTCCACTCTATTCAATCACAGATCACCTGACTAGCTATTCCCGCTGGCTGGCTGGCTACTCAGTAAGGTTGGACAGAATAGGACTGTTTCTGTTTGCTCTTACATATCTTAAATAACAGAAATCAGTGGAAATCAAGTTCCTTGAAAAAAATGTCCATCATTGGATAATTTGCTCAAGACCGTTTAGCCTATTTTTTTGACAGTGGTGTCATGCTTTTTTTGCTACATTTCCCCCTGTGTGTGTACTATAAAGGTGTTCATTACTTGAACCCAGAAGTGTTCATTGCTTAAATCCACAGTGGTATGTTTTTCCTGTCTTCTATGTGGGTGTGTGCACTGTGTGGCAGCACAGCATGCTCTCATTGCATAGTGAACAGTTAGCTAACTCTCTGGGTACTGTTATCTAAATACGGAGCGAGCAGATGAACACCAGTGACTCTCCTAACTTGCTACACGCCTCCACACTCTCACACTGCAACATGCTGCTCCCTGTTTGCCTGTCTTTCCTACCCACACATGTGACAGCTAGCATTATTAAACATTCACTACCACAGTTCTTTACCATCCCTTAGAGTTGCAATGTTGAATATGACATTTTGCTGATCCTATTTTGCGCCCTTCCCATTACATTTACATTTTAGTCATTTAGCAGACGCTCTTATCCAGAGCGACTTACAGTTAGTGAGTGCATACATTTTTCATATATATATATATTTTTCATACTTTTTTCATACTGGCCCCCCGTGGGAATCGAACCCACAACCCTGCCGTTGCAAGCGCTATGCTCTACCAACTGAGCTACAGGAGGCTAAAGTTGTATTTTTTAGTGATCCAATTGACATTTTAGTCATTTAGCAGGCGCTCTTATCCAGAGCGACTTACAATTAGTGAGTGCATACATTTTTCATACTGGCCCTAACTCTAAGATGTTTTCAGTGCTGAAGGGTCAAGTCTAGATATAAGCAGTGTAGAGTAGAGCTTACAAATCTGCAAACATTGAAGGGGTTAGGGCCAAGAGGGATGGGTAGGACCAAGAGGGATGGTTAGGGCCAAGGGGAATGGTTAGGGCCAAGGGGAATGGTTAGGGCCAAGGGGAATGGTTAGGGCCAAGGGGAAGGGATAGGGAGTGAATTGGAATCAGCGGACACCATTATTGTATCTCACCCTCTTCTCTCTTCTTTCTCGCTCCAGGCCTACTCCCAGGATGCGTACCTCCGAGGCCACAGTGCCTACAGTGGAATTGCCCGTCACATCCCCGAACCGCCCCCCATATGTTACCCCAGAGTAGACTGTAAGCCCCCGGGGATGGCCCAGGCTACAGAGACCCCCTCCCCGGTGGGGGTACAGGGAGCATGCCGGGGGCCTGGGGGGGCACCACCACCCGACCTGGGGTACCGCATAGAGATCCCCGTGCCCCCGTCCCCTCCTCCTCCTGCACACCCGTACCCCAAATCACAGACTGTGGCATGCATGCGCAACGACAGCGTGAGGACTGTGGTAGTTCCTCCAGAGCTGGGCCATATGGGCCGTATGAGACCAGCTCACAGAGTAGAGTACGGCCTGGTAGGGCCCCCTGACCCTGACATCATCAGAGGGCGACCTGGGTCTGTGTCCCACTACCCCCTGCCACGGAAAACCGACATCTACCCTTCTGGTGCGAGCCGCCTCAATTACGGCACCCCACCACCCCACTACCCACCCAACTCTAACTCCCCCAACCCCGGCGCTCACCAAAATATTGACTGGCGGACGTACCAGACGTACAGGGAGTACATCGACAACAAGGGTATCCATGCCTACGGCAGCCGGACCATCCAGGAGAGACTAGACAGCCTGCGAGCCGCCAGTCAGAACACCTTCAACTCCTCCCACTACATCCCCCAGGGGGGCTGGGGGCCCGACCCCAAAGGCCTCCGACGCAGGAGCACTTCCCACGACCGCGCCTACCACGGACCCCCACCCCCCTTCCACCACATGCCCCCTCGCAGCTCGTCCCAGGACCGTATGAGTGTGGCGGAGCGGGGGGTCCACTCCAGGAACTGGCCCCCTCGTAGCGTGTCCCAGGATGGGTTTACCCACAAGGTCCGGGCCCACTCCTCTGACTATGACTATGTGGACCCTTTGGATCTGGGCCGGTCCATGGTGGACAGACGGGGCTACGGTAGCAGGGCGGACCAGAGTACACGCCCCAGCAGGCAGAGCCTCTCCAAACAGGCTGTCCATCATCGACCCCCTGCAGGGTACGGTAGGGACAGTCTCCGGGGGGCGCCAATGTCTAACCCTGCCCTCTACACTAAAGGACCAGAGCAGCTCCAGCACCAGCCGCACAGTGCCCCTAACATGCCCCAAGACAGACCCTATCACCTGGGGAAGAATATCAGCTTGGAGCAATCCCACACTGACCAAAGAGCTGGTGTGAACCATGTGAGCCAGAGTAGGGGACGGGCAGAGACCATGCAGCCGCCAGGGGAGGTGCCAAGGAGAGAGGTGGCAGCGGTGGTTGGCCATAGGTCCTCTTCCCTCTCCGCTCCCCATCAGAGACCGCAGAGGCCTGGGATCCTCAAAACCTCTTACCAGCACCCTCGCCCAGAGCCCCAGGTGAACGGGCGTGGCGCCTTAGCCTCAGAGTCAGGTGTGGTGCTCAGGGAGAAGCCTCCTGGGTCGGGAAAGAATCCCAGCCCCCTACGCCACCCTTCCTACATCCTGGCGGTGAACGAGGAGGACTACTCGGAACCAGTGGCGGGTGCGGTGTGCTGGCTGCCCAACGATGCGCGGCGGGAGATGCACATGCGGCGGCTGAGCGAGAAGCAGGAAAAGCACCAGACTTCCTGCTCCTCCAGCAACCTGGACGAATCCCTCGACTCCATCCCCTTCATCGGTAAGAGACACAGCACTAACTTCACGGTTGCATCCCAAATTGCTTCCCATTCTCTATTTGGTACACTACTGTACTTCAACATTTGTACATTTTATAGGGAATAAGGTGCCATAGTTCTGTGAAAGTTCCAAGAACATTCGTTAGGTTCTGGCAAATGTCCAGTTGTGCTGATGATTATACAAGGTTTGTATAAAACATTTGCCTAATGTTGCAAGAACTTTCCCACAACGTTGCTCTCACATTTTGTTGTGGCAGTATGTTCTAAAAACATTACTGGTAAATTGTGTTATTACATTACCTTATATATATAAATAATATATGCCATTTAGCTGACACTTTTATCCAAAGCGTGCATACATTTTACGTATGGGTGGTCCTGGGAATCGAACCCACTATCCTGGCGTTGCAAGTGTCATGCTTGTTTTGGGGAATCTTCTGTGGTGGCTGTTACAGATGTCGTGCACAACATTTTAGTGAATGTTAGAAGATTCCAAAGATATTTCATAGAAAAAATGTAATTATTATTATTTTATTTTATTATGTTATCAGTCTGTTAGATAAAACCCTAACTAGAACTTAATGGGAATCTTAGCTAATGTTCTGGGAATGTTCCCGGTTTGCTGGGTAGGTCCCGATGTACAGATTGGGAGGGAAAGGAACATGACAGGGGAGGAAGGGAGGGGATGGTGTTCTAGTCTGGATTAGCAGACTAGAGCAGTTTTTTGCAATCTGAAAATCATTAGATTTAGCAAAATGTTTTATAGTGTTTTTCATTACATCCATGATGTTTACCACCAAATCAATCTCCTTGGCTACATGTACAGTAGTATGTTAAGGCGCTTTGGTGGCAGGCAGGAGAGTGTCGCTGGTGGTTTCTCTTAGTTTAGCTGCACAAGAGTGGGACGGTATGTGGATGGGTGTGAGTGAGAGTTTACACTACTCCATTAGTTTGTAGGATGTTGTCTTCTGTAATAATCATTTAAAAAATAGTCGCACACTCTAAATATGCTCCCAACAATTATGGGTAAACACCCTTTTTGGGGTGTGCATCAACTCAGGCTGTTCACAGGATTTCATCTTCCCCAAAAGTTTCTGTTCTCTTGATTTTCCCCATCACTATGAGTAGAACAATGGTAAACCATGATGTTGATGGTGGTAGGAACATTTGTCCTCAGAAGTGCTCTCTAAATGTCACTCCAACTAAAGTCAGAGTGTAAAAGGATTATTTTTCATGTTTGTGCATTTTCCTTTTATCTCCTTCATTTTGCTGAAAAAGCTTTTCTCTCAGCATTTTTGCATTGCACAAACAGCTGAAGTATACTTCATTTCCTTAAAGGGACAGTAGCCTGTTCTGACTATCCTATCCTTACACCGAGCTCAGACCCTGCCATATGCATGTTATTTTGTTTTAGGAGTCAGACAGTCAAGTTATTTTCTTAAATCGTGTGGACAACCAGGACATTGATTTATTATTACCTATTTGAAGAGTTGGGTCAGGATGTACTCTAGCTAAAATACATCAACATATTTTACTGGGCCATTTGGATCAGTAAGGTAGAACGCTCCTGTTTGCTGATCCACGTAGTGTTCTGGAAGGACACTGAAGAACATTGGGCCCGATTCCGACTTTTGTACACCTTTCCTACGCACGACTTTCCTATGCTCTAATTTCAGTTTATGTGATAAAACAAGCAAGTTAGTATAGTGTAGAGAATCATTGTACCATCTAAATCGCTGTGAAATATATTTTCCATAACCAGAAATAATATATTTTCAGCTGTTTGAAGCTGGTGTACAAAACTGAAAGTACAAATGCAAAAAACTAAAGTTAAGAATGGGAAGCATAGAAATAGTGCACATAGAACATATCTACCACTTCTTAGACTTGCTTTCAATTAGTGACAGATCTATAACACACATTTCTATGTGGATTTGGACGGGTTGCCAAAAAAGTTACATATTGCAGCTTTAATTCAACCACTGAAAACCATCCCACTTGCTGACCAACATATTTTCTTGTGTAGTTTCATTCAATAGGGCTTTCATTACATTTATCTTAAGCCATCTCTTTAAATAGGAGGAATGCTGCCTATGACCCCAAGAACACCATCCCCACCGTCAAACATGGAGGTGGAAACATTATGCTTTGGGGGTGTTTTTCTGCTAAGGGGACAGGACAACTTCACCGCATCAAAGGGACGATGGACGGGGCCATGTACCGTCAAATCTTGGGTGAGAACCTCCTTCCCTCAGCCAGGGCATTGAAAATGGGTAGTGGATGGGTATTCCAGCATGACAATGACCCAAAACACACGGCCAAGGCAACAAAGGAGTGGCTCAAGAAGAAGCACATAAAGGTCCTGGAGTGGCCTAGCCAGTCTCCAGACCTTAATCCCATAGAAAATCTGTGGAGGGAGCTGAAGGTTCGAGTTGCCAAACGTCAGCCTCGAAACCTTAATGACTTGGAGAAGATCTGCAAAGAGGAGTGGAACAAAATCCCTCCTGAGATGTGTGCAAACTTGGTGGCCAACTACAAGAAACGTCTGACCTCTGTGATTGCCAACAAGGGTTTTGCCACCAAGTACTAAGTCATGTTTTGCGGAGGGGTCAAATACTTATTTCCCTCATTAAAATGCAAATCAATTTATAACATTTTTGACATGCGTTTTTCTGGATTTTGTTGTTGTTATTCTGTCTCTCACTGTTCAAATAAACCTACCATTAAAATTATAGACTGATCATGTCTTTGTCAGTGGGCAAATGTACAAAATCAGCAGGGGATCAAATACTTTTTTCCCTCACTGTACATATTCCCTCCATTGTAGGGGATTAAAGTATTGGGACAAATTTACTTACGTATAATGTGTGTGGAGCCAGACACAGCAGGGCGTCAAACTGTAGAACCCAGTTCCTACATTTGAATATAAAAAATAGATTTTATCAAACGAAACTATGCTACGTTTTATCTCTGGGACCCTCAGGATGACAAATCAGAGCAAGATTACTGAATGTACAGTATCAGTCAAAAGTTTGGACACACCTACTCATTCAAGGGTTTTTCTTAATTTTACTATTTTTTACATTGTAGAATAATAGTGAAGACATCAAAACTATGAAATAACACACATGGAATCATATAGTAACCAAAAAAGTGTTAAACAAATCAAAATATGTTATATTTTAGATTTATCAAAGTAGCCACCCTTTGCCTTGATGGCAGCTTTGCACACTCTTGGCATTTTCTCAACCAGCTTCACCTGGAATGCTTTTCCAACAGTCTTGAAGGAGTTCCAACATATGCTGAGCACTTGTTGGATGCTTTTCCTTCACTCTACCGTCCGACTCATCCCAAACCATCTCAATTGGGTTGAGGTCGGGGGATTGTGGAGGCCAGGTCATCTGATGCAGCACTGCATCACTCTCCTTCTTGGTAAAATAGCCCTTACACAGTCTGGAGGCTCATTGTAATGGAATAAATGGAACGGTATCAAACATATGGAAACCACATATGACTCCGTTCCATTGATTCCATTCCAGCCATTCCAATGAGCCCGTCCTCCTATAGCTCCTCTCACCAGCCACCACTGGTACTGAAGCACCTTGTGTTACTAAACTTACTGAAGGCATTGTTAAAATGATTCAAGGCTGCTCGTGAATTTGTCCGTTAGAGACAATGCAATGTTGTCTCTCATTTCTTGTGAAAGCCCCTCTACACAGCACTAATCCAGTTTCACGTTTTATTAGTCATATATACGGGATACGCATGGTATGAAAAATGTATGCACTCACTAACTGTAAGTCACTCTGGATAAGAGCGTCTGCTAAATGACTAAAATGTAAAAATGTATACATCGTCCAAGGAAATGCTTACTTGCAGGTTCCTTTTCGACAATGCAACAACAATAAGAAATAATAAAAGATAAGAATACGAACATAAAGTAAATGGCAGTAGAATAGAATAATACATTTTAGCATAAGTATAATACAGGAAGGCACAATTTATAGTCCAATATTTAGATGTGTATTGGGGATGGGGGGCAAGTGTTTAAATTGAGCAGTATAATAAGAGTCTGGTAGCAGCAGTTGTGATGTGTGTGTGTGTGTAGCATGAATGTATGTGTCTGTGTGGGTGTGTGCATGAGTGAGTGCATTTGTGCTAGGGTGCGGAGAATCAGAGCAGGTGGTCAGTTCAAGTGTTCAGCAGTTTGATGGCTTGTAGATAGAAACTGTCTCTGACCTCATGCTCCGATACCGTCTGCCCGACAGTAAGGGAGAGACCAGCTCGTGGCTGGGGTGTGTGGGGTTTTTGATGATGCTGCGTGCCTTCCTCAGGCACCATTTTGATTAGATGTCCTGGATGGGTGGGAGCGCGGTCCCAGTGATGTACTGAGCTGTCTTCACCACCCGCTGGAGGGCCGTACCAGGCCGTTATGCAACCAGTCAGGATGCTCTCGATGGTGCAGTGGTAGTATTTGGAGAGGACCCGGGGCGGTGTGCCAAATTTCTTCAGCCGCCTTAGGAAGTATAGACGCTGTTGACAAGAGTGGTGGTGGTGTTGGTCCATGACAAGTCCTCATTGATGTGGATGCCGGGGAACTTAAAACTCGTGACTCTTTCTACTGCAGTTCCGTTGATGTGGATCGGGCCATGTTCCCTCCTCGCCATGTTCCCTCCTCTGCTTCCTGTATTCAACAATCAACTCCTTTGTTTTGCTGAAGTTGAGGGAGAGGTTGTCATGACACCACACTGCCAGTTCACTTACCTCCTCCCTATAAGCTGACTCTTTGTTGGTTATCAGGCCTACAATCGTGGTGTCGTCAGTAATCTTGATGGAGTTGGTGTCGTGCAAAGCCGCTCAGTCGTGGGTGAACAGGGAGTACAGCAGAGGACTGAGGACACACCCCTGGGGGACCCTGTGTTAAGAGTCAGTGTGGAGAAGGTGTTGCCAATCCTCGCATCCTGTGGCCTGCCCGTCAGGAAGTCCAGGATCCAGTTGCAGAGGGTGGTGTCCACACCCAGGGCTCTGAGCTTGGTGTCGAGCTTGGAGGGAACAATAGTGTTGAATTCTGAACTGTAGTCCATGAACTGCATTCTCACATAGGTGTTTCTCTTGTCCAGATGTGTTACGGCCGTGTGAATAGCGATGGAAATGGTATCTTCCATGGATCTGTTGGAGCGGTAGGGAAATTGGAGTAGGTCCAGTGTACCTGGCATGCTGGACTTGATGTGGTCCATGACCAGCCTCTCGAAGCACTTCATGATGATCGAGGTGAGCGTGACGGTGCGGTAGTCATTTGGGCACGTCACCTTGTTTTTCTTGGGCACTGGGACAATGGTGGTCTCCTTAAAGCAGGTGGGGACTACAGCCTGGGACAGGTTGAAGATGTCCAAGATGACTCCCCTCCATCTGGTCAGCACACACTCTGAGGATGCGGCTAAGGATGCCATCTGGGCTTTGTGTGTTCACTCTTGAGAGTTTTCCTCACGTCAGCCTCGGAGAGCGAAATCACCTGGTCGTCTGGAGCAGCGAGTGTCTTCCTGGATGGCTCGGTATTGTCTGCTTCGAAGCGAGCATAGAATGTGTTAAACTCGTCTGGGAGGAATGCTTCGGTGGGCACAACACAGCTGGATTTGCCTTTTGTAGGCTGTGATAGTCTGTAGTCCTTGCCACGTGCAACGCAAGTCTTGAGTTGTCAAACATCAATTCAAGTTTGAGCTCGTGCCTGCTTGCCTTTACGCTTTGCACGCCACTGAGTTATCGGGGTTCGTTCTGCTGCCATTGAATGCTGCAGTGGATGGGTACATGTCCGGATTGTTATTGTGGGTGCAACATCAACACATTTCTTAATGAAACCTGTGACTGACAATGTACAGTGCTTTCAGAAAGTATTCATACCCCTTGGCTGAATTCAAAATTGATTAAATATGTTTTTTCTCTCACGCATCTACACACAATACCCCATAATGACAAAGTAAAAACATGTTTTTAGAAATGTTTGCAAATGTATTGAAAATGAAGTTTAGAAATATCTAATTTACATAAGTATTCACACCCTTGAGTCAATACATGTTTGAATCACCTTTGACAGTGATTACAGCTGTGAGTCTTTCTGGGTAAGTCTCTAAGAGCTTTGCACACCTGGATGTACAATATTTGCCCATGATTCTTTTCCCGTCAATTGCATGAAGAAAATAAGGAAATACAGGGAGCGGAGATCAGGGTGCCTTGTGAGAATTCGTTGGCGAGTGGGTAACCCGCCTCTACCATCCGTTCTTTTAGCCAACATGTAATCACTGGAGAATAAACTGGATGAGCTCCGTTCGAGACTCCTACCAATGGGACATAAAAAAACTGTAGTATCTTATGTTTCACAGAGTCGTGGCTGAACGACAACATGGATAATATACAGTTGGCTGGGTTTTCCGTGCGTCAGCAGGACAGAACAGCTATGTCCGGTAAGACGAGGGGAGGGTGTGTGTGTGTATTTGTCAATTACAGCTGGTGCGCAATGTCTAATATTAAGGTAGTCTCGAGGTATTGCTCGCCTGAGGTAGAATACCTCATGATAAGCTGTAGACCACACTATCTACCAAGAGAGTTTTCATCTATATTTTTCTTAGCCATCTATTTACCACCACAAACCGACGCTGGCACTAAGCCCGCACTCAACGAGCTGTATAAGACCAAACAAACAAGAAGATGCTCATCCAGAAGCGGCGCTCATAGTGGCCGGGGACATTAATGCAGGCAAACTAAAATCTGTTTTACCTCATTTCTACCAGCATCTCACGTGCAACCAGAGGGAAAAAAACTCTAGACCACCTTTTATCCACACACAGAGACTCATATAAAGCTCTCCCTCGCCCTCCATTTGGAAAATCTGACCATAATTATATCCTCCTGATTCCTGCTTACAAGCAAAAACTAAAGCAGGAAGTACTAGTGACTCGCTCAATACGGAAGTGGTCAGATGATGCGGATGCTACGCTACAGGACTGTTTTGCTAGCACAGACTGGAATATGTTCGGGATTCCTCCAATGGCATTGAGGAGTATATCACCTCAGTCACCGGCTTCATCAATAAGTGCATTGACGAAGTCGTCCCCACAGTGACCGTACATACATATCCCAACCAGAAGCCATGGATTACAGGCAACATCCGCACCGAGCTAACGGCTAGAGCTTCCGCTTTTAAGGAGCGGGAAATTTAATCCGGACGCTAATAAGAAATCCCTCTATGCCGTCAGATGAACCATCGTCGGATGTGGCAGGGCTTGCAAACTAATACGGACTACAAAGGGAAACCCAGCCGCGAGCTGCCCAGTGACGCGAGCCTACCAGACGGTCTAAATACCTTTTTAATGCTCGCTTTGAGGCAAGCAACACTGAAGCATGCATGAGAGCACCAGCTGTTCCAGATGACTCTGTGATTGACCTTTAAACAGGTCAACGTTCACAATGCCGTGGGGCCATACGGATTACCAGGACGTGTACTCGGAGCATAAGCGGACCAACTGGCAAGTGTCTTATCTGACATTTTCAACCTCTCCCTGACCGAGTCTGTAATACCTACATGTTTCAAGCAGACCACCATAGTCCCTGTGCCCAAGAAAGTGAAGGTAACCTGCCTAAATGACTACCGCCCCGTAGCACTCACGTCGGTAGCCATAAAGTGCTTTGAAAGGCTGGTCATGGCTCACATCAACACCATCATCCCGGAAACCCTAGACCCACTCCAATTCGCATACCGCCCCAACTGATCCACAGATAACGCAATCTCAATCGCACTACACACTGCCCTTTCCCACCTGGACAAAAGGAACACCTACGTGAGAATGCTGTTCATTGACTACAGCTCAGCTTTCAACACCATAGTGCCCCAAAATCTCATCACTAAGCTAAGGACCCTGGGACTAAACACCTCCCTCTGCAACTGTATCCTGGACTTCCTGACGGCCGCCCCCAGGTGGTGAACGTAGGCAACAACACATCAGCCACGCTGATCCTCAACACGGGGGCCCCTCAGGGGTGTGTGCTTAGTCCCTTCCTGTTCCCCCACGACTGCGTGGCCAAGCATAACTCCAAAACCATCAGTAAGTTTGCTGACAACACAACGGTGGTAGGTCTGATCACCAACAACTATGAGACAGCCTATAGGGAGGAGGTCAGACCTGGCAGTGTAGTGTCAGGACAGAAACCTCTCCTTACACGTGAGCAAGACAAATGAGATGATCGTGGACTACAGGGGGAAAAAAGAGGACTGAGCACGCCCCCATTCTCATCGACGGGGCTGTAGTGGAACAGGTTGAGAGCTTCAAGTTCCTTGGTGTCCACCTCACCAACAAACTAGCATGGTCCAAACACACCAAGAAAGTCGTGAAGAGGGCAAGACAACGCCTTTTCCCTCCCTAGATCCTCAAAAAGTTATACAGCTGCACCATCGAGAGCATCCTGACCGGTTGCATCACCGCCTAGTATGGCAACTGCTCGGCATCCGACCGTAAGGCGCTACAGATGGTAGTGCATATGGCCCAGTACATCACTGGGGCCAAGCTTCCTGCCATCCAGGCCCTATATACTAGGCAGTGTCGGAGATAGGCCCAAAAAATTGTCAAAGACTGTTCTCTCTGCTACCGCATGGCAAGCGGTACCGGAGCACCAAGTCTAGGTCCAAAAGGCTCCTTAATATAGCCTCATTATTGTTAATGAGGCTAGGTCCAAAAGGCTCCTTAATATAGCTTCATTATTGTTATTTTATTTTCTTAACTCTATTTTCCTAAAACTGTTTTGTTGGTTAAGGGCTTGTAAGTAAGCATTCAGCGCATGTGACAAATAACATTTGATTTGATTTAACTTGTTCTCTGTAAAATCGTAGGGCTTTGGAATCGTGATATTGCGTACTTTCGAGAAAAATAAACAGATTTCTCAACTCACCCTGACTTTGAGAAGGGATTACATGACGATTAGCTCAGCAACTGCGTGACGCAGCATGACAACGTGATCGCGATTGGTCGACAGTCTGCTGTGTGAGGAGTTATACGTTTCTCCATTCATTGCCCAATGGGATTCCTATATATTTTCTCTAGCTCTGGCTTGTTATTTTACATTTACATTTTAGTAATTTAGCAGACGCTCTTTTCCAGAGCGACTTACAGTTAGTGAATACATTTTTATTTTTATTTTTATACTGGCCCCCCGTGGGAATCGAACCCACAACCCTGGCATTGCAAACGCCATGCTCTATCATCTGAGCTACATCCCTGCCGGCCATTCCCTCCCCTACCCTGGACGACGCTGGGCCAATTGTGCGCCGCCCATGAGTCTCCCAGTCGCGGCCGGCTGCGACAGAGCCTGGATTCGAACCAGGATCTCTAGTGGCACAGTTAGCACTGCGATGCAGTGCCTTAGACCACTGCGCCACTCAGGAGACCGACATTGACCGACATTGTTATCACAATGTACTGTCTGTTGTTATGACAAGCACATGCTAGCTGTTCATTACGAAAATGTTTCTTACTTAAACCATAATGTCAACGACACTGTTATTCAATACAAAATGCTATATATTTAAACTGCAAATGGAATGCGCTGAGGAGTGAAATGTTAATGCAGTAAATGGCTTGCCGAACTGGTTTTAGTCACACGTTCTAATTTAGCTAGCTAGCTAACATTATCTCATCATGAATGACACACATGGCCTGAATGATCTATCTGTGCCAACTAACTAAATAAGCCCACTAACATAATAGGCCCAGACAGTAAGTGTTATTTTTGTATGAAGGATGAGTCCGGGGTGACTTTGGCGCCAGTCCAGTGTTTGCACATAAGTAGCACAGATTGCTTGCTTGCTAGCTAGCTAGGCTAACTACCTTGCTGGCTAGATGGAACCTAACTACATTGCTGATTTGCTAGCCAGCTAATGTTAACCAAGTGAGCATGTGATGAGGACAGGGCTGTTTGATTGGTGAAGTGTACTTTTGATTATTTACTTATTCAAATACGCTGGCTGTGGCAAGCTACTCACCGTCAAAACACCATGCCCACTTTCTGATTCTCACGTCGGGACTTACGGGCTGAATTATGTTCAATGAATAGCTTGTATAGCGCCCTCTTGAGGCAACCATAGGAAAATTATAAAATTGACCACAAATGACCACACATATTTGTTCATTCTATGTATATAATATTGGTGCTTTATTGGTGCAATAAAGACCGATACAAATGTTTATGTGAAAGGCTAATATGAACCGACAATATCAGTCAAATGATTTATCGGTCGGGCTCAAATATTTACCCGTCTACCAATAGGTGCCCTTTGCAAAGCATTGGAATACCTCCCTGGTCTTTGGTTGAATCTGCGTTTGAAATTCACTGCTCGACTGAGGGACCTTATAGTTAATTGTATGTATGGGGTACAGAGATGAGGTAGTCATTCAAGAATCATGTTAAACACTTATTGCACACTGAGTGAGTCCATGCAACTTATTATGTAACTTGTTAAGCAAATGTTTACTCCTGAACTTATTTAGGCTTGCCATGACAATGGGGTTGAATACTTATTGACTCAAGACATTTCAGCTTTTCATTTTGAAAAAGATAGTTAAAATTTCAAAAAACATAATTAGACTTAGTGTGTAGGCCAGTGACAAAATACATCTAAATGTAATCCATTTTAAATCCAAACTGTAACACAACTAAATGTGGAAAAAGTCAATCGGTGTGAAAACTTTCTGAAGGCATTCCTCAATGTTGATGGATCTGTCTTGGGTGGATGAATCTTGGAACATATCACGGGGAGTAGTAACAGCACGCTGGATACTTTTGTGGGGCAGAATACGGGTTTGTGATATTTGGGAAAATATGTTTTAGACAGGCTTGGTTAAAGTCACCCGTGACTGCTTCCGGGTAAGAGGATTCTTGCTGGCTAATGATCTTGTGAAGTTCGCTGAGTGCCGTCGTTGTTTGCTCGTGGCGGTATGTACACAGCTGTGATGATAACACACGTGAATTCCCTCTGCATATAGTGGGGTCGGCATTTTAGCATCTCCAGGTCAGGTGAACAGGAGCTGATGTCCCTCTGCGATTGAAGCCCTGCTCTGAGTTTACTAAGTTTATTTCCCAGCGATTAGACATTAGCCATCAGGATACTAGGAAGAGGAGGCCGTGTAGCCCGTCTTTTCAGTCTAGCTTTGAATCCCCCTTTCCTTCCTCTTCTTCGTCGCCGGCGTTGCCTTAGGTAATCTCGGCCAGGAGCAGCAGGTAAGCCCACTATGCGGGCAAGAAAGGAGTGAATGTAGTAATCCAGATCTGGGAGGCTGAGAGTGTGTAGCTTCCCATTCATAATCCAGAAGTGTTTGTCGGTCGTAGGAAATTATTGCACGAACATTCTGAGCAAACAAAGTAATAATTTATGCAAAAATAGTCATAGAAAAGCAAAGTCGAGCTGGAATCGGCAATAGATGCGCGCCTCCCTCCGTGTCGACACTTGATACCAAACTGCCTTACTTACACTGTCTCCCGTGATGTTGATGATGATGATGATCTTTATTTAACGAGCTAGAAATCTATTTCTGTATCATCTAGCAATTACATGTCTGCCTGTCATGGTCTGTCCGTACCACCACTGCTGGTAGTGTATCAGGCAGGCAGGGCCAAGCCAGGTGCAGACAAAGCAGGCAGTTACAGTGAGGAGGGAGGGTGATGGGGCCGCCACAGCACCACCACTCCGGGCCTGGTGCCCATGATGTGATCCAGAGAACAGAGGTCTGATTGACCAGGCCTGAGCAGCCCCTTAGGCTCCCATCAATGACCCGTTTGAAAGGTCAGGCAGGCAGGCCACTGTCTGTACGGTAGGGGCTCTCAGCTCTCGTCATGTGAGGTCAGATTCCATTCCCATGGCCCGCCCTGGCAGTGGCAGACAGTGGCTGAGCCGGTTGGTCACTAGTCTTCTTTAGCCTTCTTTAGCTCTGGTCCAGGTCACATTATTTTCTTTCCCTCTTGGATCTAACAGCTGATAAGTGTCAATGTCTGGGTTTTATTGGAATCTAAAAAATGACGGGTGTTACTGGAATAAGGTCATCCATCGCCTGCTGGATTTTAGTATTTCGTTTTTAATATTTGAGAAACATGAATTTAAGTTTCATTTAAACGTTTTGAGGGTCTTCAAATACGATCCCTCGTTGAGGATTTATCTTGCAAAGTTTCACTTTTGAACTTTGCAAGGAACTTCAGGACTCGTGGATTGGGACCAGCACTACCAGAGAAGCTGGGATGTTCTTTGCATCCCAGAGTGAGGATCTCCGGTACCGGGCCAGTCCAATTATGGTCAGGCCAGGCTAGGTGTAGTGAGGGTCATCCCCCAGGACTGGTAATCCCTCCCTGGGCAGCATGCTGCTGGTGGACAGGCTGGGCATGGGGCTGGGGCCCTGGGCTTGGCTGGACAAGGGGGGCTGGTGCAGGGCCTGCCAGGAGTGTGAGCGCCGCTACCTGACGCTGGAAGAACCAGACGGTGTGTTGAGTTCCACAGATGGGGGAAGAGGGCAGTGTGTAACCTATAAGAAGTCCAGTTTCTTGTATGCAGTTATTTTGCTTCTCAAAAAGTTGGGTTATTGGTGGTATGTTATTGTATAACGGCTGCTCTTTGAAGTTGACGCCATCAATGGGGTTGTTGTACATTTGGCCCATGTTGTATAGCTGTATTGGGTGAATATTAGATCTAAAGATTTGAGAGGGGGTGTTTGTGTCCACAGAGAGGGTGAATCTGCTTATGGGATAGGCCTATATTGGTGATGGATGCCTATGGGGTTACATTGGCGATGTTCCTTCACACCCCTTCTCCTTGGCCCTGGTTGAGATGAGAGATGGGCGCAGCCTGGGATGCTGGAAGGAACTAGGGCAGTGGCTTTTAAATTTAGCTCCACAAGCCCCAAGGCTGCAGGCAGAGAGCAGCTTTGCACTCTGAGCTGTTTTGGGCTCGGCGGGCCAGGGTTGGGCGGAGTTGGAGATGCTGCTCTAATCAGCAGTTAACAACTTTCACACTTTTCTTTTCAAAAAACGGGCCATGTCAGAAAGAGAGACGGAGGGAGGGAGGGAGGGAGGGAGAGCGAGAGAGACGTCCTCTTTCCTAGCAGTTGTGTTGTTGTAGTGCCATAAGAGGGTTACATTGGGACTCTTCTTAATGCTGCAGTGGTCTACTTGCTGATGATACATAACTGGAGTATCTCAGGAAGCTGAATTATTATTTAAAACAAATTTGTTGCAACGTAATCAGAAGTTTAGGTACATTTTATCCATTATGATCATGAGGAAGATCATGGTGATGATAATGGTGAGATGGAGGAACATGATGATGATGACAGTGATGAAGTGCTACTTAACATATATTTGTCCATCATGTAATACCTAAGCTTGTGTTGTGTGGTTGCAGACGAGCTGGCTAGCCCTAGTGTTGACCATGAGGCCACGTCCATTCCTGCTTCCGCCCTGATATCTGCCGCTCCAGCCATAACTACAGTCCCCCCTAGCCCAAGCTCCTCCCCGTGCCCTCTCATGCGCCGACAGCTATCACATGACCAAGGTAAGAGGCACTCTGGGGGCGGGGCTCCTGGTTGTCATGGTTAAGGTGAAGATACAGCACTGTCAGTTGCTGTGTTGTCAATGCCATTGTTGTCTGTTTCAGTCATTGGTGGCATCTGAAACATGGCACTCTATTCTGTATGCAATGCACTACTGTTGACCAGATCCCCAATCCCCATAGGCCCTGGTCAAAAGTAGTGCACTATATATAGAGAATACTACAGTGCCATCTCAGCCGCCTTCATTGCGTTGTTACTGTCTTGATGTTTCTGGCACATAATAGCTGTGGCACATAATAGATGTGATAGAACTCAGTGCTGGAGTTTTCTGATGAAGCATGACATTGACCCAGTTCTTTATACAGGCTTGAAAGCAGCAATGATGTCTCCTCCATCAGTGCTAAATCACTTCAGAATAAAATTGGCAACGTGTCATTGTTTAAATAACCCACTTTGGGCTGTGCATTTGATATTAACACAATTCTCTCCTGTGATATTGAGCCCTAAAGCTACCTCAGAGAGCACCACCACTGACCCTCACCAATAACATTCAGCTATGACACATCACTCTGTTTACACACTGTCCTTGTGTTTATGTTCCGGTCTCAAGAGTCTCTCAGAAATGCTATTCTGGAGTCTGATGCCGAGGCCAAACAAGAGAGGTCCAAATCCTGCGACGAGGGCCTGGATAACTACAGAGAGGAAGGCAGAGGGTGAGTCCCTTTTTACATTTGGAGATGTGGGATTTGGTTTTATTTTCATGATACTGATTTCCAATCGTTTTTTGTTCATCCTCCTAATATTCGTTTTTTGTCTCCCTTCTCCTCTCTGTCTCCAGCCGATCAAACAGCAAACACATGCCCAGTCTGAGAGGCCTGAGAAAGGTGAGGAAACTGCTCGATACAGGGTTTATTAACCACAACATGTTGACTTTGTTTATAACAACTATAAAGGATTATAACAGCTCTATAATGGTTTAACTAAGCCATGTTGGCTGTGTTTATACAGCCAGTATACCGGCTATTAAACATACAGTACCAGTCAAAAGTTTGGACACACCTTCTCATTCAAGGGTTTTTCTTTATTTTTACTATTTTCTACATTGTAGAATAATAGTAAAGACATCAAAACTATGAAATAACACATATTAAATCAAAATATATTTTAGATTCTTCAAAGTAGCCACCCTTTGCCTTGATGACAGCTTTGCACGCTCTTGGCATTCTCTCAATCAGCTTCATGAGGAATGATTTTCCAATAGTCTTGAAGGAGTTCCCACATATGCAGAGCATTTGTTGGCTGCTTTTCCTTCACTCTGCGGTCCAACTCATCCCAAACCATCTCTATTGGGTTGAGGTCGGGTGATTGTGGAGGCCAGGTCATCTGATAAAGCACTCCATCACTCTCCTTCTTGGTCAAATAGCCCTTACACCGCCTGGAGGTGTGTTGGGTCATTGTCCTGTTGAAAAACAAATGATAGTCCCACTAAGTGCAAACCAGATGGTATGGCATATCACTGCAGAATGCTGTGGTAGCCATGCTGGTTAAGTGTGCCTTGAATAAAAAAAAAAAAGCACAGACAGTGTCACCAGCAAAGCACCCCCATACCTTCACACCTCCTCCATGCTTCACGGTGGGAACCACACATGTGGAGATCATCCGTTCACCTACTCTGCGTCTCACAAAGACACAGCGGTTGGAACCAAAAATCTCTCATTTGGACTCATCAGACCAAAGGACAGATTTCCACCGGTCTAATGTCCATTGCTTGTGTTTCTTGGCCCAAACAAGTCTCTTCTTCTTATTGGTGTCCTTTAGTAGTGGTGTCTTTGCAGCAATTCGACCATGAAGGCTTGATTCACGCAGTCTCCTCTGAACAGTTGATGTTGAGATGTCTCTGTTACTTGAACTCTGAAACATTTATTTGGGCTGCAATCTGAGGTGCAGTTAACTCTAATTAACTTATCCTCTGTAGCAGAGGTAACTCTGGGTCTTCCTTTTCTGTGGTGGTCCTCATGAGAGCCAGTTTCATCATAGAGCTTGATGGTTTTTGCTACTGCACTTGAAGAAACTTTCAAAGTTCTTGACATTTTCCGGATTGACTGACCTTCATGTCTTAAAGTAATGATGGACTGTCGTTTCTCTTTGCTTATTTGAGCTGTTCTTGCAATAATATGGACTTGGTATTTTACCAAATAGGTCTATCTTCTGTATACCACCCCTACCTTGTCACAATACAACTGATTGGCTCAAACTCATTAAGAAGGAAGTAAATTCCACAAATTAACTTTTAACAAGGCACACCTGTTAATTGAAATGCATTCCAGGTGACTACCTCATGAAGCTGGTTGAGAGAATGCCAAGAGTGTGCAAAGCTGTCATCAAGGCAAAGGGTGGCTACTTTGAAGAATCTCAAATATAAAATATATTTTGATTTGTTTAACACTTTTTTGGTTACTATATGATTCCATATGTGTTATTTCATAGGTTTGATGTCTTCACTATTATTCTACAATGTAGAAAATAGTAAAAATAAAGAAAAACTCTTGAATGAGTAGGTGTTCAAACTTTTGACTGGTACTGTATGTGGGCAAGAAGCCGGTAATATCTATCCCTAATCATAGTGCCTAACGGTGGGACAAGCTGCTACTTTTATGCAACTGGTTGTTTGAAAACAATCTTTGGACTTTCCCTGTGCTTTTGAAAGGTTTCCTAATCACATTGACAGGATGTGTTGTATGGTTTCCTGGCTTTGCCTGACTCATCTTGATTTCAACACCCATAATGAACTCACCTGTCATTGTGATTTTGCTACAGTAGTCAGACAGGCTTTGATGCTCCTGAGATACCAGTAGAAAGGGACTCCCTGGGGGTTTTAGCTATTTTCTTTAAGAGCACAGGCTCTCTCTTCCTACTGATTACTCATATTCGTGTGTGTGTGTGTAGGCTCTGGATGGATACAAGTCATCTGATGACTCTGGGTCCAGAAGGGACTCCTCTTCAGATATATTCAGTGACTCTTCTAAAGAAGGCTGGCTCAACTTCAGGCAGATCAACACTGAGAAGAGCAAGGTATATTTTCACACTTATACCCTTGTCCTACTGCCAAATCATGTGGGGCTCTACTGTGCTGGTCTGGTTACGTATCCACCATAGTTGCTGGAAAGGACAATGTGAAATAAAAATATCCACAATCGTGTGAAAAGGTTATCACGCACACCCACCCACTGTGCAAACTCTTTTGATCTTCATGCAGGGCCTTAACTCAACATTTCTCTCTCTCCCTCATCTCTTTCTTTCCATCTGTCTCTAGCGTGGGGGTTTGAGGTCGTGGAAGCAGATGTACGCCGTGCTGCGAGGCCACGGCCTCACGCTTTACAAGGACAAGAGGGACGGCGTCTCCCACGCCTCCTCCCAGTCCGACGATGACCCACAGCCAATCAGTATCAAGGCCTGCCTGATTGACATATCCTACAGCGACACGAAACGGAAGAACGTGCTGCGTCTGACCACGTCAGACTGCGAGTATCTGTTCCAGGCTGAGGGCAGGGATGACATGCTGTCATGGATCAGAGTCATCCAGGAGAATAGTAATCTGGATGATGAGGTGGGTTCTGCCTGGCAACACTGCATTACTGTGTTACTAAGGTCATCATATGATTATAAGCATTTTGCTGCACTACGATAACACCTGCAAAACTGTGTACGCGACCAATAAACGTTGATTTGATTTTGATTTTAATAGGTCTATCCCACATTTGATCATTCTTTGCTAAGCCCATGTTTTTATCCAAAGGGACTCGCATACAGTAGCTAGAATTTTACTACCCACATTTTTGGCAGGCCCTGCCTTAACTGCAAGGCAGATGTGTCAAATGCCAGTATGCTATTTTGCAGCCATCACTTGTGAATAGCCTAGCCTGCATCGGGGCTTAGGCTACAAATCTTCTATTTCATTTACATTAGTCATTCTCACTGTCCTTGGTCACTAGTAGAAGCAATAGCTTTTGGGTGAGAGACACGGCTCCCTTTTGTTAACATTTACATTTTAGTCATTTAGCAGACGCTCTTATCCAGAGCGACTTACAGTTAGTGATTACATATTTTTTTAATACTGGCCCCCCGTGGGAATCGAACCCACAACCCTGGCGTTGCAAACGCCATGCTCTATCAACTGAGCTACATCCCTGCCGCCCATTCCCTCCCCTACCCTAGACGACGCTGGGCCAATTGTGCGCCGCCCATGAGTCTCCCGGTCGCGGCCGGCTGCGACAGAGCCTGGATTCGAACCAGGATCTCTAGTGGCACAGTTAGCACTGCGATGCAGTGCCTTAGACCACTGCACCACTCAGGAGTTCAACCATACCTCTCCTTGGGTTTATGGCAATGAAGTTTGTCCCGGTTGCCTTGGTGTTTACCCCACAAATAAGACTGTCTCAGTGTCCTGTTTTGTGCGTACAATCACTACTAGAGTCTATTTATTACATCAAACCATTTAAACATTTGAGTCCTTATGCTTACTGTATGTAGGATCACTAGGATACAGAAAATACATAAACATCCCCTGCTGGACCCTAACAAGAATGTGTTTTTTCTTGGCTTTATGTTAACTTGTCTGTTGGTTGTGAAATGAGCTAACAGTGTACTTGTTTGTTCAGCTGTTTGCCCCTTTTCAGTTAGCCTTCGGTCTTTGTCTGTGGTCTCAGTCTCCCACAGAGTCTTTCATTACTGGGGAGAACCCATGACTTCCTAAATAGCTCAAACAGGATTCAGTGTGGTTAACTGCTAAATCCTATTCACTTAGAACTATCTGAAAAAAACTTAAGATATTTGATAAGACAAGATATACTTGAGAAATCTGAATGTGTTGGTAGTTCAAAGGTATGTGAACTAAAGATGTATTACATACTGCTCAGCCATTTAAAAAAGTTTGGGTTAACATCCATCATGATTTTTCATTTCCAAAATCGTTAATTCCATTTGTACTTAGCTTGTGTTCCAGTTATGTTAAAACGGATAGTTTGTTGTCCATGTTGTGTTTCAGAATGCTGGTGTAACCAGCCAGGACCTGATCAGCAGAAAGATCAGAGAGTACAACACCATGATGAGGTATGCAGCAACACACACACACACGCCCTCTTTATTTGACCCACAATGCAACATCATTTTACACCCACTTCTATGCACAAGTCCTTAAAGTCACATATAGTATAATTTAATGTACTATAATATTACATTTTTTGTGTGTATATCTGTGTTTGATCCAGTGCCCCCAGCAGCAAGACTGAGCCTTCCCCCAAAACCTCCCGGCAGTCCCTCAGTATCAGACACACCCTCCTGGGGGGGAAGGGAGAGGGCAAGAGCCAGAGCCCCCACTCACCCAAAACAGGAGAGAGAGGTAAGGCCACTATTACAACAACAAAGAAGTTACTGCAAACAATGAACACAGTTCCCCCCCTCCCAGACATCACTGCACAAATATGTACTGCCATTTTTTTTACCCAGCTGCTCACCTCCGTTTGCACACTCCTTACCTCCGTTTAGTAAACAATAACAAATGCGCCTGGGGCGACCAGTGATGCTGTTTCACCTTTCACCGATCTCAGCTTTAAAGCAAGGGATTACATTCAGCACAGGTAGACATGCTGTGTCCTTTACATGCAGCTGAAAAGGAGGACATAATGGTGAGGTTTGAAGCTATACTACACAGTAAAGTTGCACATTACACGAGAACGGGAGACAATAAATATGGTAGGATTACATGTGGAAATACAGTATGTTATTGAAACCGTGTGTCTTTTACTGTATGCACAAGCAGCAGTTGACCTTCCAGTAGCTAGTGTGGTTTGAGTGTGGATTACCTCTCAGATGGCTGCTTTGTGTGTGTTCTGTCAGATGAATCCAGTCCTCCACGGGATAAGGCTGCCTGGAGGAGGGGTATCCCCGGCATCATGAGGAAACCCTTTGAGAAGAAGACCACTGCTGGGGTCACCTTTGGGGTGCGCCTCGATGACTGCCCACCTGCACAAACCAACAGGGTAAGAGAGAGAGTGTGTATGTGTGTGTTTACATGTGAGAAAGACATGGAAATGATGTTGTTGAATGAATTGAGTATATGTTTTGTTTCCCTGTGATAGTTGAGTAGTGTGATCTTGAAGGGAAACTTCCTCTAGACACTAGTCTCCCTACATAGGGGGTGTTTCAGACATAATTATGCACCATAGTGCAATTGTGTTATTTTCGCGTTGAGAGAGTTCAACCAATGACATCATTGGTGGATTGAGCCTGCTTTCTGATCTAAAAATGAATGGAGTCATGTTTTGTAGCAATTATTGTGGCCTTTGTGTTTCTCTGATTGCACGGTCACGCTAGCAGCGAGGAGATATGGTTGTCCTTGTTCAATAGAGCCATTGGACTTGTCTCAACGATGTTCCTATCTGCCACGACATAGCAGGATATCTAGGTTGACTCATTTTCCCTGGCTTTGTAAAGACAACAGCCTGACGGGAGCCCTACTTCCTCATCCAATTGTGTTCCCACCCTCGAAGGCAGGCTTTTCAAAACGGGGGCAATACTCGTTTCTACAGGTTCACAGGAGCTATGTTACTGTGCACTGTCTATCCGAGATTGCTAAATAATTACAATGGCTGCATCTGATGATTCCTCTTTCCAAGAAGAGCTGGACAACGAAACCGTTTTTGATGTTATTTTACATAGGGACATACAGCCCTATTCATTTGAGCCGGAATAGGAGTTGAGACAGCGACAATAAGAATTGCGAGACCAGCAAGCAGCGATGGGGAGCCACTGTCAGACTCCGACTGGTGGTGCCTAAGCGGTTGCTGTCCAGCCATGCCGACAGAAGAATGTCTGTGCTGCAACGAATTCGATCGCGGGCGGTTCTTACTGGAGAGAGTCACTGCAGACCCCTTGGGTCGTGTGTGTGTGTGACAGACCATCTAAGCTTTGACGCACATATGGATAGAGGGGTGCTGGAGATGTTCTTCAGAACCTCCAAGATCAACTGGGGTTGGCAGCCTTGTCCAGCTGGACCAGGAGAGCAAATGCCAAACAAGTAAGTGGTTTTGCTGTTGCTAGCTAGCTAGCAATATAAGCTCTCATTTTACATGAGGCAGTGTTGTTCAGTACAGTATAACTTCGTGATCGTAAAGGGGCTTGCTAGTACCACTACTATCCAAGCTAACCATGTTGAGTGAGCTAGCTTTGTTTACTATACCAAAAAAGTACTGTAGCCTAACGTTGTAGCTAGCTAATGTTAGCTAGCCTAGCTAGCCTCAGTGAATCTCATTTGGAACTAAACTGGATAAATGTTTTGATAACGAAGAGTAAAGAAATGACTTTGGCTTTATGACTCATATTAGACTTTGAGTAACTATACCTGTGTGTTGTAGGTAGCTAGCTAGCTATCATGTGTCTGTGAGATATGTAATATTCTGCATCTTGCTGCAACAGTAGGAATACAAAGAGTACACAAAGATTGCCCATGAAAGTCTAATAGCGTTTTTGGCATTCTCTTACAGACAATACAGCTTGGTGGCCTACAGATTGTTTTGGGAGTTTGTTCTACATGGGGAGAAGCTAGGTAGAGGACACTGAATCCCCTTGCCTGCATGTGTTGTTTGGGCCATTAAGCAATTTATCCCTCACACAATGGACAGTATGTTGGCTACAAAGAAGTGGTTGACTCAAAGAGGAGATGTGAAGGGTCCCATAACAACAGTCTCCCCTTGTATCAAAGTGACTACGAACACCTCACTGCACCCCCCAAACAGCACATATGCAAGTATTCCCATTGTGGAACTGTAGTATTTATTATAGGTGTTAGTATATTTTTATTCTACTGTATATACGTCATACATTGCCATAACTGTTCCTGCATACTACTGTGTCACCTTGATCTCCAGAGCAAATAACCTTTGTCTTGAATACAAGCCATTTCTACTTAATTGCTACATTGTCAGATTAATCTACTATTTTATTGAAATATGTTTACTTGCCAACAAATAAAAGTTGAAATGATACACCAACTCCCTGCGTATTTCTTTAGCAGCAAGATTGTAGCTAGTTACTTCCAAATACATTTCATGTATATCACAATGAATTGTGTCATCACTTTATTGGTTTCTGATGCAGCTGGAGTCATTTAACTGTACACTTGAAAAAAAGACAGCTTGATGTTGATGCTGCTGCAGATGTTGATGGGATCAGACACTGTAAATAGAACACATAGGCCAGTCACGTTAGCCTCTGCGGTAGTTAGTTAGCTAACGGTTAGATATGGTCCAGTAGGCTGTAGCTAACGTAACTAAGTGGTCAGATGACGCAGATGCTAAGCTACAGGACTGTTTTGCTAGCACAGACTGGAACATGTTCTGGGATTCTTCAGATAGCATTGAGGAGTACACCACATCAGTCACTGGCTTCATCAATAAGTGCATCGATGACGTTGTCCCCACAGTGACCGTACGTACCCCCACCAGAAGCCATGGATTAGAGGCAACATCCGCACTGAGCTAAAGGGTAGAGCTGCCGCTTTCAAGGAGCTGGACTCTAACCTGAACGCTTATAAGAAATCCCGCTATGCCCTCCGACGAACCATCAAACAGGCAAAAAGTCAATACAGGACTAAGATTGAATCGTACTACACCGGCTCTGACGCTCGTCGGATGTGACAGGGCTTGAAAACTATTACAGACTACAAAGGGAAGCACAGCCGCGAGCTGCCCAGTGACACAAGCCTACCAGATGAGCTAAACCACTTCTATACTCGTTTCGATGCAAGCAACACTGAAGCATGCATGAGAGCACCAGCTGTTCCGGATGACTATGTGATCACGCTCTCTGTAGCCGATGTGAGTAAGACTTTTAAGCAGGTCAACATTCACAAGGCCGTAGGGCCAGACGGATTACCAGGACGTGTACTCCGAGCATGTGCTGACCAACTGGCAAGTGTCTTCACTGACATTTTCAACATGTCTGACTGAGTCTGTAATACCAACATGTTTCAAGCAGACCACCATAGTCCCTGTGCCCAAGGACACTAAGATAACCTGCCTAAATGACTACCGACCCGTAGCACTGACGTCTGTAGCCATGAAGTGCTTTGAAAGGCTGGTCATGGCTCACATCAACACCATTATCCCAGAAACCCTAGACCCACTCCAATTTGCATACCGCCCCAACAGATCCACAAATGATGCAATCTCTATTGCACTCTACACTGCCCTTTCCCACCTGGACAAGAGGAACACCTACGTGAGAATGCTATTCATTGACTACAGCTCAGCGTTCAACACCATAGTGCCCTCAAAGCTCATCACTAAGCTAAGGATCCTGGGACTAAACACCTCCCTCTGCAACTGGATCCTGGACTTCCTGACGGGCCGCCCCCAAGTGGTAAGGGAAGGTAACAATACATCTGCCACACTGATCCTCAACACATGCTCAGTCCCCTCCTGTACTCCCTGTTCACCCATGACTGCATGGCCAGGCACGACTCCAACACCATCATTAAGTTTGCCGACGACACAACAGTGGTAGGCCTGATCACCGACAACGATGAGACAGCCTATAGGGAGGAGGTCAGAGACCTGGCCGTGTGGTGCCAGGATAACAACCTCTCCCTTAACGTGACCAAGACAAAGGAGATGATTGTGGACTACAGAAAAAAAAGAGGAATGAGCACGCCCCCATTCTCATCGACAGGGCTGTAGTGGAACAGGTTGAGAGCTTCAAGTTCCTTGGTGTCCACATCACCAACGAACTATCATGGTCCAAACACACCAAGACAGTCGTGAAGAGGGCACGACAAAGCCTATTCCCCCTCAGGAGACTGAAAAGATTTGGCATGGGTCCTCAGATCCTCAAATAAGCTCTACAGCTGCACCATCGAGAGCATCCTGACTTGTTGCATCACTCCTGGTATGGCAACTGCTCGGCCTCCGACCGCAAGGCACTACAGAGGGTAGTGCGTACGGCCCAGTACATCACTGGGGCCAAGCTTCCTGCCATCCAGGACCTCTATACCAGGCGGTGTCAGAGGAAGGCCCTCAAAATTGTCAGACTCCAGCCACCCTAGTCATAGACTGTTCTCTCTGCTACCGCACGGCAAGCGGTACCAGAGCGCCAAGTCTAGGTCCAAAAGGCTTCTCAACAGCTTCTACCCCCAAGCCATAAGACTCCTGAACAGCTAATCATGGCTACCCGGACTATTTGCACTGCCCCCCCACCCCCACCCCATCTTTTTACGCTGCTGCTACTCTGTTAATTATTTATGCATAGTCACATTAACTCTACCCACATGTACATATTACCTCAACTACCTCAGCTAGCCGGTGCCCCCGCACATTGACTCTGCACCGGTACCCCCCTGTAGCCTCCCTACTGTTATTTTATTTTACTTCTGCTCTTTTTTTTCTCAATAGTTTTGTTGTTTTATTTTACTTTTTTATTACCAAATACATGCATTGTTGGTTAAGGGCTGTAAGTAAGCATTTCACGGTAATGTCTACACCTGTTGTATTCGGCGCATGTGGCAAATAAAATTTGATTTGATTTGCAAAGTTACACAGCTGGTTAATTACATTGATTTGCTTTGAATGTCTAGCCAGCGTATTATGAAATCTAGCTAGCTAGATTTTGGTTCAGATAAACAAATGTAGTTCGCTAGCTAAATTGGCTACGTTACCTCTGCTCGACTTCTAAGGTAACCGATGAAATGTTACCCCAGCAGCCTGTGCTTGCTTGTAGTTTGCACATCCAGATACTGAGCACCACACCATGACTAAACTTTACAGCTGTTGTCGAAATAAAAATAAATGGCTATTCGCAAGCTGATGTTCTATGAACAAGTGGCTGGTCCTGTGAGTAACGTTAGCTACGCTACCTGTATCTCCTAAATACCTGTATCTCCATCTCCCATTCGCAACTGGATCCACCTTGACAGGGGCAGTACTACGTCCTGAAATCACTTTGAATTATGGATATTGTGGTTTGCTTGAACCAGGAAATGTAGATGTCCAATTTCTACCGGTGAGATGCATAAACACTCGTATTTGCGTGTAGTGAGGAAATTCCCGATTTGTAAGACTCATTATATGTTAATAACATATTAATGGACACATAAACACACAGACTGGGGTGTAACACTGCCTAGTGTGATGACAACACAGCGTCTTGCATATCTGTACAATACAATAACCCCTACATCTTCATTCCTTTGTTTTCTTATGTAATTTATTTGAGGTGTAAGTATTGATCTGTAATGATGTACTATACTCTGGCATTGCATTGACAAACTGAAATACTGTCATGTTTCTCTGAGCTAATAAAATGCTTTTAAAGGATATCTGGATTAGACTGGAATGGACTGGTTTGGTCTTGTTGATGTGACACTGTGTAGTGGGGATGAGAGGAGAGGGATGGTTGGATACGGGAGGAGGAGAGGATAGGAAGAGAGAGAGGTGATCGTTGGGAAAGAGAGGTGGTTCATGTGCCATCCTGCCCTTTAGGGTGGCATGTCAGAAGCCTTGTGTGTGTGTGTAGTCCCGTGTAGCTCAGTTGGTATAGCATGGCGCTTGCAACGCCAGGGTTGTGGGTTCGTTTCCCACGGGGGACCAGTATAAATAAATAAAATAATTATGCACTCACTAACTGTAAGTCACTCTGGATAAGAGCGTCTGCTAAATGACTAAAATGTAAATGTAATGGACAGACATATACAGTGAAAGAGCAGCAGTTAAATTTCCCTTTTAATGTGTGAGGTATAAATTCTACTTTGTGTATATGAAAGTGGTGTCTGTTTATTTGTTTCTTGGTTCATCCAATATGTATAATGCTAAATACTTTATGTTTGTGTTGTGTAGTTTGTTCCCCTCATTGTGGATGTGTGCTGTAAGCTGGTAGAGGAAAGAGGGCTGGAGTACACTGGGATCTACAGAGTACCAGGAAACAATGCTGCCATCTCCAGCATGCAGGAGGAGCTGGACAATAAAGGACTGATGAGTGACATCGACATCCAAGAAGAAGTGAGTGACACATGTATACAGTGCCTTCAGAAAGTTGTTCATACCCCTTAACTTAGTCCACATTTTGTTGTTAGAGCCTGAATTCCAAATGGATTTAAAGAATAATAATTCTCACCCATCTACACACAATACCCCATAATGACAGTGAAAACATGTTTTTAGAAATTTTAGCAAATGTATTGAAAATGAAATACAGAAATATCTAATTTACACAAGTATTCATACCCCAGAGTCAGTACTTTGTAGAAGCACCTTTGGCAGCGATTACAGCTGTGAGTCTTTCTGGGTAAGTCTCTAAGCGCTTTCCACACCTGGATTGTGCAACATTTGACCATTTATTTGTTTCAAATTTCTTCAAGCTCTGTCAAATTGGTTGTTGATCATTGCTAGACAACCATTTTCAGGTCTTGCCATACATTTTCAAGTGGATTTAAGTCAAAACTGTAACTCAGCCACTCAGGAACATTCACTTGGTAAATAACTCCAGTGTAGATTTGGACTTGTGTTTTAGGTTATTGTCCTGCTGAAAAGTGAATTCATCCCCCAGTGTCTGGTGGAAAGCAGACTGAACCAGGTTATCCTATAGGATTTTGCTTGTGTTTATTTTTTATCCTGAAAAACTCCCCAGTCCTTAATGATTACAAGCATACTCATTACATGATGCAGCCACTTCCTATGTTTGGAAATATGGAGTGGAACTCAGTAATGTGTTGTATTGGATTTGCCCCAAACATAACACTTTGTGTAGAGCAGGGGTGTCAAAGTCAAATGGACGGAGGGCCAAATAAAAAATTTAGCTACAAGCCGAGGGCCGGACTGTTCGAATGTTCATTGAAAAATGTTTAAATGACGCATATAGTCTAGTGAACCTAATTGAACCTACTGAAAACCTAACAAATATATTCCAATATGATCAGATAAATAAAGCAATATTTTCTTATGGCTCTGTCAGTAATCTTTAATTTTCAACAGACACAAAAGACAAATTTCCTTTATATAAAAATCCCCATAACTACTATCTACTATCTCGGCAATGGTGTTTCTGCTCAGACTCACATTTAAAAAGAGTTGCCTTTTTTCTGGGCAAACTTCGTCACAAACTTTAATCATGCAGTTTTTGATGAAATCCCCCTCCGTAAATGGCCGGGCTGATTTAGCGATCTCTTCTGCCAAAATAAAACTGGCCTTGACAGCAGCCTGGCCTTGTGATTTGGCTTTTTTGAACAGAGCCTGTCGAGATTTGAGGCCTCGTTTTAATTCCTCTGCCTTTTGTAGCCTTTGTTCCATGTCCATATTCTTGTTTTTGTCCGCGTGTTTCGTTTCATAATGTCGTCTCAGATTATACTCTTTCAGTACCGCCACACTTTCTCCACACAGAAGACACACAGGTTTTCCAGCTACCTCCGTGAACATATACTCCGACTCCCACCTTGTTTGAAACCCCCGGTTCTCAGTGTCCACCTTCCGTTTTGCCATTTTTGATGGGTATCTGAAAGTTAATTTTACTGTGATGCTGACGACTGCTGTGCCAATAAATATTGAAATGAAGCAGCCTACTGCTCGGTGCGTCACCGTTGCATTGTGGGAAATGTAGTATTGGTGCGTGTAAAAGATCTGCGGGCTGCCGGCTTGCTGCGGTCTGCGGGCCGGTTCTAATAATAAATCAAGATCATCCCAGGGGCCGTAAAAAACCTTCTCGCGGGCCGGATGTGGCCCGCGGGCCTTGACTCTGACATATGTGGTGTAGAGAGTTTTCATCTATTTTTCGTTGGTCTCTATTTACCACAACAAACCGATGCTGGCACTAAGACCGCACTCAACGAGCTGTATAGGGCAATAAGCAAACAAGAAAATGCTCATCCAGAGGCGGCGCTCCTAGTGGCCGGTGATTTTAATGCATGAAAACTGAAATCTGTTGTACCTAATTTCTACCAGCATGTCACCTGTGCAACTAGATGGAGAAAAAAACCTTTTGATTACCTTTACTCCACACACAGAGACGCATACAAAGCTCTCCCTCGCCCTCCATTTGGCAAATCGGACCATAACTCTATCCTCCTGATTTCTGCTTACAAGCAAAAACTCAAACAGGAAGCGGATGCTAAGCTACAGGACTATTTTACTAGCACAGACTGGAATATGTTCTGGGATTCGTCCGATGGCATTGAGGAGTTTACCACATCAGTCACCATCTTCATTAATAAGTCCATCAACGATGTTGTCCCCATAGTGACTATACGTACATATCCCAACCAGAAGCCATGGAATACAGGCAGCAACCGTACTGAGCTAAAGGCTAGAGCTGCCGCTTTCAAAGAGCGGGACACTAATCCGGACCCTTCCCGCTACGCCCTCCGATGAACCATCAAACAGTCAAAGTGTCAATACAGGACTAAGATCGAATCCTACTACACCGGCTCTTGAAGCTTGTCGGATGTGGCAGGGATTGCAAACTATCACAGATATGAAAGGGAAGCACAGCCGAGAGCTGCCCAGTGACGCGAGCCTACCAGATGAGCTAAATGCCTTCTATGCTCGCTTTGAGGCAAGCAACACTGAACCATGCGTGAGTGCACCAGCTGTTCCGGACATCTGCATGATCACACTCTCCGTAGTCTGTGAGTAAGACCTTTAAACAGGGTATCATTCACAAGGCTGCAGGGCCAGACGGATTACCAGGACGCGTACCCCCGAGCATGCGCTTACCAGCTGGCAAGTGTCTTCACTGACATTTTCAACCTCTGACTTAGTCTTTAATACCTACATGTTTCAAGCAAACCACCATAGTCCCTGTGCCTAGGAACGCTAAGGAAACCTGTTTAAATGACTTCCACCCTGTAGCACTCACATCTGTAGCCATGAAATGCTTTGAAAGGCAGTTCATGGCTTACATCAACACCATCATCCCAGAAACCCTGGACCCACTCCAATACGCATACCGCCTCAACAGATCCACAGATGATGCGATCCCACCTGGACAAAGGGAACACCTACGTGAGAATGCTGTTCATTGACTACAGCTTAGCGTTCAACACCATACTGCCCTTCAAGCTCATCACTAAGCTAAGGACCCTGGTACTGAACACCTCCCTCTGCAACCGGATCCTGGACTTCCTGACGGGCAGTCCCCAGGTGGTGAGGGTAGGCAACAACACATCTGCCACGCTGACCCTCAACACAGGGGCCCCTTGGGTGCGTGCTCAGTCCCCTCCTGTACTCCCTGTTTACTTACGACTGCGTGACCGCGCACAAATCCAACACCATCATTAAGTTTGGCGACGACACGCCGGTGGAAGGCCTGATCACTGACGATGATGAGGCGGCTTATAGGGAGGAGGTAAGAGACCTGGCAGTGCGATGCCAGGACAAAAACCTCTCCCTCAACAGGGGCAAGACAAAGGAACTTATCATGGACTACAAGAAATGGAGGGCCGAACACGGCCCCATTCACATCGACGGGGCTGTAGTGGAGCGGGTTGAAATCTTCAAGTTCCTCGGTGCCACATCACTAAGGACCTATCATGGTCCAAACACACAAACAGTCGTGAAGAGGGCATAACAATGCCTCTTCCCCCTCAGGAGGCTAAAAAGATTTGGCATGGGCCCTCAGATCCTCAAAAAGTTATATAGCTGCACCATTGAGAGCATCTTGACTGGCTGCATCACCGCTTGGTATGCAACTGCTCGGCATCCGACAACAAGGTGCTACAGAGGGTAGTGCATACGGCCCAGTATAACACTGGTGCCAAACTCCCTGCCATCCAGGACGTCTATTCCAGGCGTTGTCAGAGAAAGGCCCTAAAAATTGTCAAGGACTCTAGCCACCTAGTACAGACTGTTCTCTCTGCTACCGCACCTGAACAGTTAATCAAATGGCAGTTTACATTGACCCCCTATATTATTTATTTATGTATTTATCTTAATTGCTTTGCACTGACTTCCTTGCATTGGCTCTATGCACACTCACTGGACTCAACCCACACACTCACACATACTACACTGACACTCTAACACACACATATACATACACAAATAATACATACGCTCACACACACAAAACACACACATGCATATTGACGCACCACACACACATACTCACACACTGACACTTTCACACTTCACATACGCTGCTGCTACTCTGTTTATTATACTGAATATCCTGATTGCTTAGTCACTTTCACCCGTACCCATATGTACATATACTGTGTTACCTCAACTACTTTGTACCGCTGCACATTGACACGGTACTGGTACTCCTTGTATATAGCCTCGTTATTGTTTTTGCTGCCATTTCCTTTTTTCTGTAAATTCTACACCTGTTGTATTCGGCGCATGTGACTGAATTTGATTTGAGTTTCTATTCAGGACTAAAAGTTCATTGCTTTGCCACATTTTTTGCAGTATTACTTTAGTGCCTTGTTGCAAACAGGATGCGTGTTTTGGAATATTTATTATTCTGTACAGGCCTCGTTTTCCTTCTGTCATTTACATTAGTATTGTGGAGTAACTACAATGTTGTTGATCCATCCTCAGTTTTCTCCTATCACAGCCATTAAACTCTGTATCTGTTTTAAAATCACCATTGGCCTCATGGTGAAATCCCTGAGCGGTTTCCTTCCTCTCAGTCAACTGAGTTAGAAACGGCCCCTGTATCTTTGTAGTGAATGGCTGTATTGCTACACCATCCAAAGTGTAATAAATAACTGCACCATGCTCAAAGGGATATTAAATGTCTGCTTTTCAATTTTTAATTTTTAATCTTCAATAGGAGCCCTTCTTTGCGAGGCATTGGAAATTCTCCCTGGTCTTTGTGGTTGAATCTATCTTTGAAATTCCCTGCTTGACTGAGGGACCTTACAGATAATTGTATGTGTGGGGTACAGAGATGAGGTAGTCATTAAAAAATCATGTTAAACACTATTATTGCGCAGACTTAATACGCACATTTTTACTCCTGAACTTAATTAGGCTTGCCATAACAAAGGGGTTGAAAACTTATTGACTCAAGACATTTCAACTTTTCATTTTGAATTAATTTGTAAAAATTTCAAAAAACATAATTCCACTTTTTATTTTCAAAATGAATTTTCAAAAAACATAAAAACACTATTTAATCCATTTTAAATTCAGGCTGTAACACAACAAAATGTGGAAAAACTCGATGGGTGTGAATACTTTCTGAAAGCACTGTATCTCTCCCATACCTCACAATAATGTATTTAATGCTTTTTCTCTCTTGCTCTCCCTGACAGAAATGGAGGGACCTCAACGTGATCAGTAGTTTACTGAAATCCTTCTTCCGTAAACTTCCCGAGCCCCTTTTCACAAATGGTGAGTCACTGAACACACAGTGTAAATGCATGTCTGTAAAGAAGAGAAAGTTGGTTAAGGAAGTTGTTAATAAATCAATGTATTTATTTGTAGTATGCCTTATTGCTCCATTTTCAGTCTTGGTCACTAAAGAAACTAAGTGATCCTTGTATTCCTTTTACAGAAAAATATGCAGATTTTATTGAAGCCAATCGAACTGAAGACTCAGTGGAGAGGTTAAAAGAACTGAAGAGGCTGGTAAGTTACAGCTCATGCTATGAGGGTTTATGTTAGATCTGTAGGAATAAGAGCTTTATGTAGCCTACCGTTTGAATTGAATTTGGATTTTTGGAATTGTTGCATTCTAGTATTGAAGGTTGGTTCTCTTCTCTTCACAGATTCTTGAATTGCCTGATCATCACTATGAAACCCTCAAATTTCTCTCTGGACACCTCAAGTTGGTCTCCGAAAACTGTGAAAAAAATAAGGTATGTCAGCTTGAGGGTTTAAAAGTATTTTGAAATGGAGCCTTTTAATGGAGAGGCCTAGTGAATATGGACTGGACTGGAAGCCATTCTTGCTCCTCTCTCCCCCCAGATGGAGCCTCGTAACCTGGCCATCGTGTTTGGTCCAACCCTGGTCAGAACCTCGGAGGACAACATGACCAACATGGTCAACCACATGCCAGACCAGTGCAAGATAGTGGAGAACCTCATTCAGCAGTACGACTGGTTCTTCACTGAGGAGGGGGATGATGACCCTGTTGTACGTAGCATCTCGCTCACTCTCTCACATCTAAACACACTCATGTACTCTCAGCTGGTAATGGCACAGAATGTTAAATTGTGTGATGTACAGTGGGGAAAAAAAGTATTTAGTCAGCCACCAATTGTGCAAGTTCTCCCACTTAAAAAGATGAGAGAGGCCTGTAATTTTCATCATGGGTACACGTCAACTATGACAGACAAAATGAGAAAAATAAATCCAGAAAATCACATTGTAGGATTTTTAATGAATTTATTTGCAAATTATGGTGGAAAATAAGTATTTGGTCTATAACAAAAGTTTCTCAATACTTTGTTATATACCCTTTGTTGGCAATGGCACAGGTCAAACGTTTTCTGTAAGTCTTCACAAGGTTTTCACACACTGTTGCTGGTATTTTGGCCCATTCCTCCATGCAGATCTCCTCTAGAGCAGTGATGTTTTGGGGCTGTCGCTGGGCAACACGGACTTTCAACTCCCTCCAAAGATTTTCTATGGGGTTGAGATCTGGAGACTGGCTAGGCCACTCCAGGACCTTGAAATGCTTCTTACGAAGCCACTCCTTCGTTGCCCGGGCGGTGTGTTTGGGATCATTGTCATGCTGAAAGACCCAGCCACGTTTCATCTTCAATGCCCTTGCTGATGGAAGGAGGTTTTCACTCAAAATCTCACAATACATGGCCCCATTCATTCTTTCCTTTACACGGATCAGTCGTCCTGGTCCCTTTGCAGAAAAACAGCCCCAAAGCATGATGTTTCCACCCCCATGCTTCACAGTAGGTATGGTGTTCTTTGGATGCAACTCAGCATTCTTTGTCCTCCAAACACGACGAGTTGAGTTTTTACCAAAAAGTTATATTTTGGTTTCATCTGACCATATGACATTCTCCCAATCCTCTTCTGGATCATCCAAATGCACTCTAGCAAACTTCAGACAGGCCTGGACATGCACTGGCTTAAGCAGGGGGACACGTCTGGCACTGCAGGATTTGAGTCCCTGGCGGCGTAGTGTGTTACTGATGGTAGGCTTTGTTACTTTGGTCCCAGCTCTCTGCAGGTCATTCACTAGGTCCCCCCGTGTGGTTCTGGGATTTTTGTTCACCGTTCTTGTGATCATTTTGACCCCACGGGGTGAGATCTTGCGTGGAGCCCCAGATCGAGGGAGATTATCAGTGGTCTTGTATGTCTTCCATTTCCTAATAATTGCTCCCACAGTTGATTTCTTCAAACCAAGCTGCTTACCTATTGCAGATTCAGTATTCCCAGCCTGGTGCAGGTCTACAATTTTGTTTCTGATGTCCTTTGACAGCTCTTTGGTCTTGGCCATAGTGGAGTTTGGAGTGTGACTGTTTGAGGTTGTGGACAGGTGTCTTTTATACTGATAACAAGTTCAAAAAGGTGCCATTAATACAGGTAACGAGTGGAGGACAGAGGAGCCTCTTAAAGAAGAAGTTACAGGTCTGTGAGAGCCAGAAATCTTGCTTGTTTGTAGGTGACCAAATACTTATTTTCCACCATAATTTGCAAACAAATTCATTAAAAATCCTACAATGTGATTTTCTGGATTTTTTTCTCTCAATTTGTCTGTCATAGTTGATGTGTACCTATGATGAAAAAATACAGGACTCTCTCATTTTAAGTGGGAGAACTTGCACAATTGGTGGCTGACTAAATACTTTTTTTCCCCACTGTAGTTGATGTTTGTTGATGTTGCAGGTTGCCTAAAGTGTTTTTAGATTCTCTCTCCATCCCTCTTTCCTCCTCTACTTCAACACTATCTCCATTCATATCCCTCGTTGAATCTCTCTCTCCTCTAGACCTCAGTGGAACAGGAGAGTACAGTGCAGTCTCAGCCTGTGCCCAACATCGACCACCTGCTGTCCAACATCGGCCGTACCACAACCACCACCTCGCCTGGGGAAGTCTCAGGTAACTCACCTGAAGCTCACTGATAGCACTCCTGTTAGTTTGACTACATATACCAGATTTACCAAAGTATAAAACAAAGTATACTAATGAGCTTCAGGGAACGTGATCCAGGAAATGTGTGTGTATGTTTAGAGATGTACATGCATGTGTTTGTTAGTCCTAAAGTAAGAGGCTTCTTGTTTGCTTTCCATCAGATGATCAAATGCTAAAGTTAAGGAAGCCTACTGAAAAGTCTTGTGCTTTTGTAAAGGCAAGCTATTTTAGCAATTCTTCAAAGGAAGGATTTTGGGTTATCCAATTGGAAATTGCTAAAAATAGTTTGCAAATCTTGTTAAGCGTTTTGTTTTGGATAAAGGTCTGTTTCGTTATGTCATTATTATTTTTTATTTGTTATATCTCTTTCCCAGTTCCATCTTATGCTTTCTTAAGTTTTCTTTGCTCGCCATTTCTCTCCCCGTGCTTTCCTCCTTATGTTGAGATGACGACTCCTTTTCTTTCAGTTATTTTCTTCCCCCCCACCCTCCTCCTCCCACATAAACCCGGCATGTTCTTTCCCCAAAAACAACAACAACAAACAAACAAAACAACAAAGTGGAAGTGTTAACCCTTCTGACCCCTACCCTTGGTTTGTGTGTAGTGTGTTTTTTTCTTCCCTGTCCCTGTCCAGCACTCACACATTGACCCAATCTGACACAGGCCAAGGGGGCGGCGTCTGTCACTCGCTGATGTCACTGGTGGACTCTGTAATGTCAGTGGTGGACAGCTGGGACTGTAGGAAGAAGGACGATGAGTGTTGTCCCCAGTGTAGCTGCCTAGTCTGCAGAAACCCTCAGCTCTGTTAAATTGGGGTGAAACATGAAGGAGAGAAAAAAAAGAAAAACGGAAAGAAAGAGAAGTCGATGTTTTGTCATTTCCTGTCGGTGTGCACGTTTTTCATATTTCCCCAAACATCGAAATACCTAATAACCTGAAGGTTACATACAGAGCAGTGCCTGCTGTACTTTCTACTGAAAGCCTTTCTGCTGTCTCTTGTTGTCTCTAAAGCTGATCGCGAGGACAAGTAGCATGGTACGGTCAAACTATGGTTTCACTACCGCCCGCTCATGTGGCATTACTGTCATGGCTTCTGAGGGGGGGTTGTAGTGTTGGAGTGGTGTTGGGCTGAGCTGGCTGTTGTCAAACACACTAAAATGACATCTAGGAGAGATCAGCACCTCGTTAGACACACACACACACACACACACACACACACACACACACACACACACACACACACACACACTAGGGTGATTAGATGGATACCAGTGAGGTGGTAAGCAAAGTGGCTCTGATGGCTTTTGCTCCTTCAGCCCCTTTCTGCCTTCCTGTCACGTTTGACTCTCAATCTCACATTTGGGATTGACACCATAGGGTGAATCTCAAACATATTTTGTTCTTGCGTGCTTTCTCCTCGTCTCCTCAAAACGTCAGATGGAAGCAAGGACAGCATTGGAGGAGAAGGTCTGAGGAGATCTCTCCTTGCCTTCCCTCTGACGTTTTGTGAACGAGGTGAGGAGAGGAAGGAAAAAATCTAGGAAAGAGATTCACCCCTGGTCTTATCAATGAACCACTGTTCTTTCAGCATCAGAAACACCAACTACAGCCAAACACTGCCACCTAGCTACCTCCTTGTCCTTCACGGCTACATACTTCTACCCAAATGCACCAACCATCCACATCTATCAAACACCCATCTCCCCCATCAAAAGCCTTGCGTTGCACACTGATATACACACCAGAGTTTGGGTCACTTCCACCTAAATTCCAGTTGATTCAGGTAAATAACATTTCCTATATGGAGATATTCCATGTCCAATTCAGCTGACAAGAATTGAAATGGAATTGACCCCAACTCGGGCACACACAACTCGAAGTTAAGCGCACACACTTAAGTCGTACCCTCCACACTATTGTGACTTGATAGTGGTAGTATTGATGCGGTAGGGAATGGTTTCTTTGAAATTTTTTCTTTGATAAGGTTTTTGTACGATCCTTGTTTTGTAGTGTTTATGGTCGTCAGTCATATTCAATTGACTTAAACCAAAATGTTCAAGAGTGCTGCAGGGATTGTAAAATAGAGTTCTAGACATATTGCACAACCTGTCCATTCTACTATGGCTAACTTGCATGGGTGGAACTACTGACATAACACTGCTCTGTCCCCTTAACTCTGGTTGTGAATACTTCCTCTGTGATTGATGTCTTTCAGTTAGGATAGAATGCCCTGTTGCTGGTGGCTGTCTATGTACTGTAACCGTCTGTGACTGATGTAACCGTCTGTGACTGATGTAACCTGTGGTCCGTGATGTGTTGATGTCATCCCATTGGGTACATCCTGTTATGAGCATGAGCTGCTTCCTGTCCTAATGCACACTGCCGGGTTTCTTCTTCCTCCTCCTCTTCCTCTCATCCCTCCATTACTGGCCTCCTCTTCTCTTCTTCCACTCATGGACAGTGTCTTTCTTCAGCGTTTCCTTCCTCCATCTCTGTGGGCTACAAATATCTCCACTCTGTTGAATCTACTGCCCCCTCATGGTGCAGGTTTCTGTCTCTTCTTCACGCTACCCTGTGATCTGCCTACAGTCTCTGTCCTCCTCTCTCTCTCCCTCTCCCTTGATACTTGTTGTTCAGATTATATATGTCTTAAAGAATGTTACTAATGCCCCTCTCCTCTCTCACAAAGATTCAACATGTAGTGACTCCTCCAAATCAAAGGTAAGTGGTACCGGGGTGTCTGGCCGTCTCTTGCTTGCTATTAGATGTTAATTACCTTCACTAAGAAATAATATCTAAAACGCCTTGTCCTGCTCACTGTGGAATGTTGGAATGTTCAACCGTTTACATTTTAGCCATTTAGCAGATGCTCTTATCCATAGTGATTAGCAATTGACCATGCCGTTTCAGAGCAGACTTAGAATATGTTTGTGGCGAAATTCCTCATTTAAGAACAATTATGTGTTTTAATGTAACTGGACGTCCTGTTGCTCTGTCCTAGCAGGGCTTGTGGGGGTCTGGGAAGGACCAGTGTAGCAGGGAGATGCTGCTCTCCTCCTTCTTTGTCAGTCGCAAACGTAAGAAGCCCAAGGACAAGGCTCAGCCCAGCAGCTCTGACGACGACCTGGACGCCGTGTTGGCTAAGAAAGAGGAGCCAGAACAGAGCCACCGGGACCTCCACCCCGCCTGGTCCCCAGAGAGCCAGACAGAGGAGGAGGAGAGGGAGGCCAGCGAGAGAGGGGAACAGCCAGGGGACAGGTTCCAAACCAACGGGAAAGAGTCTCGTTCAGACAGCCTTATGTCTCAGCCCTCTCCCAAACACACCCCCAGCCTCCGTACCTCCTCTACCCGCTCCCCCTATGCCTCACCCTCCCCCTCCCAGTCCCCCAGCCTTGGCTATCGCAGCCAGGTGACCCACCAGTTGTCCCTGTCGGACCCCCCCTCCAACTACGATGAGGTCTCAGACCTGGGCACCATGAACAGCACCAGCTCCCAGGCGTCTGTCACAGGTCCCAGGGTGCGGCATGGCAGGACAGGGGGCCTGGGGCCAGAGACGGTGGCCAGCGGCCTGGGGGCAGAGGTCAGCTCCATCACCTCAGACTACTCCACCACCTCCTCTATGACCTTCCTGACAGGGGCCGAGCTGAGCACGCTCAGTCCAGAGGTACGCTCGGTGGCTGAGAGCAGGGGAGGAGACGACGCTGATGATGAGCGTAGTGAGCTGATTAGTGAGGGCCGGCCCATGGAGACGGACAGCGAAAGCGACCTATCAGTGTTTGTTGGGGGCGGGAAGGAGGCAGGGCCGGTGGAGGAGATCTGCCAATCAGACGTGCCGGACGCACCCAGGCCCCTCCCCTCCTACAGACTCATTGAATGTGACTCTCTCTCTAGAAAGAAGTCAGCAGCACGGCAGAAGATTGACAGCGAGTCCTCATTGGATGGAGGGCGGAGCGACAAGGACTCCAATAGGCTGTCTTGCGTTCTGGGGGCAGTTAAGGAGCGTTCCACTGGCAGCCTTAGCTCCTCCTCCCGCAGCGAGTCAGAGATGGGGACTGAGCCTGCATGGCGTCTCAAGATCACAGACCGTCTTAAGTTCCGAATGCGGACGTCTGCGGACGACATGTTCGGGGTGGGCACCCAGCGGAGCCGCTCTCCAGAGGGACGCAGGGACAAGAAGAAGAACATCAGACGCAGACACACCATGGGAGGCCAGAGGGACTTTGCTGAGCTGTCTGTGATGGGGGACTGGCAGGAGGGCATGGGGATGGGCGGGGGCTCGCGGGCGGAGCTGTCGGCCGTGGACCGGCTGAAGCCCAAGTGTTCTTCCCAGGACTTCTCCATCCGGGAGTGGATTGCCCGCGAGCGCCACCGCACCTCCAACCCAGAGGTCAGCCTGGACTTAACTGAACACCAGGGGGCGCTACTCCACCTCCGCAGCCCCGACCCCCAGGACCCCAACCACCCCCAGGCCCAGGAGGCCCCGTCGTCTTCCCTCTCAGACCCCCTCTCACCACACCAAGCTCCAGCTGAGCTGCTGAATGGAGACACAGGCCCCCAGAATAAAAGCCTGAGCCTGTCAGCCACCGCACACCCACACAAACTCTCTGGCGCCCAGGTGGTCCACTCTCGCTTCTACCAGTACCTGTGAGAGGGGGTGTCTGGGTGGGAGTGTGTGTGTGTCTACTGTCTGTGAGATGTGTATGTGTTTGATCGTCTGTGTCTATGAGACCCATGGATGTGGGTGATGTTATGTAAATGACCAGTGAGCATGTTCAGGTACTGTGAAGTGACGTCTGAGTGTGTGTACGCAGAGTCTGTTAGTTGGTGTGTGTTTGTTTGTACGCTTAAAATAATGTTTACTGCACAGGGGTGGTTTGTCTTACTCAAACACAAGGCATGGAACAAAACATTAAATTGATGTTGATACATTTTCTCCTTTTTCATGACAAATGAAAGAGTTTGGGATGGGCGTTGGGGTAGAGAAATCATCACTCCTAACAGAAATTCCTGTTTTGCTGAAGGTAGTGACTCAAGGGCCTCTTGCTCATGGATGAACTGATGAGTCTGTGAAGGTTGATTGGTGTAAGGAAGTTTTAAACATGGCTGGCGTTGAAGATTGTGAAAAGGTTAGCTAAGTGGCTTTAAGATACAGTAACTGACTAGTAGGATGATTAGGAGGTACAAGGAACGATTTTAAAAGTATTGCAGGGGAACTGTATTTGTTGTAAGAGGTTGGTTAAAAGTGAGTCCTTCAGTAACCAAATGAAGAATGTACAACGTGCTTGCTGTAATTCTGACTAAAGCTTTAGTTGCTTGTGTTCTCATTTGAAATTGTAGATCTCCCCCTTCCTCTCTCTCTTTCTCTACTTGTGAGCTTTTATTTTTTTCGGGATAGCCTGTGTTTTGGACTGCCATATGTGTTCTGTTGCCGCCGTCACGTGGCCTCAAGGTGCATTGTGACAAGACACAGGACTAACGACGTCATGAAAATACAAAAATAACTTTTTATTCCACCCTTCTTTTAAGTGATAGAAAAGGAGCAGTAAACAAATACTTCCCTCTATTGCAATATTTTGTGTATTTGTTGATGTGCTTGTGGTTTCATGCTTCAGTCAGTTACTGGCATCGGACTGCCAAAAAAATATTGAGAGGGAGAAGAATGTGAATAATCAAATCTGAAATCATGTTTCTTCGCAATAGAAAGTGCCTCAATGAACTGTAAAGGGTGCCATATCGTCTTTGTTGAGATGCATAAAGATGCTACTATGAAATACATTTCTATCGTCGACTAACACTGTCATTCTACAGGTTCTATCTTAAACGGAGAAGAACGCCGGGCTTCCATTCCTTAGGCATTCCACTCTGGTCTTAACATGTTTTATACTTTTCTTTTTTCTTTTCTTTTTTGCATTTTGGATTCTAACAGAACTTGAATTTTTAAATATTTCTGTAAAAAAAAAAAAGTAACTTAAATGTGTATATAAATGCCATGTTTTAGCTGCTTTTTTGTTTCATGTCCATCAAATTGACATATTTTTCGTAAGGTAAAAAGTACAGTATTGTGAGATGTTGCTGATGAAGCCTGATGGTATGTGTGGGTGTTAGTCTAGTGGTTATCTAGGGAGAGATGAGAGATCCCTCCCTGCGTATGAAGAGGCTTCATTGAGCTGCTGGACCATTTGTATCAATATACCCTGTTCTCTCCCTGAGTGGAGGGGGCACGGGCTCCTAAAACACTGGAAATAAATCTTATCAATGGCTAAAAGGGCACGGCTGGTGTTTCAGAATCTACTGCACTCCATGGTTAGTTCCTACTAAAGAGCATTGTTCTGTTTCTTTCATAGTGTCCTACCATAACTCCTACCAGATACAAGCAACATCAGTTAACCTCTACGGGATCGGTGTCCTGTATACGGGACGGATGAGCTAACGTGCACTAATATGATTAGCATGACTGTTGTAAGTAACCACAAACTTTCCAGGACATAGACTTAAATGGGCAGAAAGCTTTAAATTATTGGTAATCTAACTGCACTGTCCAATTTACAGTAGCTATTACAGTAAAAACATACCATGCTATTGTTTGAGGAGAGTGCACAGCAAAAGATGTATCACGGCAACTGGTTTGATACATTCACCTCTGAAGGTAAATAATGTACTTGGGTAATTCTTCAACTATGGTACTCTTTGAGCTAGACAGTTTCAGAAAATAAAAACATTTCTACAAACAATTTTTTAGTATCAGTTGGTTTCTCAATCTGTCTGGAAACCTTCCCTGAAGTTGGCTGTGATGATTTGTATTTACTAATATATATGTTTTGCCATTTTTATCTGACAGTCCAAGAAAACGGTCATTTCCATCACATAACAAAACATGTATTTTTAAGAGAAAATAATGAAATATCTTCTGTTATAAATATATTTGATTAAATAGCACACACATATCTGTTCAAATTTGTAATTTATTATTTTTTTCAGAAATGTAACTGTAAAGATTTTACAATGTTTACACTAAAAAACACCTAAAACTAGGTCAATGGAACATTTCATTTTCTTATCATAGCTCAAAACCATATATTTCTCAAAGTGTATACACAAATCTTAGCCCTAACTGCACAATTATCAACACCACTGAATATAGTTGGTTTGATTGTATGTTTTTTATATGTTTTACTTTAAAATATGTGTTGTGGTGGAAATGACATGGCGTGGCGGAAGAGACAGTGTGTGGCGGAAATGACAGATAGGCAACTTCCAATTAAAAACAATTTTTCTACTGCTCTATGTGGTGAACCAGAGCAAATCAATAAGCAACAGCATTTGTGAACAAAAACATATCACCAATATTTTTAAATTAAAAACAATCCAAAAAATGAAAAAACATGAATTTGTGTTAAAAATCAGCAAATCATTTCTTCACTGTTTTCTACATGCTGAACTAGAGCAAACTAGTACAAACTAGAGCAAACCCTTTATGTCATCATTACCTTAACATAACCTTAATATAACCAGTTGAATAACAGATAAAATAGGCAATATATTTTGAAATTGAAAACTTATATGCCTATGCTGAACCAGAGCAAACACTCTGTACTTAAACATTACTGTCATGTGTGTTATATCGTAAATCCATGTACTGTCAAACGTAATCATGTGGAATAACAAGTTGAATCTGACTAAATAGACATTGTATTTGCTAAATACTGTATCTGTCAAACTTTCATATGGGCCAGAGGTTCAGTTATGTTTCATGGTCAAGAACAGAGCATATTTCTTTCCAAACTGTTGGCTCCACCATCACATGCCTCTTTGTTACTGGTTGAGGCTCTGGGACCAGCCTGATCACATCTTCTGGCCGGTACCAAATAACATCGTCTCTCATAGGCCAGAAGAACTTGTTTTTGCCAATATGACTCATGGTTCTCACCAGAGCACAACCCTCAGGGTCCACATCCTGTATAATGCCAGGGTAAGGATCCCCATCATACCGTACCACACACCAACTTCCAATCAGTCCCTCATGCAGGTCTATGATGGGTTGAGATGTGCTGGTAAGTGTGCTTGAACTTGGTGATCCCAATGCAGTCTCCATGTTCTGTGCTCCCAGTATGTTGACTTTTTTGAGACCAAAACACTGGCAAGGATGGGGATCTGCACAAAAGCAGCTGAGAACTCGCCAAGAAATCTCCTCCGGTCTTGTAGAGACAATCTAAAAGAACAAAGTGCATTTGAATACTGTGGAGATATAAATTGAAAAATGTTAAACTCTCATAACAAAAGTGACATGTGTGATACCTGATGTATCTGCATGGTTCCTTTGATGGTCAGCAGGTCATCAGGAAGGAGACTATCCATCTCTTCAATTTCCCCCTCAGTGATGTACATTAACTTGACAGTTGATGGCTGGTTAAGCAGTTGTTCATACAATACTTTTCCAGTTGGAAGGTCAATGCCCTTGGCCACAAGCGAGTCTGCTTGGCGCTTAACAGCCGCACCAATTCCATCAGCTGGGCCCTTCCCATGTCCGGCCTCCAGAAAATTCCAGGTCACCTTTTTGAATCCTAGCTCATATGGTACTTTGCTCAGGAAAAAAAAGTTCTTTTTTGACCTATACTGAGTGGTTGGGCCATCACTTATGACATGCAGGGTGGTTGCAGCTGTGTTTTGTTGTTTGAGGTAGGGAAGCACTTTTTTGAGGTGAGCCCAGATTGCAGATGGGTCATGGCGCATTGAGGAACTAATGGTGCAAACAGACACAACACCATTCTTCGTGTGAGCCACACCAGTATGGAGGCTTACCTGCTGGTGGGAATCGCCAAAATGGACCGCTTGGATTTCATTGGAAAATTTGCACATGTAATTTTCTGCGAAGTCAATTTGTAGAACAATACTGTCTTCGTCAATCTTTTCTTTTAGTGCTCTCAAAGACAGATATTGGTGTTTTATGTTGTGAATGTGCTTTCCCATCTTTTTTTTCAGTTGGTCAGAAAAGTCATCCAAAAGTGTCTTCAAAGTCCCATATACTTTTTCCTTCGTTGTGTGGTGAACTTTAATCATTTCTTTGGAGCCGTCTTTTTTCTTTTTTTCTCTGTCCTCCACAGAGCTTCTCCATTCAAACCACCAGGTTTGCTCCCCAGCATCGAAGGCAGAGGTTTGGAGTTCATGGTCTTTACAATCCAGACACTCCCTGTACATGCATTCTTTTGTCACATTTTTGCATGTAACTGAATACATGAGATAGGTGACTTTGGACGTTTTAATGACTTTGTGAAAGAACAGTTTGTTTGCCATGAACTGTATGTTTGAGTGTAGCTTACACAGACATGTGTCTCTGTCTTTGATCGTTGGTTTAACAATCCAAAAGGGTCGCTTTTTGCAAAACTCTGCATAGGAGAGTCTGACTTCGGGATTCTCGTGTCTAAACTTCAGGTGCAGTGTCTGCATAGAATCCACCAGGAAGCGCTTTTGCATTTTATTTTTCATCTTTGTAATTGTCTCTTTCTTTCCAGTAGTGGCCCTACTGTTATCGTCGCGTTCTAAAAACGTTGTTATCTTTTCCTTCACTTCTTGGCTGACTCTGTTTCGTTGTGTTTTGCGGGTGTATTTGAGTTTGTCGGCCCTTGTCATGTTTGTCCTGATTAGTTTTGTAGAGAATCCAAACTCCTTCTTGGCCATGGTGACCAGGCGGTATTTTTTAAAGATCTTGCCAGCCACAAGTTTGGAGATCAGTTGCCGAGCTTTACGATTGTCAACATTCTGATACTTTTTTCTTATTTCTGACATAATGCTGTTATGGAATAGGAGTGTCTTCTTTAATTGCTTGCTTTCTTGCTGCATCTGTTGCTTTGTTTTCATTTTAGGTGACTCTAGGATCCCCAGGTTCTTCTTCAGTCGATTACTTCTTTTTTTGTATTTTTCAACTTTTCTGAGGGCATCCTCAAGCTTTTGTTTAATGTCATTAAGATCTCTGTACACCTTTGCTTTTGCCTTCGCAACCTTTTTTCTCCCTCTTTTCCTCTGTGGAGTTCTCTCTGGTGTAGGCTCACACAGCTGAGGTGTTTCAGGGATGTCTTCTGCATTAACACTCATGTTGTCTGGTGATGGTGGTGGTGTTGTATGTGCCATGAAACTATTCACTGCTGAGACCATTTTCCATTTCCTACGTCTGTTTCGTTGAGAAATTCGCCACTGTCTTCTCATTTTTCGTTGTTCTCTTTTCGGCATTTCTGTCACAGATTTAACAACACCTTGTTGCTTTTTCTTCAGGTATCTTTCTCTGTCCTTCTTGAGGGACTCTGCATATTTAAGTGGATCTGATTTTATTCTTTCTCTGTATGATCTTGACCTCTGTGCTGTGGTATTGCTTGCCATCTTAAAGAAAGAGCCAAGACATCATGTCAAACCTACTTATCTATTGTTCTCTTATTTACCAACAATATTGTAATATTGTTAAAACTGTTTTTGAATTTAGTATCAGTATTATAGCCCAAATAATTTGCTGTTTAGCACGAACAATGTCATTTCCACCACAACCTGTCTTTACCACCACAATGAACACCGTGGTGGAAATGACTGTGGTGGAAATGACATTTCCCCACTTTCCCTCTAAAATCTCATGCTATGTTAGCCTGCTAATATTAGTTTTAGAGTTAGCATTAAATATACACAAATTACACATTATTAAATTAAATGTATCCAGTTATTTTTACGTCCATGTGAAATATGAGCTGTTTGGAAATGACGACCAATAAACATACTCTCAGTTTTACTCATATTTACCTTGATTTTTCTTCTTTTCATTACCCCCTGTAGAGGACACCATTTCATCCAGCCATGTGTTCCACTGTGGAGTTTCTGTTGCTATGGTTACTAAATATACAAACCTAAAACACTGATCCCAGGATTCTATTTTGTACAGTGTGGTGGAAATGACAGTGACCCCAAGGGACAAGGGTTCTATTTATGAAAAATATAGGAAAATGTGAATATGTATCACAATATATAATATGTAGAATTGAAATAAATGGTATTTTATCATTTGTACTTGAAATCTACATTATTTAAATATTTAATTTAGAATTAAGCGAGGTTGAAGATACAAAGTCTGGCTTAGGGACAGAGGGAAAACAGTAAAAACCATGCATAAAAGGCCTCATATTATATAATAAAAAGAATGATTGAGCCATGATACATTTTTTATAAGTTCCCCTTAGGGTGGAGTAAGTATGACAAAAACAAAAAATAAGAAATGTTTTTTAGTTTTTATTATTTCATCCAGGGACAAGAAAAGTACCATAGTTAAAGAATCACCCACTTACATTCAGTAATCTTGCTCTGATTTGTCATCCTGAGGGTCCCAGAGATAAAATGTAGCATAGTTTTGTTTGATAAAATCAATTTTTATATTCAAATGTAGGAACTGGGTTCTACAGTTTGAAACCCTTGCTGTCTCTGGCTCCACACCCATCCCGCCCAGCCATCTAGATGTGTGAAAGTTAGTGTATAAGCTAATGATCCATCATGTATGACATTCCTGGGAGTGTGTAAACGTACATTTTGTATTACCATATCATTTTTGTATGTTCTCTATATTTTGTGCTTGAAAATGTATCAATTGACCAATTCGGCACATTTGGGCAGACTTGATACAAAATAGTCCAGTATTGCAATGCTTCACTGGATCAATCTGAAACTTTGCACACACACTGCTGCCGTCTAATGGCTAAAATCTAAATTGCGCCTAAACTGCAATATTATATTGTGGCCTTTCTCTTGCATTTCAAAGATGATGGAACAAAAAAATAAATAGAAAACGCATATTTTTTTGTTTGTATTATCTTTTACCAGATCTATTGTGTTATATTCTCCTACATTAATTTCACATTAACACAAACGTCAGTGTTTCCTTTGAAATTGTATCAAGAGTATTCATATCCTTGCTACAGGCAGTTAGATTTGGGTATGTCATTTTAGACGAAAATTGAAAAAAAGGGTCTGATCCTTGAGGTTAACTTCCTTTTTTAGATGTGCCCCTCTTGAACACTGGAGGGCAGTGTGTCCAATGAAAACAAAGCCACCAAGAATAGAATGTACTCGGGTAAATTTGAAAATGCTTTATGTACAAGTCTCACACACATAGTTAAGGACTTTTCAACAATGTAAGATTTATACATTTTGTACATCACCTGACTAGAAACTTTCACTGACAATGCTAACAGAAGTGACGTGGACGGACGTTCAAGCTATTTAACACTTAAATGAGCCATCTGACAAATAACCAAACGTAACTTGCCAACAAGACAAATTAGAAAACATACACTGAATGTGCCTCAAGAACCTTTGATGTAGTTACGACAGCCAGAACATTTTCAGGTGTGTGTATTTTACAAGCACAATATTACTGTTTTATAGTACATATAATGGGAGTTATAAAATCACTACATTTTCCTACATACGGACTGGTCAATTGTAATGATTAAACTGAAGTAATTACGTGTCATGTTGTACAATATTTGTTTACATATAACTATAGCTCCACATTATGTGCCTGCAGGTGTTGGAGGAAGGACAACTGGGGGCTGGCTTTGACCAATCTTGCTTACATGAAAATCGAAGGGTTTATAGTCCCTGACATGAATATGTTAGTTTACCCCCAGTAGTAAGGCACAGTTACTAACACAACACTAGAGCTCCATTCTAAATGACAGGAGAAAAATAAATGTCCTACTGAATGTAATAATCCCATAAGAGGTCCTAATGGATTTTAACAAACTTATAGTAGGCCCTAACATTGTCCTCATTTACAAATGACATCCAAATGTAACCACCATACATCAATTCAAACCCATAGCACTTGAAAGACATACTGAACATTACAAACAGCAATTAAGAGAAAGAAATTGTACTGCTGTTTTAGCATCAGAATCATGGACACAATCATCAGAAACTTGCTGGTGGTTGGTGAATTATCTCATTTATAATGATGATCCCAACAACCGGTAGCTCCTCTATGTCCCCTCCATCTTTACTGCATTGGAATTGATTAGCCATGATATTCATAGGGGAATAGGGGATATTTTGTGATGTAGACTTGTGTGTGGGGGGAGAGGAGATGCATCCCTAAATGGATGTCGGTGTGGTGGTTCACTACAGCATCTGATATCCACAAGGCGGCTTACTAGAGGCGTCCTTTTCAGTGACCAGCTTATTTGGTCCAGAAAAAGACAAAAATAACTTTGATCACTGCTAAGACTTTTTTTTTTATACCAAAGTCAACACCGCCCATGGGATGCATCTCCTCTCCCCCCCACACACAAGTCTACATCACAAAATATCCCCTATTCCCCTATGAATATCATGGCTAATCAATTCCAATGCAGTAAAGATGGAGGGGACATAGAGGAGCTACCTGTTGTTGGTACCATCATTATAAATGACATAATTCACCAACAACCAGAAAGTTTCTGATGATTGTGTCCATGATTCTGATGTTAAAACAGCACCACCATTTGATGTCTGCTGGCCAGTCCAGTTGTCAGCCAACCAGAAGTGATGAAGAAGAAGGGGAAAAGGGTGAGGTGTGAGGCTATTGGTACATGCAGGTACTGTGCTCTAAAGAGGAGCCCAAATTATACAGAGGATGGAGTAGGTTAGCCTGGTCCTAGATCTGTTTTGCCAATGTCAACTCTAAATGATCATTGTCAGAGCTGGCAAGACCGCACAAACAGATCTGGAACCAGGCTAGGGGTGGGGGTAACAGAAAGATCTGTTGCATATTGTGCTGTAGTAACTGGCCAGAGCGTTAACCATGTGTCAGCTGGTTTAACCATCTCCCTCGTCCTCTTTGTCCTTCTCTTCCTCGCTCGGTAAGTCCGGCAGTCGGAAACACTCCTCAAAGAAGTTGACCAGTGATTGGCTCAGGTGTTGCCGTCTGCCATCGCTATGCAGGAAGTGTCCCTCGTCTGGGTAGATCTACAGTACAGAGACATTAGAAAATAATGTAGGTAACACTATTTGGCACCCTGCTCATTACGCCTTCATGACAATGTCCTAAACATGTCGTAAAGCTGAACTGTCAAGCTTACCTGTAAAGAGTAATTTGCCTTCTCGTTGATTAAATGGTTGATGAATTTTGCAGAGTGCTGGAAATTGACTTTCTCTATAGGGAGGGAGAGCGGGTAACAGGATGTGTAAGATGTTTATATTCAGTCACAGTACTTCAACAACATTCAGCCTCAAAGTTCATAAATAAAAATTACTTTGACAGGCTAACGTATTGATAGTGTTTCAAATAATGACTGTACCATCAGCAGTTGGATGGATGATCATGTACTTCCTGTCCATGAGATTACCTGCCCGGTGTGCTAAACTTGCCATCTGAAGGAAAGAGAATGCCACCATGAAATACACAGCATCTTACACATTGACTGACTAGTGTAAATACAGTGTGTGAACTGTTGTGTCTTTACCGAGTATATTCGAGAGTCTGTCTTAGGTGATCCAAGGTATCTCTCTGAAAATGCTGAAGCTGGAGAATAAAGAAAGAACAAACACATATCATTTTATTTGGCACTGTTCAAATAACAATTTATAGTTTGTAAGGCTAAATTATTCATGCAGTAAGAAATTAAGTTGATAAAGAAAATCATCATGTTATACCGTATAACTCGAAATCTGTGATGGGTGAGACGGCGGCTCCACATTTAAGCATGGAGTCTTCAGAACTTAAAAGCATGGTGGCTAAATATCCTCCATAAACCTATGGACAGATATATCACAGTATCAAGTTTCCTGAACAAACAGTATAGAACCCACTCCTATTTGCATACCGCCCCAACAGATCCACAGATGATGCAATCTCTATTGCACTCCACACTGCCCTTTCCCACCTGGACAAGAGGAACACCTACGTGAGAATGCTATTCATTGACTACAGCTCAGCATTCAACACCATAGTGCCCTCAAAGCTCATCACTAAGCTAAGGATCCTGGGACTAAACACCTCCCTCTGCAACTGGATCCTGGACTTCCTGACGTGCCGCCCCCAAGTGGTAAGGGAAGGTAACAATACATCTGCCACACTGATCCTCAACACGTGCTCAGTCCCCTCCTGTACTCCCTGTTCACCCATGACTAAATGTAAATGTAAAATGACTGCATGGCCAGGCACGACTCCAACACCATCATTAAGTTTGCCGACGACACAACAGTGGTAGGCCTGATCACCGACAACGATGAGACAGCCTATAGGGAGGAGGTCAGAGACCTGGCCGTGTGGTGCCAGGATAACAACCTCTCCCTCAACGTGACCAAGACAAAGGAGATGATTGTGGATACAGGAAAAAAAAGAGGACTGAGCACGCCCCCATTCTCATCGACGGGGCTGTAGTGGAACAGGTTGAGAGCTTCAAGTTCCTTGGCGTCCACATCACCAACGAACTATCATGGTCCAAACACACCAAGACAGTCCTGAAGAGGGCACGACAAAGCCTATTCCCCCTCAGGAGACTGAAAAGATTTGGCATGGGTCCTCAGATCCTCAAAAAATTAAACAGCTGCACCATCGAGAGCATCCTCTGGTTGCATTACCGCCTGGGATGGCAACTGCTTGGCCTCCGACCGTAAGGCACTACAGAGGGTAGTGCGTACGGCCCAGTACATCACTGGGGCCAAGCTTCCTGCCATCCAGGACCTCTATACCAGGCGGTGTCAGAGGAAGGCCCTCAAAATTGTCAAAGACTCCAGCCACCCTAGTCATAGACTGTTCTCTCTGCTACCGCACGGCAAGCGGTACCGGAGTGCCAAGTCTAGGTCCAAAATACTTCTCAACAGCTTCTACCCCCAAGCCATAAGACTCCTGAACAGCTAATCATGGCTACCCAGACTATTTGCACTGCCCCCCCCCCCACCCCCCCCACCCCATCTTTTTACGCTGCTGCTACTCTGTTAATTATTTATGCATAGTCACTTTAACTCTACCCACATGTACATATTACTTCAACTACCTCAACTAGCCGGTGCCCCCGCACATTGACTCTGCACCGGTACCCCCCTGTATATATAGCCTCCCTACTGTTATTTTATTTTACTTCTGCTCTTTTTTTCTCAACACTTTTTTGTTGTTTTATTCTACTTTTTTATAAAAAATAAATGCACTGTTGGTTAAGGGCTGTAAGTAAGCATTTCACTGTAATATCTGCACCTGTTGTATTCGGCGCATGTGGCCAATACAATTTGATTTGATTTGATTTGAAATACATTGACATATCAAGGCTAGAGACTTCAGATACACCACTCCAAAGTAAGTTTCTGCCCAAATTAAGTACTAACTGCATACACATTCAAACTTTATATGGACAAATAAGTGCCAAACTGAAACATTTATGTTGTCTGCGTTGTTTTTTATTTATTTAACGAGGCAAGTCAGTTAATTCTTATTTACAGTGACGGCCAAACCCGGACGACGTTGGGCCAATTGTGCGCCGCCCTATGGGACTCCCAATCACTGCCGGATTGTGATACATCCTGGATGCCTCTAGCGCTGAGATGCAGTGTCTTAAACCACTGCGCCACTCATTGCTGGACCGTAGTGTAGTAAGTGTACATCCCAAATTGTACACTATTCCTTTTATAGTGCATTACTTCTGGTCAAAAGTAGTCCACTACAATAGTGTGCCATTTTGGCATGTACCCTAGATATGAGAGGGTGAGATTCTGCTCTATGTTCCAGACAGAGTGAAAGCCCTAGTCCACTCTTAATGCCGTTTAGCAGACGCTTTTATGCAAATCGAACCCACTACCCCTGGCGTTACAAGCACCATGCTCTACCAACTGAGCTACAAAGGACCACTTTCTTCTGCTCAAATACAGTACTACAATTGACGAGAAGGGAAGTAAAGGGAACCCAATTACCTTTTTTTCACGTGGTTTGAATAAGTAGCTAGCTTGTTTTCTTCAAGCATTGATTCTCCTTACCTTTCCATATACTCCAATTCGACTTTTGTCGATGTACATTTCTTTGGATATCAGTCTGGAATAAAGAAGAAAAAAACAATCAATGCTTTGGTTGGAAGGTCAAAAGTAGGTATTACATTTCCAACAACCCAGTAACGTACTGAAATAAAAACATTATCATAATGTCATTAAACTGTATCTGCATATATACTGAACAAAAATATAAAATGCAATATGCAACCATTTCAAAGATTTTACTGAGTTATAGTTCATATAAGGAAATCAGGCCCTAACTTATGAATTTCACATGACTGGGCAGGGGCGCAGCCATGGGTGGGCCTTGGAGGGCATAGGCCCACCCACTTGGGAGCCAGGCCCAGCCAATCAGAATGGGTTTTTCCCCACAAAAGGGCTTTATTACAGACAGAAATAACCCCCCTCCCCTCAGACGATCCCGCAGGTGAAGAAGCCGGATAGGGAGATCCTGGGCTGCCGTGGTTACACGTGGCCTGCGGTTGTGAGGCCGGTTGGACATACTGCCAAATTTTCAAAAACGACGTTGCAGGCTTATGGTAGAGAAATTAACATTAAATTCTCTGGCAACAGCTCTGGTGGACATTTCTTCAGTCAGCATGCCAATTGCACACGCCCTCAAAACTTGAGACATCTGTGGCATTGTGTTGTGTGACAAAATGGCACATTTTAGAGTGGCCTTTTATTGTCCCCAGCACAAGGTGCACTTGTGTAATGATCATGCTGTTTAATGAGCATCTTGATATGCCACACCTGTCAGGTGGATGGATTATCTTGGCAAAGGAGAAATGCTCACTAACAGGGATGTAAACAAATTTGTGCACAAAATTTGAGAGAAATAGGCTAATTGTGCGTATGGCAAATTTCTGGGATCTTTTATTTCAGCTCATGAAACATTGGACCAACACTTTACATGTTGCGTTTATATTTCTGTTCAGTATAAATACTGTAAGACGTAGCATGGTATTAGCATATTATCATTATGTAGGACCAATTATTTGAACTCTCAAGAAAGAGTCTAATGTGTCCAGGTGTCTCTCTCACCTGAGGGCCTCCATCTGGTCCCTCTCCTCGATCACGCCCAGTTTCCTCCTGATGCGGTGGAGGAGGTTGGTGCCCTGGAACCCGGACCCATGGCCATCGAAGCGGATCACAATGGTGCTGTAACTGCTCACCAGCACCGTGGCCCAGTCCACACGGAACTGCTCTGTCACCATCTGTCCGCCAGGCGTTCCGTCCCTAAGGGAAACATATGACAGGCTGAACCATTGATCCCCTTATAGCTCTCTGTGACAGCGTCCAAAGTCATGAGTCCAATGTCAAAAGAGAATATGCTATAATTCTAATATAATCCCTACTGGAGTTGGTGTGAGTCATAGATATTATGTTTATATCTAGAGTAAATGTGTGTGTGGGTAGTTGCTGCCATACTTACACTAGTAGCAGTAGGGGGTAGTGAGCTGTGTCTATGAAACCAGCTGGCTTCAGGATCTGCATTGTCAGAGCTGCAAGAAACAAGACTGTGTAAATGACTGTGCATGTTGTTCTTCTTAAAGGCCCAGTGCAGTCAAAAATGTGATTTTCCTGTGTTTTATAAATATTTCCACACTGTGAGGTTGCGCGACAGGTGATATTCCACCCAAACTCTGTATGCCGTGGGCTCTCCAACCCTGTTCCTGCTGTTACCCACTGCTTATTTTGGGAAAACAAGTGAAATTTGTTCAACAAAACATATTTCATTAAACTGTTGACAGCCCCTTTCTCTACGAGCTCGAGAAAGAAATTAAGGAGAGAGGGGAGGAGATGGAAACGCAAGGTGGTGAGATATTCTGTAGCTAAAGGTAATGTCAGCCTATTAATTATATTATTTTTTAAATGCCCTATTACTGAGCTATTCAAAATAAAATACAAATTCACTATATTTGTAGGATAACTCTGAATTTGTTTAATTTTGGAGTATAAGCTAGACTAATTATGTATCAAATACATCTTAAATCAGTTCATTTTGTTTTTCTGCCGTGTTTAATATGCGGTACGCTACTGTAAGTATTGTATAATGGCACAATCATTATTTTTATTCTGTTTTTTGGGGGGCTCATACATAGGCCTAAGCATATGCATAAGCTTTAATATGCATATGAGGGTTTTGAATCAATCATCACCTTAGAAAACGCTGTCTATTTCATTGTGTTAGACTTTGAAACAACATCCACAAGGACCATGTTTTCACTCAGTTTCATACTGTTGTTGAACTTGTGAGGTGAGTTTTAAAAGCACATACTGTTTTGATGATAAATGTTTGATGTGATTTTCAAATGCATTTGCAATGATGCCAGAAGGGTTAGAGGGAAAAATCGACCCCTGAGTACCAGGCCATTAGCGACCTGATGATCGTTAGCGAGTTGGGTACTACCAACGTGTGTCCAGAGTGCATAAGAGGTGATTACCGTGACTCAACAGTCACGTGGAATTTTAATCGGTCCTCCCCTCCAGCTCCGTGGCTTGATGACTCATTGCGAGCTCACAGAACAGAGCTCCGGGCAGCGGAGCGGAAATGGAAGAAAACTAAACTCCCTGCCGACCTGGCATCTTTTCACTCCCTCCTCTCTACATTTTCTTCATCTGTTTCTGCTGCTAAGGCCACTTTCTACCACTCTAAATTCCAAGCATCTGCCTCTAACCCTAGGAAGCTCTTTGCCACATTCTCCTCCCTGCTGAATCGTGCGAAGAGCCTTGGCGTGACCCTGGACAACACCCTGTCGTTCTCCACTAACATCAAGGCGGTGACCCGATCCTGCAGGTTCATGCTCTACAACATTCGGAGAGTACGACCCTGCCTTACACAGGAAGCGGCACAGGTCCTAATCCAGGCACTTGTCATCTCCCGTCTGGATTACTGCAACTCGCTGTTGGCTGGGCTCCCTGCCTGTGCCATTAAACCCCTACAACTCATCCAGAATGCCACAGCCCGTCTGGTGTTCAACCTTCCCAAGTTCTCTCACGTCACCCCGCTCCTCCGCACACTCCACTGGCTTCCAGTTGAAGCTCGCATCTGTTACAAGACCATGGTGCTTGCCTATGGAGCTGTGAGGGGATCGGCACCTCTGTACCTTCAGGCTCTGATCAGTCCCTACATCCAAACGAGGGCATTGCGTTCATCCACCTCTGGCCTGCTGGCTCCCCTTCCTCAGCGGAAGCATAGTTCCCGCTCAGCCCAGTCAAAACTGTTCGCTGCTCTGGCACCCCAATGGTGGAACAAGCTCCCTCACGACGCCAGGACAGCGGAGTCACTCACCACCTTCCGGAGACATTTGAAACCCCACCTCTTTAAGGAATACCTGGGATAGGATAAAGTAATCCTTCTACCCCCCCCCCCCTAAAAATAAATAAAAATAAAAATAAAAATATTGTAAAGTGGTTATCCCACTGCCTATAGGGTGAATGCACCTATTTGTAAGTCGCTCTGGATAAGAGCGTCTGCTAAATGACGTAAATGTAAATGTAAATGTGAAAATGATAATTCCCTTAGTGTAAGAGCTGTTTGAAAACACCACCTAAAATCTCAGTCTGTTTTGGTGGGATGGAGTTTTGGCCTGCCTGGACCAATAAGAAAGAGAGTTCTAAACCTCCGTGCCAATAACAGCTAGTTTTCAGTTTCCCCCTCCACACTCAGACCACTCCCAGACAATCCTAGCAAAATTCTTTTTTAAGAAATTGCTCTTTGCTAAGAAGCTATTTTTGTTTATTTTTGACCATTTTAATTGAAAACAATCACATTAATTTACTAATTGTTACCCAGAAATGATCTAATATTGAGATTTTAAAAAACGGCTGCATTGGACCTTTAAATTATCATATCAAATCATAACTAATGCCATTGTAACAGCATTTATGAAGACAATAACCCATATAATGTCATCATAAGAAATGCAACTGAAGCAGGCATTGGCTAGTAGTTTCTATGAATAGGTGCACCATGGAGGGATACCTACTGTAATCGTCTATGGTGATGGTCTCGTACTCCACTTTGGGCATCTGCATGTTGTGGTACGTGTTATTCACTCCCTCGTTAGTCTCCAGGTCCAGGACCTCTGCAGTGACATGGAAGAAACAAGCTTATGGTTCACTTACAGTACTGTCTGAGTGGCAGCTTCATGAAAAATCGAACACATTTCCCATTGAATGATGTGTGATATAAACACTATGCTGAATAAAATGCCCCTCAGCTTCAGTGCTCTTTATGGTACAGGCCAGGGTCAGGCCTCATAACGCTCACTCTGTTTGTCTTTGGTGCTGTAGATGGCAACACTGGGTACATCAGGGCCTGGATGGGGATACATGTGGAGAGGGAGAGAGAGAAAGGGGTGGAGGTTGTAGGTTATTATAGGAAGAAGCACTTTAAGGTGCAGATGAATGGCCTCAAATGGAAAAGCAAACAAAACATTTAAACCCTTTTTTCTGTAGCATTTCACTGTATTTAAAAATCAGAGCTCATTCAAAAATGCCTCTGTGTCATTCCACGAAGAGTACCTTTTGCGTCCCTTTGATATTTTAAGAAGAAATTGTGCCCCAATATTGCATTTTAAAAGCCTGTATATTAAATGAAATGCCCTTTAATAAAGACCACATGGAGAATTCCATAAATCAGATTTTTTTATATGAATGAAGACTTGCTAAAGTGCCAACATTCAGCCCCTGTGCACCCATTGTAGATAATTTTAACCCAATTAACCCCAACATTTCTCCAAGATTTCACCATCATTGTAAAGCCCTAGTTATTTTGTTACTTTGACAAAAAGTCATTTCTGAAGATTATTATTTATTTCATGTGATTAGTGATTCTTTTAAGTCTGTCCCTCATTTTAAGGTCAACCCTGTTACATGAACTGAACTCTTGTTTAAATATGTTTTTCAATAGTCAAATCATAGTGTAAGAGAAGATGAGCTGGTTCTACTCTTTTTGGCAATTTTCTGGTGTTTTGTGGTGGAAAACTGAGCGGGTCGAGCATAACACGTCAACCCTGTTACCCACAGATAGGCTAGAAATGTTTGAACGATTCATTTTTTTAATGAAGCTTCAATTGTCACTCCCTGTTGCACATAACAAGCTTCCATTCCCTCTGTCACAAGGGGATTTTTGGCTGATTTAAGATGAAATCGTCAACCCTGTTACGATCAACCCGGATACTTTATTTGGCACTTACTATAGTCATTTATATTTAACCTCTTGAGATGGAAAAACTAGTTTTTTATGAAGTTGAACATGTGCTCTTTATAACAGAATGTTAACATTAGGTGAAATCCAAGTTCTTTTTTTTCTTTTCTTTTGTCTTTACATTTCTCAAAAGGCACCGAATTGGTGGAATGAGCCCTCTGTTTCTCTAACCATCTTCAGTAATGCAAGTCTTGAAATAACCTCTCGCAGCCAGCCATGTGTCATTACTGAGAAGCCACTGTCTGTCTGTAGCACCTTGGGGAGCAGCTGAATGAATACCAGGCTGTTATTATTACTCCAGACAGTCAGTACAGACCAGGGCTGCTCTCCTCTCACAAGATCTAATTAATGAAAAATCGGTTGCCTTTTTTCCTCTCTGGAGCGGACCCTCTAAACAAATCAGCTGTCATGGCAACCGCACCGGTAGGCGAGATAAGGATGATGAGCGTTCTCAGAGGAAATGAGAACACAGACGTAAATAAGGCCATGGGCCCTGCTCTCATGTCATAGATAGACCCTGTCTGACACACAGGAAGCAGGGCAGGAAATAGGGCTTTATGCCAACTACTGTAGTTTGATACACAGCAGGAACACTTCAGGATACAGCCTAGCGATTCACATTTGGTCTGGTAAGGGGCTTGAGTTATGTCTGACTGGCAAGTAGAAACAGTGGTTAGTACCGACTGCTGTCACATTCAATACAACCTTTTGCCACAGCATTGAACACTAATTCAATTTCATATTTTGACTGAGTATGTTTAGTGTCAAATGTAGATTTTTAAATCTACATTTGACACTAAACACCCACTAAAACCCTGTCAGCATAGTCAAAGACTTCAATTTATTTATATATCACAAAAATATACTGATTCAGTCAAGTACAACATATGCTGCTTAGTGTTCAAGATTGAAGGTCAGGAGCACTCACCTTTACAGTTGAGCAGGAAGTACTGCATGTTGTGGCTGAAGGAGCCATCCACATAGCCACACTTGAACTCACACGACAGACAGCGACGGTTGAATGGGCCATTGGTGTCCGCACTGACATAGCATAGATAAAGAAAACCACGCTATTAGCATTATACGCTATTCAATTTTTTAAAAGACACCTACAGGGCCTCCTGATTGGCGCAGAGGTCTAAGGCACTGCATCGCAGTGTTGCGGCGTCACTACTGTGTCATTACCGTCCGTGACCGGGAGTCCCATAGGGCGGCACACAATTGGCCAAGTGTCGTCCGGGTTAGGGTTTGGCCGGGGGGGGGGCTTTACTTGGCTCATCGCGCTCTAGAGACACCTTGTGGTGGGCCGGGCACCTGCAGGCTGACTTCGCTCATCATTTGAACAGTGTTTCCTCCGACACATTGGTGCAGCTGGCTTCCGGGTTAAGCGAGCGGGTGTTAAGAAGCGTGGTTTAGCGGGTCATGTTTCAGAGGACGCATGACTCGACCTTTGCCTCTCCCGAGCCCATTGGGGAGTTGCAGCGATGAGAAAAGATCGTAATCACGAAAAAGGGGGTAAAAAATATTATAATAAAGGCACCTACATAGTGATCTCTCACAGAATAAACCATTAGAGAGCTAAATCCAGAAATAAAATTATACCTGTAGAGGTGTCGTCGTTTTGGATCATCCTCTGTGCTCAAAAAGTATCTGGAAAACATTGTGATGAAGATCAGTTTGGAGTTCAATTACTATTACCTGAACAAGACAAGGTAAGTCAAATATCCATGGTAATATTTGATCAACTATAAGTGATAGGAAATTATACGTTCATTTGGAAATCATAATGGTACTATTTGGTCATGTTACTGTAATGTATGGGTGGAGAAGCTTACATGAGCTGCCTGTCTTGGCTGTAGGCCAGTATCTGAGTGACGTCCCAGTCTCCTGATGTTAGGGACTGCAGAGTGTCTGTGCTGGTATTGGGCTGGAATGGAACAATACATCACATTGCATGACAACTCAGGAAAGAAGAGTTGGCTATATAACAGCTCATACAGTTTGAGACCAGGCTGGGCATACAGAGGCCAGGATTCAATCCAAGGTACATTATAGAGCAGCACATTGAACTTGACTTGCGCTGCGTTTACCATGAGTGTGTTCTCCGCAAAACATCGGGGCAAATGCTTTTAAAAGGCGCATTGTGGGCTGTCCAGTGCACTGCTCTATAACGCGGCTAGAGTTTTAGAGAAGAGAACAAACAGAGGTGTTTTACCTGGGAGGTGGACATGGAGATATGGAAGAACTTTCCCCTTCCACCCTGAGGAACAGCTCTGGTGAAGAAGAACTTGTATCCGTCATGGGAGAAGAGTGGCCCTTCGTTCTGCAACAGGAAGAGGAAGGAGTAGGTGAGTGTGAGTGAGCATGTATGAGACAGCTAAACTGTCCAACTGCACTTCTGTCCCTCCTACCCTCTCCCCTTGTAATTACTGTGTGTACTTCACTGGATAGTTATTTTTGTATGTGTGTTGTGTGTGATACATGTTATGCTTTTACTGTTCTTATCACTTACCTGTCTGTGTAGCCAGCCCTCACTTTCATCCTCATGTTTCTGGAAAAATAACATGGCGATTACAAAATGAATACTGCATGCACGTCTACAGTGCTTTTGTTCAAGTTACATACTACAGTAATTTATTTGAATGTTGAGGACAGAAAGTAAGGACAACTTGGCTAGTGACTGAGGAGGCAAGAAAGAGGTAGAGCTAATGTAAGAGAGGGTGACGGTGTGTGTGTGTGTGTGTGTCTGTGCATGTGTGTGTGTGCGTGTGTGTGTCTGTGCGTGCGTGCGTGCATGCGTGTGTGTGCGCATGTTTCACCTTGGTGCAGACTCCTGTGGTGGCCTCACACAGTGTCAGTATGGAGTTGTTCTGAGCTCTGTTCAGCCAGTTGACTGCCAGCTTGGTGCTGGTGGCCCACTTTACCATTGTGATGTAATATTCACTTCTAAAAGAAAAAATGGAATGTGTTACAACTTTCTTACTTACAACATTCTGTAGGATTTTTCCTGCAGGATTTCCTGAAAGTTGACAAGTTTGCATATCTACTATTCCCTATGGGATCATAAAGATGACCTTTAACCTTGTGTAACAGTGTCAGTCAGTCAGTGAGACCCTCACCCTATCCTGGGGTCGTCTGGTTTCTTTATCTCCACCGTGTGAACGGGGCCGTTCAGACTCACCACAGACAGATGTACAACAGGGTTGTTCTCCCCAGCCTGCAGGGGCAGAGACAGCTTATGCCAGAGATCATATAATTCTGTGGGTTATACAGTATCTATATTGACAATTTTTGTCTGCGTGAAATCGACTGTCAGATCCACACAACTCTGTATAAGAGTTGATCTCTTTTCTGTTCCGACCTGGGTTTGAACCAGGGACGTTCTGCACAACAACACTTCGTACTCTTTCAATACCACTAACCCAGAAAAGTCAAGGCAGTGTAGGGCAGAAAGGACAGAGAATATAGAATAGACTGTATCTAGGACCTACCTTAGGGTAGTGATACTCCAGCCCTGTTGGATACGAGGCGCCAGTGAAGATGGGGACCTCCATCTTGGGCACCAGGGTGTCGTTGATGGTGGCGTAGGCCAGTCTGAGACCGTCTGGAGACCACCAATGGGCTATATGGGTCTGCAGGATCTCCTCTGTAACAACATACACGCCCATAAACAATTAACTACTGTATCACAAACACACTCTATAAAACATGGTGATAAATAATGTCCATTCATCATTCAAGACAATCTACAGTGCCCTCCGTAATTATTGGGACAGTGAAGCATTTTTTCTTCTTTTGACTCTATACTTCAATAGTTTGGATTTGAAATTTAACAATGACTATGAGGTTAAAGTGCAGACTGTCAGCTTTAATTTGAGGGTATTTTCATCCATATCGGGTGAACCATTTAGAAACTGCAGCACCTTTTGTACATAGTCCCCCCATTTTAGGGCACCAACAGTATTGGGAAAAATGTGTATTCAAGTAGTAAAACATTAAATATTTGGTTCCATATTCATAGCACGCAATGACTACATCAAGCTTGTGACTATACAAATTGGTTGGATGCATTTGCTGTTTGTTTTGGTTGTGTTTCAGATGATTATGGTTATGATTATGGTAAAGATGTATTGTATCATTTTGGAGTCACTTTCATTGTAGATAATATGTTTCTAAACACTTCTACATGAATGTGGATGCTACCATGATTACAGATAATCCAGAATGAATCATGAATAATGATGAGTGAGAAGGTTACAGACGCACAAATATCATACCCCCCCCCCCCCCCCCCCCCCCCCCCCCCCAAAAAAAAAAGCTAACCTTCCCTGTTATTGTAATGGGGAGAGGTTAGAATGTCTTGGGGGGTATGATATTTGTGCGTCTGTAACTTTCTCACTCATTACTATTTACAATTAATTCAGGATTCTCTGTAATCGTTGGTAGCATCCACATTCATGTAGAAGTGTTTAGAAACATATTCTATTCTTATTTACAATAAAAGTGACTCCATAATGACACAATACATTATTTACCATTTATTTCTATTGGGCACAAAATAATCTGAAACACAACCAAAACAAACAGCAAATGCATCCAACAAACGTGTAGAGTCACAAGCTTGATGTGCTATGAATATGGGACCAAATACTTAACTTTTTACTACTTTAATACACATACAAGTGAATTTGTCCCAATACTTTTGCCCCCTCCCTACACAACTGGGTCCTGGACTTTCTGACGGGTTGCCCCAGGTGGTGAAGGTAGGCAACATTACCTCCTCCACACTGAACCCTCCTGTACTCCCTGTATACCCACGACTGTGTGGCCTCACACAGTTCCAATCCTATCAAGTTTGCTGACAACACGACAGTTGTAGGCCTTTTTATACTGCTGCTACTCGCTGTTTATTATCTATGCATAGTCACTTTACCCCTACCTACATGTACAAATTACTTTGACTAACCTGTACCACCGCACATTGACTCGGTACCAGTACCCCCTGTATATAGCCTCATATTGTTATTTTAGTGTTACTTTTTATTTTATTTTTTACTTTAGTTTATTTAGTAAATATTTTCTTAACTCTATTTCTTGAACTGCATTGTTGGTTTTGTAAGTGGGCTTGTAAGAAAGAATTTCACGGTAAGGTCTACACCTGCTGTATGCGCATGTGATCATTTAAAATGGTCAAACCATACGGACACTGTGGTGAAGAAGGCACAACAGCGACTCTTCAACCTCAGAAGGCTGAAGAAATTCACCCTGTCCCCGAGGGCCCTTACAGTGTTCTATAGGAGCACCATCGAGAGCATACTGTCAGGCTGCATCACAGCCTGGTACGGTAACTCCACTGCCGCTGACTGCAAAGCTCTACAGAGGGTGGTATGCTCAGCCGATCGCACCATTGGGTGCACACTGCCTACCCTCTAGGACATGTACAACACAAGGTGTCGTAGGAAGGCCAAGAAGATCATCAAGGACCTCAGCCACCCGAGCCACGGCCTGTTCTCCCAGCTTCCATCACTCAACGGACATTTACCCTGCCCCACCACCCTCATTCACTTCTCTTTGACATGCAATGTTGGAGCTCGGAGCGTAAGAATTTCACTGTACCAAATGCATCTGCGACCCTGTGCATGTGACTAATACAATCTTCTATCTATCTATCTAAGGTTAAAAGATCGTTATTAGGTTAATAGTAAAGCTAATAGTCTGTTGTTTACTGCTACAATGTACATGTCATCATATCCCAAAGTAACTTCATTAGCTGTGTGTGCCGATAAAGGATATCTCATACATAACACTGTGTAAATATTTCTGATTTATGGCACCCAATTACTGTACTGTCACTGGAGGAGAGAGGTCCATTACTCATAGCTAAGTATGACATGTTGGAGGGTTAAAGACCGATACAGACAGATAGAATATCAGATTATGTTGTGGGTCAACATATGTCTTTATCATTCATCAGGTGTGAGAAGCGCATGTCAAAAGGTCATTTGAAAACAGAGCTTATGAAAAGGACAAGAGAAGTAATTACGTAAATGAATGGCGTTATGGACAAAGTAAAATACAATCCACATATGCCCACCAGATGGCAGCATAGACCTCATAGGAAGGCTTCCTATTAGAAAAATAGTACAAACAGGCAGCAGCCATTCCCTGAGACAAACACAATAATGACTGAACTCCAAAGACCTTGGCTGTGGGTTCTCTGATTCAGTTGACAGAAAATGAGGATGGTCTACGAAGGATGGTGAAGACCAGCATACAGAGATTGTGAGTGGGAGAGTGGTGTATGATGGGTATATTGGACATTGAACAAACATGTTGACTCATCGTTCCCTTCTCTAAGGATGAGATACGGATTATGAAATAACTAATTGAATGCTTTCAAGAACAGTGTTCAACATAATCTTCAGTACAGTATGACAGCATACATCCAACACATTCTTATTGCTGCATAGAAGAGACTGCTGTATAAAAGACCATATGTATGATGGGTCATAATGGGGTATGAATAGCAGGGTTGGGGTCAATTCTGAATTGCATTGCTAATTGCTCTTTAATTCCAATTAAATTGTTTAATTTGAACTGAATTTGAATTGGCCACACCCCACAGGAAGCAGAATTTGAATTGAATTTGAATTAAATATGGAATTCGCAGTAGGGGGGAATTGGCCACACCACCGCTGTTGTTATTGTTTTTGTTGGAGCAGCATGGTAAAAACCCCCACCAAAAAACAGTGTTCGTTGCATTGATAAGTGGCATATCCTTTAGATCAGGGGTGTCAAACGTCCGGCACGTGGGCCGGATTAGGCCCGCAAACGGGTTTTTAATCCGGCCCGCGAGATGATAAATTTTTTTTTTTTTTTTTTTTTGTAAAGTATAAAAATGCACTGCAATTTTTCAATAAAATAAACTGCTGTTCCAATTGCGTCCACTGGATGGCGCAATAGCAATTGTGTTAAGCAATTTTTTATACCGGGGCAGAGCAAGTAGGTCAAGCACGTGCAGCCAATGAGCTACTTTGTTTTGCCCGCAATATTTATTACGGCTTCTACTTTTAACATTATGTGCTTTGGCACCCTCATTGCCCCAATATGTCTCTGTCAAAAAAGAGAAAAGTGGACGCAGAGTGCAGAGTGTTCCAAGAAAAATGGTCATCCTATTTATTCACGGAATTGAATGGGAAAGCTGTATGTTTGGTGTGTTCAGAGCATGTTGCAGTGCTGAAAGAATATAACCTTCGTCGCCACTATGTGAGTCTTCATGCCGACAAATATGACAACTTTCAAGGACAGCGGAGATGAGAGAAGGTGAATGAACTGTTGGCGGGTCTGAAGAAACAGCAGTCTGTGTTTACTCACAGCCGAGACATCAGTGACGCTGCAGTGAAAGCTAGCTACCTCATTGCTAATGAAATCGCAGTGGTTTCAAAACCATTTAGTGAGGGTGAATTTGTAAAAACATGCATGATGAAGGCAGCGGAGATTGTGTGCCCTGAAAAGCGGCAGGCTTTTGCAAATATCAGCCTGACAAGAAACACAGTTGCAGACAGGATTTCCGATCTTTCAGTGGATTTGGACAGCCAGTTGAAGCAAAAAGTAAAGTCATTTATTGCGTTTTCGGTTGCAATTGATGAAAGCACGGACATTACAGATGTTGCACAACTGGCCATTTTCATCCGCGGAGTTGATGACACATTGACCGTCACCGAGGAGTTCGTGGAGTTGGTGCCGATGACAGATACAACGACAGCAGCTGATATTTTTACCGCTCTCGTCGGCGCGCTGGACAGGGTCGGAGTGGACTGGTCCCGCGCTGTCAGCCTGGCTACAGATGGTGCGCCCTTAATGATTGGGAAAAAAGCAGGCGTTGTGACAAAGTTCAGAGAGAAAGTGCAATCTGCAAATGGAGGACGTGATTTTTTGACTTTTCACTGTATTTTGCACCAGGAGGCTTTGTTAATTTCATCCGATCCAGAAGCCTGAATCACCGTCAGTTTGACAGCCTTCTCAGAGAGAAAGACCACATCTATGGCCTGCCATACCACACTGAGGTAAGATGGTTAAGCCGAGGTGCTGTGCTGAGGCGTTTCTTTGATTTACGAGAAGAAATTGAACAGTTCATGGAAGAAAAGGGCAAACCAGTGTTAGAATTTCATTCCGCAGAATGGATGCAGGACCTTGCATTTATGGTGGATGTTACAGAGCACCTGAATAACTTGAACAAACAGCTGCAAGGGCGCAACAAAGTTGTCACGCAGTATTATGACAGCATACGTTCTTTCAAGTTGAAGCTGTCATTGTGGGAGACGCAACTTGCCGGTGGTGATGCAGCTCACTTCCCCTGTCTGAAAAATGTGTGCGCGACCCAACATGTGGCAGACATGAAGCAGTTCAAAGATAAAATAACGGGACTGTTACGGGAGTTTGAGCAACGCTTTCAGATTTATGTTTATATGTTTTTATGTTGATGTGCTATTGTTTTTAATTGATTTTATTTTATTTGTATATATTTAACCTATTCTTGACTCTGTGGTTCTTGCACTTGTTTGGGGAACAGGATTTCATTATTTTTATCTACATTTCTGCCTGAGAAATGACACCCTGATATAGTTCAGTGATCTGTGATATACTTCTGTGAATCACTGAGGCATTGTGTGTTTGTGTGTTCTTTGTCCTCAGAACTTTCAAATAACTTGAGGTGTTTTATGATTAATAGTGATGTTGTGCTTGTACTATTTTGGACACACTGTCCTCAGGCTCCAGCTTTATGTTGTATGTTGATCGTATTAAAACAAAGAAAACAATCTGAAGTTGTTGTTTTTAAGTTATATATACCATGATTTTTCCGGTCCGGCCCACTTGGGAATAGATTTTCCTCCATGTGGCCCCTGAGCTAAAATGAGTTTGACACCCCTGCTTTAGATAAAAGATTTGTCAAATGAATGAGATTTTCACATTTCACATTACATTCTATTTCCTCCAATTCAAATTAAATTAAAATGCTGCTTCCTGTGGGATGTGACCAATTCAAATTCAATTCAAATTCATGGTTTGAATTACATTTTATTCAGAAATTCGAAATTGACCCCAACCCTGATGAATAGGTTATCTGAAAGAGCTGTGCACTGTGTGCTAACCCACTGAAGGTCTTCAGAGAGAATCAATGGGAGGAAACTAAACTTTGGTGAAGGAGTTCCAAGGTCAGTGAAGAAAGTCACTTATACCAGATCTCCACAGCCCTCAGGGAGACACACAGACAGACGGACAGACTACCCTAACCCTAGCTCAAGCCACAACCCTAACCCCAACCCTAACCATAGCTCCAGCTCCAGCTCCAGCCACAACCCTAACCATAGCTCCAGCCACAACCCTAATCATAGCTCCAGCTACAGCCACAACCCTAACCCTAACTCCAGCTCCAGCAACAACCCTAACCCTATCTCCAGCTCCAGCTCCAGCTCCAGCTCCAACCCTAACCCTAACCCTAACCCTAACCCTAACCCTAGCTCCAGCTCCAGCCCCAACCCTAACCCTAACCCTAGCTCCAGCTCCAACCCTAACCCTAGCTCCAGCTCCAGCCCCAACCCTAACCCTAGCTCCAGCTCCAGCCCCAACCCTAACCCTAGCTCCAGCTCCAGCCCCAACCCTAACCCTAGCTCCAGCTCCAGCTCCAACCCCAACCCTAACCCCAGCCACAACCCTAATCCTAGCTCCAGCTCCAGCCCCAACCCTAACCCTAGCTCCAGCTCCAGCCCCAACCCTAACCCTAGCTCCAGCTCCAGCCCCAACCCTAACCGTAGCTCCAGCTCCAGCCCCAACCCTAACCCTAGCTCCAGCTCCAACCCCAACCCTAACCCTAGCTCCAGCCCCAACCCTAACCCTAGCTCCAGCTCCAGCTCCAGCCACAACCCTAACCATAGCTCCAGCCACAACCCTAATCCTAGCTCCAGATCCAGCCACAACCCTAACCCTAGCTACAGCCCCAACCCTAACCCTAGCTCCAGCTCCAGCTCCAGCCCCAACCCTAACCCTAGCTCCAGCTCCAGCCACAACCCTAACCATAGCTCCAGCCACAACCCTAATCCTAGCTCCAGATCCAGCCACAACCCTAACCCTAGCTCCAGCCCCAACCCTAACCCTAGCTCTAGCTCCAGCCACAACCCTAACCCTAGCTCCAGCTCCAGCTCCAGCCCCAACCCTAACCCTAGCTCCAGCTACAGCCACAACCCTAACCCTAGCTCCAGCTCCAGCAACAACCCTAACCCTATCTCCAGCTCCAGCTCCAGCTCCAGCCCCAACCCTAACCCTAACCCTAACCCTAACCCTAGCTCCAGCTCCAGCCCCAACCCTAACCCTAACCCTAGCTCCAGCTCAAGCCCCAACCCTAACCCTAGCTCCAGCTCCAGCCCCAACCCTAACCCTAGCTCCAGCTCCAGCTCCAGCCCCAACCCTAACCCTAGCTCCAGCTCCAGCCCCAACCCTAACTCTAGCTCCAGCTCCAGCTCCAACCCCAACCCTAACCCTAGCTCCAGCCAAAACCCTAATCCTAGCTCCAGCTCCAGCCCCAACCCTAACCCTAGCTCCAGCTCCAGCCCCAACCCTAACCCTAGCTCCAGCTCCAGCCCCAACCCTAACCCTAACCCTAGCTCCAGCTCCAGCCCCAACCCTAACCCTAGCTCCAGCTCCAGCTCCAACCCCAACCCTAACCCTAGCTCCAGCCCCAACCCTAACCCTAGCTCCAGCTCCAGCTCCAGCCACAACCCTAACCATAGCTCCAGCCACAACCCTAATCCTAGCTCCAGATCCAGCCACAACCCTAACCCTAGCTACAGCCCCAACCCTAACCCTAGCTCCAGCTCCAGCTCCAGCCCCAACCCTAACCCTAGCTCCAGCTCCAGCCACAACCCTAACCATAGCTCCAGCCACAACCCTAATCCTAGCTCCAGATCCAGCCACAACCCTAACCCTAGCTCCAGCCCCAACCCTAACCCTAGCTCTAGCTCCAGCCACAACCCTAACCCTAGCTCCAGCTCCAGCTCCAGCCCCAACCCTAACCCTAACCCTAGCTCCAGCCCAAACCCTAACCCTAACCCTAGCTCCGGCTCCAGCTCCAGCTCCAGCTCCAGCCACAACCCTAACCCTAGCTCCAGCTCCAACCCTAACCCTAGCTCCAGCTCCATCCCCAACCCTAACCCTAGCTCCAGCTCCAGCCACAACCCTAACCCTAGCTCCAGCCCCAACCCTAACCCTAGCTCCAGCTCCAGCTCCAGCTCCAGCCACAACCCTAACCCTAGCTCCAGCTCCAGCCCCAACCCTAACCCTAGCTCCAGCTCCAGCTCCAACCCTAACCCTAGCTCCAGCTCCAGCCCCAACCCTAACCCTAGCTCCAGCTCCAGCTCCAGCTCCAACCCTAACCCTAGCTCCAGCTCCAGCCCCAACCCTAACCCTAGCTCTAGCTCCAGCCACAACCCTAACCATAGCTCCAGCCACAACCCTAATCCTAGCTCCAGCTCCAGCCACAACCCTAACCCTAGCTCCAGCTCCAACCACAATCCTAACCCTAGCTCCAGCTCCAGCTCCAGCTCCAGCTCCAGCCACAACCCTAACCCTAGCTCCAGCTCCAGCTCCAGCCCCAACCCTAACCATAGCTCCAGCTCCAGCCCCAGCCCCAACCCTAACCCTAGCTCCAGCTCCAGCCCCAACCCTAACCCTAGCTCCAGCTCCAGCCACAACCCTAATCCTAGCTCCAGATCCAGCCACAACCCTAACCCTAGCTCCAGCCCCAACCCTAACCCTAGCTCCAGCCCCAACCCTAACCCTAGCTCCAGCTCCAGCTCCAGCTCCAGCCACAACCCTAACCCTAGCTCCAGCTCCAACCCTAACCCTAGCTCCAGCTCCAGCCCCAACCCTAACCCTAACCCTAACCCTAGCTCTAGCTCCAGCCACAACCCTAACCCTAGCTCCAGCCCCAACCCTAACCCTAGCTCCAGCTCCAGCTCCAGCTCCAGCCACAACCCTAACCCTAGCTCCAGCTCCAATCCTAACCCTAACCCTAGCTCCAGCTCCAGCCCAACCCTAACCCTAGCTCCAGCTCCAGCTCCAGCTCCAGCTCCAGCCACAACCCTAACCCTAGCTCCAGCTCCAACCCTAACCCTAGCTCCAGCTCCAGCCCCAACCCTAACCCTAGCTCTAGCTCCAGCCACAACCCTAACCATAGCTCCAGCCACAACCCTAATCCTAGCTCCAGCTCCAGCCACAACCCTAACCATAGCTCCAGCCACAACCCTAATCCTAGCTCCAGCTCCAGCCACAACCCTAACCCTAGCTCCAGCCCCAACCCTAACCATAGCTCCAGCTCCAGCCCCAGCCCCAACCCTAACCCTAGCTCCAGCTCCAGCCCCAACCCTAACCCTAGCTCCATCTCCAGCCACAACCCTAACCCTAGCTCCAGCTCCAGCTCCAGCTCCAGCTCCAGCCACAACCCTAACCCTAGCTCCAGCTCCAGCCACAACCCTAACCTTAGCTCCAGCTCCAGCTCCAGCCACAACCCTAACCCCAGCTCCAGCTCCAACCACAATCCTAACCCTAGCTCCAGCTCCAGCTCCAGCCACAACCCTAACCCTAGCTCCAGCTCCAGCCACAACCCTAACCTTAGCTCCAGCTCCAGCTCCAGCCACAACCCTAACTCCAGCTCCAACCCTAACCCTAGCTCCAGCTCCAGCCACAACCCTAACCTTAGCTCCAGCTCCAGCTCCAGCCACAACCCTAACCCTAGCTCCAGCTCCAGCTCCAGCTCCAGCCACAACCCTAACCCTAGCTCCAGCTCCAGCCACAACACTAACCTTAGCTCCAGCTCCGGCCACAACCCTAATCTACCTCCCAGAGATGCAGGAACACCTGAGGCATCTCTCTGTGGTGGTTATTTCACACAACCTGACTGAAGTGCCTATGTACTGCATGTACAAATACAGCAATATGCATAATGGGCCTGATTCAGACTTAGGAAATGTACGCCTTTCCTACGCACGCCTTTCCTACGCACACCTTTCCTATGCACTTTTCAGTAGTTGGTATTCAGACTTAACTTATGCAGGTGCGTAATGAGCTTTGCAGGCGTCGTTCCCTTGCGCGTGCTGAACAAATTGAATTCAACCGCTGAAAACCCTCCCATTTGCTGGCCAACATATTTTGTCCTGGAGTTTTCATTCAAAAGTACATTTATCTAAAGCCATCCCTTTACATTTATCTAAAGCCATCCTATCTAAAGATAATTTGGTGTACCTTTAGTAAAAAAAAAATCTTGACACTCACTACAATATATGGAGAAAATGGTTCAGAATATTAGGGATCATTTAAAGAAAGCCATGTAGGTCTAAATACAGGCATATTCGTCTCATTTTCAGCCCCAATTGGTAGATCAAAAAATACTCTGATCTTGTAGATTATTTAGGGTTAAGAAAGTATTTATGAATAATAAAAAAAAACAGGTTTGGAGAGCCTTTACGCACTAAACATATTAGTGAATCAAAAATACAGTGGTTTGATTCATCCTGAAAGTTGCCATATTCAATTGTACAATCCATGAAATATTGGAAGGTGAGAAAAGTGTACAATAGGGGTTGAACAGTAGTCCTATAAATCTCCCCTAATCAACCTCACTAATCATGGAACTGTGATGACAACGTACGGTCCAGTCGTTGTGAACCGTGCGGCAGGCTCTAGGTTTAAACTGCTACGTATGGTCTGTGTTCCATAATGATTCAAATAGGCTACATGTCCCAAATTATTGCACAACTTGAAATACGCTAGCCTAATACACTGCTCAAAATAAAGGGAACACTAAAATAACACATCCTAGATCTGAATGAATGAAATAATCATACCACCCTCATAGAGTCTGTTTCTGACCGTTTGAGCAGACACATGCACATTTGTGGCCTGCTGGAGGTCATTTTGCAGGGCTCTGGCAGTGCTCCTCCTGCTCCTCCTTGCACAAAGGCGGAGGTAGCAGTCCTGCTGCTGGGTTGTTGACCTCCTACAGCCTCCTCCACGTCTCCTGATGTACTGGCCTGTCTCCTGGTAGCGCCTCCATGCTCTGGACACTACGCTGACAGACACAGCAAACCTTCTTGCCACAGCTCGCATTGATGTGCCATCCTGGATGAGCTGCACTACCTGAGCCACTTGTGTGGGTTGTAGACTCCGTCTCATGCTACCACTAGAGTGAAAGCACCGCCAGCATTCAAAAGTGACCAAAACATCAGTCAGGAAGCATAGGAACTGAGAAGTGGTCTGTGGTCACCACCTGCAAAACCAGTCCTTTATTGGGGGTGTCTTGCTAATTGCCTATAATTTCCACCTGTTGTCTATTCCATTTGCACAACAGCATGTGAAATGTATTGTCAATCAATGTTGCTTCCCAAGTGGACAGTTTGATTTCACAGAAGTGTGATTGACTTGGAGTTACATTGTGTTGTTTAAGTGTTCCCTTTATTTTTTTGAGCAGTGTATGATCCACTATTGCTAGCGATCCTCAGGAACAACCACACAAACGTGACAGAGGAAAGAAAGGTAAACTAACAATGTTTTTATATATTTTTTATTTTACCAGGTAAGTTGACTGAGACGTTCTCATTTACAGCAACAACCTGGGGAATAGTTATGGAGGGGGGATGAATGAGCCAACTGGAAGTTGGGGATGATTATCTGGCCATGATGGTATGAATTTAGCCGGGACACCGGGGTTAACACCCATACTCTTAAGACAAGTGCCATGGGATCTTTAGTGACCACAGAGAGTCAGGTCACCTGTTTAACGTCCCATCCAAAAGACTGCACCCTACACAGGGCAATGTCCCCAATCACTGCCCTGAGGCATTGGGATATTTTTATTAGACCAGAGGAAAGAGTGCCTCCTACTAGACCTCCATCACCACTTCCAGCAGCATCTGGTCTCCCATCCAGGGACCAACCCTGCTTAGCTTCAGAGGCAAGCCAGCAGTGGGATACAGGGTAGTATGCTGCTGGCTAATGGAATGATGCAAAATGTAAGGAAACTAACTATAAAGTGACAGCTATAAATGTATGTGGGTATTACTGACGGTGGCTCCCGATAGTGGCAAATATTTATTGTAAAATAAAAATGAGAAAATCCCGGGCATATAATTAAAACATTCTAAAGCGTATACATCAACTCGGCAGGTTCGGCCCTACAGAAGCCTAAAGCTTGGGTCTCCAAATTTCATCCACGCAAATTATGAGGGTACACAAGAAATATTTTGAATAACGGCACATGTATTTATAGCCTACTTCACTGTGGAAAAGGGGCAGCAATACATGTCCTGTTGATATGATTTTCAGTTTGCTTCCATGTCTGGTTTAACATTTGTCAGAATACACATAGAGAAAAGTGCATAAAAAGGGAATTGCGTTCCATTTACGCGCTTAACTCGGGTCAGAATTCCCCATCGAAGGAAGTGTTGCTCTGATCCACTGCACACATCTCCACATCATCACCACTCAATAACACACTTCCTATTGCATTACATAACCCCATAGACATACAGACAGCTTCTCGTTTCCTGTCACTACAGTGATAAATCAGCGCTGGGGGTGTTGTGAAGAGATCCACGCCCTGCGCTGTCTAGTGCTGTCGGCTTTGTGTGACACTCTCTCTGCTCTGCATGACAATCCCTCCTATCCTGCCTGGCTGGAAGATAAACCTGTCTCACTACTATATCACCCTCACACCAAGCATTCTGCTCTGATAAGACAGGGAGAGGGGCACACACACGCTGCACTCCCATTCCATACAGACACCCACACACGCACGCACACTCAAACCAGTCTGATGATGCTGCTCTGAGATCAGGTCCTGCAGTTCAGTAGTCATTCCATAAACCTAGTGCAGACAAATATTATGCAACTACAGTGGGGAAAAAAAGTATTTAGTCAGCCACCAATTGTGCAAGTTATCCCACTTAAAAAGATGAGAGAGGCCTGTAATTTTCATCATAGGTACACGTCAACTATGACAGACAAAATGAGATTTTTTTTTCCAGAAAATCACATTGTAGGATTTTTAATGAATTGATTTGCAAATTATGGTGGAAAATAAGTATTTGGTCAATAACAAAAGTTTCTCAATACTTTGTTATATACCCTTTGTTGGCAATGATACAGGTCAAACGTTTTCTGTAAGAGTTCACAAGGTTTTCACACACTGTTGCTGGTATTTTGGCCCATTCCTCCATGCAGATCTCCTCTAGAGCAGTGATGTTTTGGGGCTGTCGCTGGGCAACACAGACTTTCAACTCCCTCCAAAGATTTTCTATGGGGTTGAGATCTGGAGACTGGCTAGGCCACTCCAGGACCTTGAAATGCTTCTTACGAAGCCACTCCTTCGTTGCCCGGGCGGTGTGTTTGGGATCATTGTCATGCTGAAAGACCCAGCCACGTTTCATCTTCAATGCCCTTGCTGATGGAAGGAGGTTTTCACTCAAAATCTCACGATACATGGCCCCATTCATTCTTTCCTTTACATGGATCAGTCGTCCTGGTCCCTTTGCAGAAAAACAGCCCCAAAGCATGATGTTTCGACCCCCATGCTTCACAGTAGGTATGGTGTTATTTGGATGCAACTCAGCATTCTTTGTCCTCCAAACACGACGAGTTGAGTTTTTACCAAAAAGTTCTATTTTGGTTTCATCTGACCATATGACATTCTCCCAATCCTCTTCTGGATCATCCAAATGCACTCTAGCAAACTTCAGACGGGCCTGGACATGTACTGGCTTAAGCAGGGGGACACGTCTGGCACTGCAGGATTTGAGTTCCTGGCGGCGTAGTGTGTTACTGATGGTAGGCTTTGTTACTTTGGTCCCAGCTCTCTGCAGGTCATTCACTAGGTCCCCCCGTGTGGTTCTGGGATTTTTGCTCACCGTTCTTGTGATCATTTTGACCCCACGGGGTGAGATCTTGCTTGGAGCCCCAGATCGAGGGAGATTATCAGTGGTCTTGTATGTCTTCCATTTCCTAATAATTGCTCCCACAGTTGATTTCTTCAAACCAAGCTGCTTACCTATTGCAGATTCAGTCTTCCCAGCCTGGTGCAGGTCTACAATTTTGTTTCTGGTGTCCTTTGACAGCTCTTTGGTCTTGGCCATAGTGGAGTTTGGAGTGTGACTGTTTGAGGTTGTGGACAGGTGTTTTTTATACTGATAACAAGTTCAAACAGGTGCCATTAATACAGGTAACGAGTGGAGGACAGAGGAGCCTCTTAAAGAAGAAGTTACAGGTCTGTGAGAGCCAGAAATCTTGCTTGTTTGTAGGTGACCAAATACTTATTTTCCACCATAATTTGCAAATAAATTCATTAAAAATCCTACAATGTGATTTTCTGGATTTTTTTTCCTCATTTTGTCTGTCATAGTTGACGTGTACCTATGATGAAAATTACAGGCCTCTCTCATCTTTTTAAGTGGGAGAACTTGCACAATTGGTGGCTGACTAAATACTTTTTTCCCCCACTGTATGTGGCTGTCTAATCACACTATAAATAAAATTGATATCTAATATCGCTATTAGGCCTACACAATGGATTATAGCATTAGGGAGGCTTAACTGTGGGTTTACAATCTAGAAATCGAATCAAATATTAAAGCCAATATGTTTTATGAGAGCTTAGTCAGTAACCACTAATTAGACAGTTGATGGCTAATCCTGCTTGATACTGTATACCAGTCTTGTGAAAGGTTTCCAGCTGCACTCTATCAAAAACAGCTCCTCTAGGCTTACATAGTGCCAGAGTGGCCAATGGGAATATACGTGTGTTATAATGTGTTTATAAACCTCTCAAAAAGACGGAATCCTCTCAAAAACGGATTTGCCATCCAGAATGCCCTGTGGTTGAACTACAGTGACTACTAGAGAGAGACGAGGTACTACTGTAACCTTGAGCCTAAGGCTGCTGTTATAAATCTCAGTCAAAACACACACACAAAAAATACTCATCCCATGTAGTAATCCAGTTATATAAGGGGTTACATCGAAAGTTTTAAAACCCTCATCCAACAAAACAATGAGGAAAAAATGAAAATGAAAAAATGAAGAAATGAATACCATATTGAGCAGAACATTTTCCAAATTACCACATTCCAAATGGAAGTACAGTAGTAGTGTAGATGGCAACCAGCTGCAGAGTGAGATTGCAGCGATGCAGACATGAATGAATGAACATTGCCTAAACACAGAGACAAAGAGACAAGCGTGGAGAGCTCTGGGGACAGGGAAGCAGTGAAATGCAACCAGATGTTTCTCTTTAAAATGTAATCATTTACAAGCACTAGCCATAGATAGTCTTTGTCTCTGAGGAGAGGGGAAAACATCTTAAAAACTACAATAAAATGGTCACTATTCTTTGTTATGATTATATTGGCTTACTTATCATTTTAAAACATTGTACAGAATAGATGGAGTTTCTTTGTGATTCCATGCCCTATGTTACGATACTACTGCAATCCGGGGGTTCTCTGTCCTGCTGGTATTTGTAGTTCTGTTAGAATAGCTCAGCTGTATGCAGTAGTGATGGTGTATTTGTAGTCCGCCTACCCTCGTACAGCCAGTCACTCAGGCCGTTGAAGACGACTCCCTCCTTCCCTGTGGACACCAGGCGAAAGGTTCTGCTCTCCACTGTCGCTCTGTAGTAGATGTTGTTCTCAAAGATAAAGATCTGGGGAAAGAAAGGACATGATGCTGGGGTGAATACAGCGTCATACCAGTACTGTCAGTATGGTACCTCCGAATAACAGTTTTGTGCATTTCATTGATTTTGCTTTTGCCTCTTGCCATGTATTCAAATGCGGTCTTCTCAGCTTGACACTATGGCTGCCTTATAATTACTAGATTGTACCTTTCCACACAAGAAAAATCACTTTGACTGACACTCCTCCTGGGTAATCTTCATCACAGTATGACATTCAATCAGTCCTAAAAACAACATCCATCCTCCAGCCTGTAGACATATCCACTTACACACACCATGCATAGAAGTGTCAGTGGTGAGGTTGGCATTACTGTGTTAACCCATAAGAGTATAAGCCCTGTCTAAGCCGGGGAAGGGAGGGGGGTTCTACTAAGCTACAGTATATGGAATTGTTTTAAGAAGGTCATACCAAGGATCATTTAGCTATTTGATTTGGAATTTTATGACCCCTTGAAGTATCAAAATATATATATAAAAAAACTATTTGATGCCATTTTTGTTTGTGAGAGTCTCATCTTAACATAGAGGGGTAATAATAATAATAGTCTGAAGGACGAACAGATGTTGTGAGAAGACAGATTTTCGGGATGTCTCATGGTCTGACAAACACCGCTCTAGCTCTGTCACCTTTCACCGCAGATGCGGAAGTGTGACATAGGTGGATGTGGTGGATTGAGATGCATCCAGTCACACAAAAGGGAATGTAACGTTGCGGATAAAGTTCAGAATGACAATTTCATGTGTACAACATCTAAAGACCTGCATCACTATACTGAGAGCTTTGCCGTTTCTAAAAGGACATATTTGGGTGTTTCTGGAGCCTTTGTTCATGTTTTTTCAGGGCCCCCGTACACAATGAGGATGAGGAAGTGATTTGCTGTTTGGGGTACAGTGAGGGAAAAAAGTATTTGACCCCTCTGCAAAACATGACTTAGTACTTGGTGGCAAAACCCTTGTTAGCAATCACAGAGGTCAGACGTTTCTTGTAGTTGGCCACCAGGTTTGCACACATCTCAGGAGGGATTTTGTCCCACTCCTCTTTGCAGATCTTCTCCAAGTCATTAAGGTTTCGAGGCTGACGTTTGGTAACTCGAACCTTCAGCTCCCTCCACAGATTTTCTATGGGATTAAGGTCTGGAGACTGGCTAGGCCACTCCAGGACCTTAATGTTCTTCTTCTTGAGCCACTCCTTTGTTGCCTTGGCCGTGTGTTTTGGGTCATTGTCATGCTGGAATACCCATCCACAACCTATTTTCAATGCCCTGGCTGAGGGAAGGAGGTTCTCACCCAAGATTTGACGGTACATGGCCCCGTCCATCGTCCCTTTGATGCAGTGAAGTTGTCCTGTCCCCTTAGCAGAAAAACACCCCCAAAGCATAATGTTTCCACCTCCATGTTTGATGGTGGGGATGGTGTTCTTGGGGTCATAGGCAGCATTCCTCCTCCTCCAAACACGGCGAGTTGAGTTGATGCCAAAGAGCTCGATTTTGGTCTCATCTGACCACAACACTTTCACCCAGTTCTCCTCTGAATCATTCAGATGTTCATTGGCAAACTTCAGACGGGCATGTATATGTGCTTTCTTGAGCAGGGGGACCTTGCGGGCGCTACAGGATTTCAGTCCTTCACGGCGTAGTGTGTTACCAATTGTTTTCTTGGTGACTATGGTCCCAGCTGCCTTAAGATCATTGACAAGATCCTCCCGTGTAGTTCTGGGCTGATTCCTCTCTGTTCTCATGATCATTGCAACTCCATGAGGTGAGATCTTGCATGGAGCCCCAGGCCGAGGGAGATTGACAGTTCTTTTGTGTTTCTTTCATTTGCGAATAATCGCACCAACTGTTGTCACCTTCTCACCAAGCTGCTTGGCGATGGTCTTGTAGCCCATTCCAGCCTTGTGTAGGTCTACAATCTTGTCCCTGACATCCTTGGAGAGCTCTTTGGTCTTGGCCATGGTGGAGAGTTTGGAATCTGATTGATTGATTGCTTCTGTGGACAGGTGTCTTTTATACAGGTAACAAGCTGAGCTCCTAATCTCAGCTCGTTACCTGTATAAAAGACACCTGGGAGCCAGAAATCTTTCTGATTGAGAGGGTGTCAAATACTTATTTCCCTCATTAAAATGCAAATAAATTTTTTAACATTTTTGACATGCGTTTTTCTGTATTTTTTTGTTGTTATTCTGTCTCTTACTGTTCAAATAAACCTACCATTAAAATTATAGACTGATCATTTCTTTGTCAGTGGGCAAACGTACAAAATCAGCAGGGGATCAAATACTTTTTTCCCTCACTGTACGTTTCTCAAAAACAAGTGAAATCACAAAAAAGATGTCTGTAACATGACATGTTTAAGAGTCAAGGGATTTTTTATATGAATACAAACTTGCTAAAGTGCCAAAATTCATCATTTTGACATGTTCCTCTGTGCACCCTCTGTGACTTCTAGGAAGATTTTAACCCACTTTGCCCCAATATTTCTCAAAGTTTTCACCATCATTGTAAAGCCCTAGTTATAGTGTTTCTTTGACAAAGTCATTTCTGAAGATTAGTATTTATTTAATGTGATTCGTGATTCATTTATGTCTGTCCCTCATTTTAAGGTCAACCCTGATACGTGAACCGAACCCTCGTTTTGATATGATGAAACCAATCCTTTAAAAAATTTTTTTTCAAAAGAAACATTGATCATCTAATAGTCTAAGCATAGTGTAAAAGCAGGTGAGCTGGTTCTACTTTTTGGGGCAATTTTCTGGTGTTTTGTGGTGGAAAGCGGGTCAAGCATAACACGTAAACCCTGTTACCCATAGCTACAAATGTTTTAAATAAAAAATAATCGTGAAGCTTGCATTTACAGTAATTACCAATCCCTGTTGCACAAAACAAGCTTCCATTCTCCCTGTCACATGGGGATTTATGGCAGATTTACAGTTTTTTCGATTGCTAACAAGCATTGTTCAATACTGCGGATACATGTGCAAAACTCTAAATACAGTTATCAAAACAACATGCAACTTGGCAATGCACATCCTACATGTCTCAAAAGCAAATCTTTCTACCAAATGAAAGCTAACAGTCTCTCACGACATTCACACCTACAAAACTCTTTGCATGCCTGATCCATCCCTGGTAATCTTCTGCAGAGATATCCAGGCATCCTGCATTCATTGCATCCAAGAGTGACATTTGATCATGTGGATGGTGGTCATAAACTTTCCACCTCCATGAGGAAAATAATTATTCTATGGGGTTGAGGAATGGCGAGTAAGGGGGGAGGAAAAGTGACACCATCCCGGGATGGGCTGCAAACCACTCTGTGACTGCATGGGAGTGGTGAAATGCCACATTGTCCCATACAATCACCCAGGTTTCCATAGAGGTCATCCATGAATGAAATGAGGCGCTCTGTGTTGTATGGCCCAATTAGTGGTTTATGTAACAGCAATCCTTCAGAGGATATTGCGGCACACATTGTGATGTTGGCACCCCTCTGGCCCGGGACATTCACTGTTGCTCTTTTCCCAATCACATTCCTTCCACGTCGGCGTGTTTTGGCCATGTTAAAACCAGCCTCATCCACAAAGACGAACATGTGGGGTGTTGGCCTGGCTTCAAGCTCCATGACACTCTAAAATATTATTAATCCACAGGGCAACATAACAGTTATTCTATAAAAGTAGTTTACATTACAGTATGCTGTAACTGAAATCACTGCTGAGTGTGCAGCACTCTGGTGGGTTTTGTTTACAGTAAAAACAGTACTGTATTACAGGATATAGACATCTTACCTGGACATATTGGTACCGGAGTTCCTTGACACGATCTGAGTTCTTCTGAAAGGGAACAGTGCTGATCATGCTGATATGATGCTTTGTCAAGACTCTAGCAATGGTTGTCGTGCTTACACTTTCAACATTTTGAAATGTATTATTGTCTGCCAACACTTTCTGTTGAATTTCTCAGAGTTGTATGGCATTGTTGCTAATGACCATGTCAACAATTACAGCTTCCTGCTGAGCAGAGAAAATCCTACCTCTCACCCCTCCATTTGTAACCGTTGGGTCCTAAAACATAAATAAAATTACACTCAAGTGGTTCGGAGAGCTTTTAGTCAATTTACTACTCTACAGTGATATTCAGTATAGTTAGATGCCCATGCAGAATGCATATCTTACCTGTTAGTTTGCTGGAAGGTTCTTATAATAGATGACACAGTTGAGCGTTGCAAATTTGGCTGCACTCTGAGACCAGCATCTCTCATTGATAGACCATGATTGACAACATGATCAATGATTGTAGCCCTCATCTCATCTGACACTACAACTCTTGGTCTTCCCCTCAGTCATCTTCCACCACGGATACATAATCTTCTGCCTCTCCCAGCAACTCTTCCACCTCTGTAAGCCACTACACGATCTCTGGCTGGGTCCATGTTTATGTAAAATATATTCCAAAGATGTCCCCTTTTGTAGAGATGTTAATGACATAAAAATAGAAAACACCTGGGTAGGTCTTCAGTTATGTAATGTAGAATGAAAATTAGCTGTGAATAATTAAGAGTTATTAATATTATTTTGCTTTTACTGTAGCAATGTCAAAAATTGCAGTCTAATTCAATTTTCAGTAGCTTTAACAGTTTTGATAAGGGTATCTTAGCATTTGCAAAATGGTCTGTAGATACGTAGAGTTTTGTTGGTAAATGTGTGTTTGTGAGACAAGTCTTTATGTAATTTGAAAGATGTTGTCATTAAATGCATTTTGTGTCAAAGCAATGACAAATGATCCACAGGTTGCCACATAGAGTGTTGTTGTGATAACTGTATTTAGAGTTTTGTACATGTATCCGCAGTATTGAACAATGATTGTTAGCAATCAAAAAAAAACTGTAAGATGAAATCGTCAACCCTGTTACGGTCAACCCTGTTATGGTCAACCATGTTACTTTTTTTGTCACCTACATTAATAGGCACTTACTATAGTCGTTTTTTTATTTAACCTCTTGAGATGGGAAAACTAGTTTTTTATGAAGTTGAAAATTTTGCTTTTTATGACAGAATGTTAAAATTAGGTGAAATAAAAAAAAATGTGGGACCAAGTTACACTTCTCAAAAGGCACCGAATTGGTGGAATGACCCTGGTATCATTGGATCAAGCTCAGCTCAGCTCAGACAGGTCTTCATTAAACCAAACATGCAGCTAGACATCAAAAATAAAATAAAAAATAAAAATAAAAAACAATCAGGTACTCTATATATATAGAGTATACTCTATATACTCTATATGCAAATGTGCCTGCTTTCTCCTTTGGCAGGCGAGATCTCATATTTCACTAGCTTGAAATGTTTATATTTTTCCCTTTTAAATTTGTCTGTAGCCAATTTAAGCAAATTATATGATAAGAGCAATCAGGTAACAACCAACAGACTTGCAGTAAAAGGTAATAGTTAGTGGAGAAAAACAATGGAATACAGCCCATTACTGTTGTTTTGTAAGTAGTCCTCCAATCTAAAGTGCTATTATGAGGTGAATGAAAAAACCTGCAGTGTACTAATGAGGGAAAACAACAAAGATACTGTTGCTGTGAAAGACGCTTCTCTTTTTAGAAGACCTCTCTCCTTTCGCACAATAACAACAACGACTGCTTCCTGCTTCAACCATAGCAACGGTTTTGACATCATCATCTCCAAAGTGGTGCTGTGTAGAAAGGGAAAGCATAGAGGGGCATACCACTGTGTCTGTCAACTCTCCCTTTGGCATGCCTTCAAAAAGTTGGAATAACATTTGTTTCAAGTTCAAGGCTGGAGCATATCGGTAATGGAGGTACAGTATATATGACTGCATGTGTGTTTTTTTCAGTGAGACAGTGAGGGAGTAGACAGTTGAGTAGACAGGTGTGTGGGGTCTCTTACCAACTGTTGGCCCTTGGGTCCCCATCCAGCATACTGTAGGGGGGCTTTCCGTACCTCAGGAGGATTCAGACTCCACGTTTCCCTGTGGAGATACAACACACACTCTGTCACAGTGTGTGTGTGTGTGTTTGTTTCAGGGTGCGTGTCTCAAGGCTGGAATCTTCCAGTGAGCTATCTAGATTGCTTCTGTAATGGTACTATCAATCATCCAGAGACAAATTTAGCACTGGAAAAGTTTGCTTAACTTTAAGACTGAGTACAAATATGGAACAAAAAGCAGACCAGACAGAGTGTGCTACATAACAAGTGCCCTTTACATTGGCTGATGTTAGGGATGGTGTTTTAAATGTTTCCCCAGATGGCAGCGCAGGTGCATGGATGTGACGTCGCTGATGCTAAGCACTTGTTAATGCCGCGTTCACGTGCTACTCGAAACTCGGAAATTTCCGACTTGCTAACTGGTTGTAATTATACACATGCTGCGTTTAACCAGTTAGCAAGTTGGAAATTTCCAAGTTTCGTGAACGTGGCAGTAGTAGAAGCAGAGACAGAAGAGGAAGCGAGACACCCCACTTTTTTCTGTTTCAATGAAAGTCATTGAACTAAGTAGACCAGACCCAGCTGCTATTGCCTTGTGTCTATAGGAGACACCAATGCAATAGCATATTTGGTAGAAGGTCAAGCTGTCACCGAGAACATTCAGCAATTTCCTGTATCATTTAATACTCAGAAAAAAAATAAGATAAGAGAGAGAGTGAGTGAGTGAGTGAGAGAAAGAGATACAGAGACAGAGTGAGTAAGAGAAAGAGAGACAGACAGACAGACAGACAGACAGACAGGCAGGCAGGCAGGCAGGCAGGCAGGCAGGCAGACAGACAGACAGACAGACAGACAGACAGACAGACAGGCAGGCAGGCAGGCAGGCAGGCAGGCAGGCAGGCAGGCAGGCAGGCAGGCAGACAGGCAGGCAGGCAGGCAGGCAGGCAGGCAGGCAGGCAGGCAGGCAGGCAGGCAGGCAGGCAGGCAGGCAGGCAGGCAGGCAGGCAGGCAGGCAGGCAGGCAGACAGACAGACAGACAGAGCAGACAGAGCAGACAGAGCAGACTTACGGGGTGATGAGACTACAGATAATGTAGCAGGCCATGTAGGAGTGCTGGTAGACCTGCAGAGGCAAACACAACTTCAGCTTCCAACCTCAGAGGACAGAAACACCCAATAAACTCCAAATCTGAGACTCTCAGACAAAAGGAGAAGTGTGGTCCTTTCTACTCACTGGGTCCACGTTGTAGGCCAACAACACATGTTCCAGGTCTGGAGATATTTGATACTTGGTGGCTTTGTACATTTCCTGGATAAGAGGGAAATGAGGACGTTTGAGTCATGTTAATTACAAATTAGCATCATACATACCGTATTTAAATACCATATCACCTTCTCATACAGTTTTGGGAATAAATATAACCTAATACTCACAAACTTCCTGTTCTCCACCAAAACGACCCTATCCTGTGTTTTGACGTTGAGTTTGACCACATCCCCTTCTTGTGTTCGATACAGCAGTACATTGTCTGGAAATAATAATAAACAGCATGGAAGAGAGAGAATTACATACTGGAATATGCAGCCGGCCGTTTTCAAACAGTACAGATAGTGGTGGATCAGGGATTCTAACCTCCAGCCTTCCACACTGGACCGGGGACAGAACATTTGTAGGGGGCATGGAGGTCCAATTGGAGCCGGCCCTGCTGGCAATCCTGTTACCTCTGCAGCATAATATACAGTAGTTGTAGGGTGTGATGGTGGTAGACCATTTGGTAGACCATTTTCACACTATTGTTCCGACCCAAACCATATTGTGCTGGCTCAGATATTTGTTTCCTATGGTGGAAAGTAGAGCTTGGCTCTGCTTTGCTGAGCATTTTGAAAAGGGTAGTGTTGTCCTCGAGACCCGAGCCACTTCCTCAGTCACACTGTGTCCTGTTCGGATAAACCCCTCTCTCAAGAGAAGTGGAGAGAAAAGGCCTCCCTGCTGCTATCTCCAATGTTTTTACCCTTCAAATAAAGGATGATTGAATAGCCAACTCATGTTCCATGCCTACTATTCGACACAACAATAACACAATGGTGCTGATGCTAGTGATACTGGCAGGATTTCATATTGCTGGACATAAAGGCTTTTTGTTGTTGTTGTGGTGGTGGTGTATTTTGACAATAAATAAACTCTAAGTTTCTGTATTCTGTTTTGAAAATGTTTTCCTGCTCCACAGTCCAAATATTTGTTCAGTCATGACAGTTCATCTCTCAAAACAAAATAATGGATGTATTAGGTATAATGGAAAGTCTCCTTCCAGTCTACACTCCTGAAGGCCTGACAAGTCAGCTGACTTCTTTAAAGCAGTGCATAACAACTTTAACATTAAATTGCTGTGTGTGTGTGTGTGTGTGTGTGTGTGTGTGTGTGTGTGTGTGTGTGTGTGTGTGTGTGTGTGTGTGTGTGTGTGTGTGTGTGTGTGTGTGTGTGTGTGTGTGTGTGTGTGTGTGTGTGTGTGTGTGTGTGTGTGTGTGTGTGTGTGTGTGTGTGTGTGTGTGTGTGTGTGTGTGTGTGTGTGTGTGTGTGTGTGTGTGTGTGTGTGTGTGTGTGTGTGTGTGTGTGTGTGTGTGTGTGTGTGTGTGTGTGTGTGTGGACGTGTTTAACTATACTTGTGGGGACCAGAAGTCTCCACAAGAATAGTAAAAAAAAAAAATGTTTTGACCAACTGGAGACATTTTGTTGGACCCCACAAGGTCAAATGCTATTTGTAGGGGTTTTAGGGTTAAGGTTAGAATGAGTGTTAAGGTTAGAATTAGGTTTAGAGTTAGGGTTAGGAGCTAGGGTTAGTTGAAGGGTTAGTGTTAGGAGCTAGGGTTAGGTTTAGGGTTAGGGTTAGGTTTTCAGGTTAAGATTAGCGTCAGGGTTAGGGTTAAGGTTAGGGTTAGGGTAAGGGTACGGGTTAGGGAAAATAAGATTTTGAATGGAACTGAATTGCGTCCCCCCCACAAGGTTAGTTGTACAAGACTGTGTGTGTATGTATGCTTCTGCTGGCAAGGTTAATTATCATGATCCATCTGCTGAGGGAAATGCCCTTTAGCTTGCTGTTTAACTTCTCTGCAGCCACCATTTCCCTACATATTATTTTGTCTGTCTTTTACAGAAAACTCTGCAGGGAAAAACATTGGACATCAGCATGTTGCCAAAGTCATAGCGGGGGTGACTGGGTCAAAATGTTCTGCCATGATTTCAATTATTAATTCAGTTTAAATTCTCTCCCGAGATATCCAGATTGAGTAATTAAGATGATATATGTTACTGTGAAAAGGTTACTTTCCAGTGAAGAAGACACTTTATGTAACTGCTGCATAATTGGCTAAGTTGTTTATATATCAGTATGTAAAAAAGTTTGTGCTTTCTGGAGTCAATTAAAAAACAAAGTAATTTGAATCTCTAACACTAGAGGGCGATCAGTAGCTTTACCCAATATTCATGTGTTCTGCAGCTTGCTTGCCACTTTACCTTGTCAAGGGTAAAAAGGCCATATCAGACCAGCCCTACATCTGTTTAATTTGGGCCATGCCTGACCTGTACATGCTCTGCATACATTATAGCTACAGTACTGTATGGTGCATGACAGCATAAACTGGAAGCTTATTATGAAGGATTTACCACAACATTACATACAGAATCAATGTCTCTGGGATTTACTCTGTGGAGAGATCATGCTGGAGACAGGAACATTTCCCAGTTCCATTGGATTACATGGCTCTGTCTATGTCTCTCTGTATAACACTTAATCAAATGTACAAGCTGAAAGCAAAGCACAACTTTACAAACTGTTCATCCTAATTATTTGCTTTCCACTGCCGCCTGTAGAGCCAAAACTGTAAAAGCTACCGACACCAAAAACATGCAGGCAGTGTACGTGAAAAAAAAACGTTTTGATACTACTAATGCTTTCACACTACAACCATATTTGCATAAATCGCAATGCATTTCAAAGGCCATAGAATGGGAAAACTTTAAGCTGGAAATGCCATTCAAACTGTAAAACATGCAGACTGGTCTGGAATTGTGTGCTTGTACACAGCCTTTTTATACCATTTATACTTTTTGAAATGTAACCATTTTAAATGTGCATAAAAGCTCCATAGGTTTGAATGGGAAGTATTTGGATTCACCACTTCTCTTGAACCATTAAAGCTAACAACACCAAAATAACTTTAAAACGTGCAGACTGGCACTGGTACTGTATTGTTGCTTAAAAAAAAAAAATTATACTACGTATACTTTTCACACTACAACCATATTTGCATAAATCCAAATGTATTTCAGGTGCCATAGACTTGAATGGGACAAATTCCGGTTTCTACTAGTCTTCAATCGTTTATGCTACAAAATGGCCTTCAAACTTTCAAACGTGCAGACTGGTTGGTGGGTGCTGAGCAATGTTCCCTCTAATTCTTTCGGCAGGGAGCAAATTTCAGGTCTGCTGAGCGCAAACTTGAACGTTGTGAAAACTCTGTGCATCTTCTGTTTACTGTGAACACTGAGGCTGTACCATCTTTAAGTTACAGTTTTGACAGTGGCCAAGTAGGCTACTGTGGCTATTTGATCATAATGTAGGCCTACCAGAGTGGCCTACCATCAAGAACAATGGAGATAAATGCATCCCTTCACATTTTAATATGGAAATAGCTGTTATATCATTCAACCTACAGTAGCAGCAAATGTGTGGTGTTCAATGTATGCCTACATTCCATGAGAGTTTTGAGGAAAAAAAACATGAAGGGCTTGATATTAACCTGTGTATCCACTTGTCAGACAAGGAGGTAACTGAAAATGTGTTGCTTGATGCAAGAAACCACTTTACAAAATAAAATGCATTATTATTCCCATACCATTATTACAGAGAATCAAACAACTGATGCTACCCTCTGCCTACTGTCTATTATTATTATTTTTGTGATCCTTTATTTTTTGGGGGGTGGGGGGAGTCGATCAGCTTTAATATTGCAGATAGATTGTAACTTCAACCAATGTAATTGTCTGCATCACTTCCAATCCCCCACATGTTTTTTTTTCTCGCAAATATATACAGTTGAAGTCGGAAGTTTACATACACTTAGGTTGGAGTCATTAAAACTCGTTTTTCAACCACTCCACAAATTTCTTGTTAACAAACTATAGTTTTGCCAAGTCGGTTAGGACATCTACTTTGTGCATGACACAAGTAATTATTCCAACAATTGTTTACGGACAGATTATTTCACTTATAATTCACTGTATCACAATTCCAGTGGGTCAGAAGTTCACATACACTAAGTTGACTGTGCCTTTAAACAGCTTGGAAAATTCCAGAAAATGATGTCATGGCTTTAGAAGCTTCTGATAGGCTAATTAACATAATTTGAGTCAATTGGTGGTGTACCTGTGGATGTATTTCAAGGCCTACCTTCAAACTCAGTGCCTCTTTGCTTGACATCATGGGAAAATCCAAAGAAATCAGCCAAGACCTCAGAAAAAAAATTGTAGACCTCCACAAGTCTGGTTCATCCTTGGGAGTGATTTCCAAATGCCTGAAGGTACCACGTTCATCTGTACAAACAATAGCATGCAAGTATAAACACCATGGGACCACGCAGCCGTCATACCTCTCAGGAAGGAGACGCGTTCTGTCTCCTGGAGATGAACGTACTTTGGTGCAAATCAATCCCAGAACAACAGCAAATGACCTTGTGAAGATGCTGGAGGAAACAGGTACAAAAGTATCTATATCCACAGTAAAACGAGTCCTATATCGACATAACCTGAAAGGCTGCTCAGCAAGGAAGAAGCCACTGCTCCAAAACCGCCATAGAAAAGCCAGACTACGGTTTGCAACTGCACATGGGGACAAAGATCGTACTCTTTGGAGAAATGTCCTCTGGTCTGATGAAACAAAAATATAACTGTTTGGCCATAATGACCATCGTTATGTTTGGAGGAAAAAGGGGGTGGCTTGCAAGCCAAAGAACACCATCCCAACCGTGAAGCACGGGGGTGGCAGCTGTGGGGGTGCTTTGCTGCAGGAGGGACTGGTGCACTTCACAAAATAGATGGCATCATGAGGAAGAAAAATTATGTGGATATATTGAAGCAACATCTCAAGACATCAGTCAGGAAGTTAAAGCTTGGTCGCAAATGGGTCTTCCAAATGGACAATGACCCCAAGCATACTTCCAAAGTTGTGGCAAATGGCTTAAGGACAACAAAGTCAAGGTATTGGAGTGGCCATCACAAAGCCCTGACCTCAATCCGATAGAAAATTTGTGGGCAGAACTGAAAAAGCGTGTGCGAGCAAGGAGGCCTACAAACCTGACTCAGTTACACCAGCTCTGTCAGGAGGAATGGGCCAAAATTCACCCAACTTATTGTGGGAAGCTTGTGGAAGGCTACCCAAAACGTTTGACCCAAGTTAAACAACTTAAAGGCAATGCTACCAAATACTAATTGAGTGTATGTAAACTTCTGACCCACTGGGAATGTGATGAAAGAAATAAAAGCTGAAATAAATAATTCTCTCTACTATTATTCTGACATTTAACATTCTTAAAATAAAGTGGTGATCCTAACTGACCTAAGACAGGGAATTTTTACTAGGATTAAATGTCAGGAATTGTGAAAAACTGAGTTTAAATGTATTTGGCTAAGGTGTATGTAAACGTCTGACTTCAACTGTATACATACACATACATATACAGATACATACATATAAATACATATACATACATATATACAGCTCTGGAAAAAATTAAGAGACCACTGCATAATTTCTCTGGTTTTACTATTTATAGGTATGTGTTTGGGTAAAAATAACATTTTTGTTTTATTCTATAAACTACTGACAACATTTCTCCCAAATTCCAAATAAAAATATTGTCATTTAGAGCATTTATTAGCAGAAAATTACAACTGGTCAAAATAACAAAAAAGATGCAGTGTTGTCAGACCTCGAATAATGCAAAGAAAATACGTTCATGTTCATTTTTAAACAACACAATACTAATGTTTTAACTTAGGAAGAGTTCAGAAATCAATATTTGGTGGAATAACCCTGATTTTCAATCACAGCTTTCATGCGTCTTGGCATGCTCTCCACCAGTCTTTCACATTGATGTTGGGTGACTTTATGCCACTCCTGGCGCAAAAATTCAAGCAGCTCGGCTTTGTTTGATGGCTTGTGACCATCCATCTTCCTCTTGATCACATTCCAGAAGTTTTCAATGGGGTTCAGGTCTGGAGATTGGGCTGGCCATGACAGGGTCTTGATCTGGTGGTCCTCCATCCACACCTTGATTGACCTGGCTGTGTGGCATGGCGCATTGTCCAATCCTCAGAGTTGGGGAACAATGTCAGAGCAAAAGGAAGTACGTTTTCTTTTAGGACAACCTTGTACTTGGCTTGATTCATGCGTCCTTCACAAAGACAAATCTGCCCGATTCCAGCCTTGCTGAAGCACCCCCAGATCACCGACCCTCCACCAAATTTCACAGTGGGTGCGAGACGCTGTGGCTTGTAGGCCTCTCCAGGTCTCCGTCTAACCATTAGACGACCAGGTGTTGGGCAAAGCTGAAAATTGGACTCATCAGAGAAGATGACCTTACTCCAGTCCTCTACGGTCCAATCCTTATGGTCTTTTGCAAACCTCAGCCTGGCTCTTCTTTGCTTCTCATTGATGAAGGGCTTTTTTCTAGCTTTGCACGACTTCAGCCCTGCCCCTAGGAGCCTGTTTCGAACCGTCCTCGCCGTGCACTTCACCCCAGCTGCCGTTTTCCATTATTTTTGTAGGTCACTTGATGTCATCCTACAGTTGTTGAGAGACATTCGAATGAGTTGGCGGTCATCCTGGTCAGTAGAGAGTCGTTTTCGCCCTCTGCCGGTCTGTAGCTTTGTTGTCCCCAATGTCTGCTGCTTGACCTTGTTCTTATGAACCGCCGTCTTTGAAATTTTAAGGATGGAAGCAACCTGACGCTCACTGTATCCCTCTGCCAGTAAAGCCAGAATTGAACCCTTCTTTTCCTCACTCAAAACTTTCCTTTTCAACTCTCAATAGTTATTTTTTTATTAATATTACTTTTGTGGTACTATTAGCACTGTTTTTGCCATCCAGCTGGTCCTATTGCAAGAGGATAGTGATGACCACAGCAGTGGTTTTTTATACTTTTCCTCATTAAATAAGATTTGATTCATGTGATCACCTAATCAGTTCCTAATTCAGTAGAATGAGGTGTGCCTGTGTTGGAATTCAACAGACACTGGAATGGAATGGCTGTCATACTCTCCACCAGTCATTTCCTCCCCTACCCTGGACGACGCTGGGCCAATTGTGCGCCACCCCATGGGTCTCGGGTAAGCTTGGCGTCGGGTAAGTTTGGCTTTATACATAGCTTGGGCTTTGTCGAGTAAGGCTTAAACTATGTATTTAGATTGTAGTTAGGTATTGTAGGTAGGTATCGTGGGTTGTTGTATGTAATTATTGTAGGTTAGTACTGTATTCGGCGGTGCCGGGTGTAGCACGAAGCTAGCTAGCTAGCTAACTCACCACCTGGACTAGCTGGCGAGTAGCTATTAGCAACGGTATAGTTGTCTCACGCCTGAGAGTGCTTGTAATTACGCCAGCTGGCTGCCTACAATAATTACATACAAGAACTGCCTACCATTCAGCTGTTTTCTAACCTCATTGTCTGAACCGTTAACGTTAGGTAGCAAGTGGCTACTGTGCTTGAAATTTAGCTAGCTTGTTGCTACCTGGATAGCGACTAGTAAACAATAGCTGGAACGACCGAGCGAACAGACGCGAACTGGCTGAGTCAATTCAGTGGCTAGCTTTGCACTTGGCTAGCTAACAGTAGCTGCTAGGGGTAAGTCATAACCTACACTTGTGTTTTGTTCTTTACATATTGAATAGCCCGAGTCGTTCAAGGAATTCGGGACATGGGTGACTAGTTAACGTTAGTTTGGCTCTCTTTGTGTTCGTGCCGTGAAAGGAGGGGATCTTCTTTGTCTGAAAGCAATGGCTAGCTAGTTTGCTAACTATCCTAGCTAACTAACTGGCTGAATAAGTTGACGACGGACTCGCTCAAGCTGTCGGGACTAACCCACAACGTTAGACACGGACACGAACGATCTGCTTGCGTGTTGTTACACTGGTGGTTTGTTGTGGCTGAGTATTGGCGCTAAACCGTGTTGTTGGAGACCGGCATGCTAGCTGGCTGTGGCGTCTTATGACGAGGTGCTCGGACGTTTTTCACGGAATAATACTGCACCTAGTTAGCTAGCTGAATAAACTAAGTTAGTCTATTCCTAGAAAACATTGAACCGCTGTAGTTTACAACAATTATAGTTTCTGAGGTGGAAGTTGTGAGAGTTATATTTGGTGAGGGAGGCCCCGCTCTCTCCTTTCCCAGATGTTTAGTTCATTTCATTCCGATCTCCTCTGCATTATTGTAGCCATCTGCTGCAGCCTGTCAACTATGCCTCTGCCTATCCCTGTTCTCTCCTCTCCGCACAGGCTACACAAACGCCTCACACCGCGTGGCTGCTGCCTCTCTAACCTTGTGGTCCCTGCACGCACGACCCACGTGGAGTTCCAGGTCTCAGGCAGCCTCTGGAACTGCCATTCTGCTGCCAACAAGGCAGAGTTCATCTCAGCCTATGCTACCCTCCAGTCCCTCGACTTCTTGGCGCTGACGGAAACATGGATTACCACTGAAAACATTGCTACTCCTGCTGCTCTCTCCTCGTCTGACCATGTGTTCTCGCATACCCCGAGAGCATCTGGTCAGCGGGGTGGTGGCACAGGAATCCTCATCTCTCCCAAGTGGACATTCTCAATTTTTCCCCTGACCCATCTGTCTATCTCCTCATTTGAATTCCATGCTGTCACAGTCACTAGCCCATTTAAGCTTAATATCCTTGTCATCTATCGCCCTCCAGGTTCCCTTGGAGAGTTCATCAATGAGCTTGACGCCTTGATAAGTTCCTTTCCTGAGGATGGCTCACCCCTCACAGTTCTGGGGGATTTCAACCTCCCTACGTCTACATTTGACTCATTTCTCTCTGCCTCCTTCTTTCCACTCCTCTCCTCTTTTGACCTCACCCTCTCACCGTCCCCCCCTACTCACAAGGCAGGCAATACGCTTGACCTCATCTTCACTAGATGCTGTTCTTCTACTAACCTCACTGCAACTCCCCTCCAAGTCTCCGACCACTACTTTGTATCTCTCCCTCTCCTCCAACACTACTCACTCTGCCCCTACACAGATGGTAATGCGCCGTCGCAACCTTCGCTCTCTCTCTCCCGCTACTCTCTCCTCTTCCATCCTATCATCTCTTCCCTCTGCTCAATCCTTCTCCCTCCAATCTCCTGATTCTGCCTCCTCAACCCTCCTCTCCTCCCTTTCTGCATCCTTTGACTCTCTATGTCCCCTATCCTCCCGGCCGGCTCGGTCCTCCCCTCCAGCTCCGTGGCTTGATGACTCATTGCGAGCTCACAGAACAGGGCTCCGGGCAGCCGAGCGGAAATGGAAGAAAACTAGACTCCCTGCGGACCTGGCATCTTTTCACTCCCTCCTCTCTACATTCTCTTCATCTGTTTCTGCTGCTAAGGCCACTTTCTACCACTCTAAATTCCAAGCATCCGCCTCTAACCCTAGGAGGCTCTTTGCCACATTCTCCTCCCTGCTGAATCCCCCCCCCCCCCCCCCCCCCCCCCTCCCTCTCTGTGGATGACTTCGTCAACCATTTTGAAAAGAAGGTTGACGACATCCGATCCTCGTTTGTTAAGTCAAATGACACTGCTGGTCCTGCTCACACTGCCCTACCCTATGCTTTGACTTCTTTCTCCCCTCTCTCTCCAGATAAAATCTTGCGACTTGTGACGGCAGGCCGCCCAACAACCTGCCCGCTTGACCCTATCCCCTCCTCTCTTCTCCAGACCATCTCCGGTGACCTTCTCCCTTACCTCACCTCACTGATCAACTCATCCTTGACCGCTGGCTATGTCCCTTCCGTCTTCAAGAGAGCGAGAGTTGCACCCCTTCTCAAAAAACCAACACTCGATCCCTCTGATGTCGACAACTACAGACCAGTATCCCTTCTTTCTTTTCTCTCCAAAACTATTGAGCGTGCCGTCTTTAGCCAACTCTCTTGCTATCTCTCTCAGAATTACCTTCTTGATCCAAACCAGTCAGGTTTCAAGACTGGTCATTCAACTGAGACTGCTCTTCTCTGTGTCACGGAGGCTCTCCGCACTGCTAAAGCTAACTCTCTCTCCTCTGCTCTTGTCCTTCTAGACCTGTCTGCTGCCTTTGATACTGTGAACCATCAGATCCTCCTCTCCACCCTCTCCGAGCTGGGCATCTCCGGCGCGGCTCACTCTTGGATTGCGTCCTACCTGACCGGTCGCTCCTACCAAGTGGCGTGGCGAGAAGCTGTCTCCGCACCACGTGCTCTCACCACTGGTGTCCCCCAGGGCTCAGTTCTAGGCCCTCTCCTATTCTCGCTATACACCAAGTCACTTGGCACTGTCATATCCTCACATGGCCTCTCCTATCATTGCTACGCTGACGACACACAACTAATCTTCTCCTTTCCCCCTTCTGATAACCAGGTGGCGAATCGCATCTCTGCATGTCTGGCAGACATATCAGTATGGATGACGGATCACCACCTCAAGCTGAACCTCGGCAAGACGGAGCTGCTCTCCCCCCCCAAAAAAAACACAATAAAAAAAACAACATTGTAAAGTGGTTATCCCACTGGCTATAAGGTGAATGCACCTATTTGTAAGTCGCTCTGGATAAGAGCGTCTGCTAAATGACGTAAATGTAAATGTAAATGTAATGTAGAGATGCTGATTCAAGAAAAATTAGCAGTGGTCTCTTAATTCTTTCCACAGCTGTATACATATCCGTTTAAAAAATATATTTCCCTTTATTACTTTCCAACCCCACCACCCCTTCCCTAATTTAGTAAACTAGTGAACAACAACGCTTAGGCCTTCCATCTTATACATACTATATACATTTTATGGACACAGTCCACTGCCTACTGTCTGCTTATTCAAGACCGTCTCAAAATACAACACTGCCCCTTTAAGACATAAAAAAAAGCTCTTTACCTGAATCACTTTTCAAAGAGGGCTAGAAATGCACACATTTTGTGCTCTTGTAGGAAGCAACCCCTCCCCCATTATTGACAAGAAATTAGCTATAACTGGGCTAATAACTCACTAACTAGCAAAGAATATGAACTAATGTACACAGATGGCTACATGCAGCTTTCGATTTGATCTCAAAACAAGCAGTTCTACTCACGACGCTCATACTGTAAACACAGTCCAGTTCAAAGTGAATGGCACAGATCCATATATGGCAATGCCTATTTGCATATAGGCCTACTGCAGCTCTGATTGGTTATGGCGCACCAGTCTGTGTAGAGTATGGGCCTGAGTCTTGCATGCAATGCAATAGAATCCTACTCCAATGCGCTCTGCCTACAAGAAAATCCCTTGCATAGTTTGTTTTGTTTCGGTATGTTACATTAAAAGTGGCTAATATTGCATTGATTCGAGCACAATTCTCACAGTAGAGCGAAACGTTGATAGTGTTAACTAAAGGGGAAAACTCTAGAAAGTTGAGTGACGTTCAATCTCGTGCTTCTCTGCGTGGGCTGATATTTCTTCTTCGCGGCAGTCCGAGGGGAGCTGCGTGTCCGCGTACGAGCACAGCTTAGAGGGAACATTGGTGCTGAGTGAGGTTCAGTTTCTTGTGGCGGGTGAGAGGGCAGGGTGTAACTATAGCAACTCACCGCTGAGCCATGTAGCGTCGGGGTCATGCACATGAAGATCTCCTCCAAAGATGTCCTCGATGGTGACTTTCTTTTTGAGGGCAAGGCTATCATCTGCAACTACCAGTGGAATATATCAAGAAAACAAAATAATGGAAGAAGACATAATTAATAAGTTACAGCAATATGATCCTGTTACAGTTCAATTCTCATTCACATGACTTACCTGTAACTAAAAAAGGGATCTGACCATCTTTGTTATCTGGTTGCTGTCAGTCAGTCAGTACTCTGACATAGTAATACGTTTACAGTCTGCCTTTGTGACTTGAGCAGCCTTCAGCTGCAGGGAAGTGCATTTTCCATTTCTAAAAAACATTTATATTTTTTTAATTCTCCTGCAACAAGTTGCCTGAGGGGTCGTAAAAACAGGCCAGGAAACATCTGGCAGAGTCTGACTATTACATGCTGTTTCTGTCTCTGGAGATAGTAGGACTTCCAGCAGCAATTCCCAATTCACTGGCACAGCAATTACGGAGAGGTTACAAAGGAGAAATAGACACTTGGCCCAGGGTAGCTCTCTATTGATCCACCAGCATTGATTTACTGCAGCCTGGACAGTTTTTCAGGCAGCCATAACTCCCTCTACCCCCAGCTACACAATCCCTTCTGCAGTTGACAGCAAAACTGAAGACCAGACAGGGTAGACAACAGAGGTAAAGGGTTGAGTTATATAGAGATGGGAGTGTGTGTGTGTGTGTGTGTGCCTTTCAACCCCATATGCCCACGGTCTGGGAGCTATACAGTCAGTGCCTTTGCAAATCTATACTTTTGCAAATTCTCTTCATCTTTGCTAAATGACCATGGAGAGGGACTCATTCCCAACATGAGGAAAATAGCACCTCTGATGCACTGCCAATTATACAAATGACTAGAGCTAGTGCTGCATAATAATATCCATTAAACGACACTGAATGGCGTTATACATTAAATACTCATTACCTTGCGAGAGGATGACCTCACCTCGTCTCTGTGAAAAACCAATATGCAATCTCCAAGCTGACACATCTCACCATCACCTTCTCTACTCCTGGCTGTCTATGAATGAATGGGCTTATGAATTGAAATTACCCACTGGGCTGTCTGCTAGCAAGGCCAATTGTAATCCCTCTCAATCTAACTAGAAGTTTTCATTTGGCGGCCTGACTCAGGTATGAGTATGACTTGATTTAAAGGGGCAATCTGCAGTTGCTACATCTATTTTTGGACTTATACATTAATGATATGTACCCGTTGATTCCTGAAGAATATAACTGATAAATGCCTCATGAGCTTAGTTCAACTGTCGTACCCCATCAGAACCCAAAATATAAGCTTGTTTTACTACAATGTTTTTATACAAAGTAAATGTAAACAAACACTGCATAGCCTCAAAACATGATCAAAACTATCATTTTCATATCATGGCTGGTCAGTCCTTGCATCCACAGCTCTGTCTATGTATTTGAGAGTGGTTACATTTCTCCAGACCCATCCTGCAGCTTTTTAGCTAAACAGTGGCTGGGAGTCGCTTTGTTATTGTTTCAACTGCTGATTGCCACTGTAACAACGTTTGCAGCTTCCTGCCTCTTCTGTCATACATCTTGACGGATGCTTACTAAATTTGTTTGGGAAGTGATGCTGTGTCTGCAGTGTTACATATATGATGTGTGTGTGGTGTAATCTAGCCAATTGTAATGGGTGTTTCTAAGTGTGTTTCTATTCTAATATAGCTGAGTGTGTTTGTGTTTTTACAGATGTAAGATCTTAATTTGATGTTTTTTACTTGTACTGTATTTGAGGTTTAAAAATACTTCTGAAGTTGGTAATTTACACTTTGAAATTTCAGACTTGATTTCCATTACGAAAAATGTGTCAGACCCTACAAAATGTCCATAAATTATAAACCACATAATAATTCACATTTCCTGTTGCTGCAGTATAATTGTTCCTGCTGTAGAAAACTAGCTCAAATTAAGAATAATCTGTAGGAGTATGTTGTGCTGTTTGTAGTGTACAGTAGCTGAGTGTAAAAGGGTATGCAGCTTTATGTGTTACGTACTTGGGGTGAGCACGATGACAGAGGTGACGATCAGAGACAAGATGATGCAGATGACCAGCAGGGCGATGACTATCCCCTTCCAGTTCCTCTGTGGAGGTGCACTGCCCACCAGGTCCTGCAACACAAACACACACACATTAGAGCTAATAGGGTCAATGGGGGGAAAGGAGGGGAGGCACTGACTGTTTGTGTTACTACTGCAGTACTCCTGAGATAGGCTCTCAGCCACAAAACTGTTGAAAGAAACTAGTGCGAATCTAAGTGACAAAATAAGCTCTGAAGGTGGAAATGACAGGAAAAAACAAGAATACGCTGAAGACAGTTCCTTTTGTTAACATGTACTGCGTTGGGAGATCCAGAGAACCTGAGCACATCCCCAAAGTATTTCACCCGAGGCTTCTGCGATACCTTTACACAGTTCCCTTCCCACTCTCTCTGTATGACAGATCACTATACTGCAGCTTTTACAATCATCCTCTATTATGGTCTTACAGTAGCCCATGGTTCCTTACTCAGGAGGAGCCTCTGCATCTCTGTCTGTTGGACTGGTACTGTATGTGCTCCTATTTGAGACAACAGGAACAGAGAGTGAGCAAAATAATAAGCCTCTCCTCTTCTACAGGCAAAGCCAAACAGATGCTAGATGGTCTATCAACCCTATTGCTCTAAACACATACAGTCAAATCCACATGACGTACAAAACCTAACTATACCCCTATGGTGGTGCAGTGGCTGTATCGGTTACCCAATAAGACTGCCAATCGAATGTACGCTGAAGCAGATACTTCACTGCACGGTTACACCATCTCATTTGCTCATATAAAAAGACCAGCATGATATTAGACACCCTATTCATTGATAGTTGTGGTAAAGCAAAATGGAGATTGGTTCATGAGACAAGTGTGAGTGTCTTATAGGTGAATCAGGGTTAAGGGAAAGACTATCTGTTGGATTGCTACTATATCTGTTGGTATCCAAGGCTGATTCTAGCTTGGTTCCAATTCTGAAAGTGCTTTAGCCAATTCCTCTGACTATCAAGGCATGACAACAGAGTTGGCTAAAGCACAGATATCACAGAGATCTGGAAATAGGCTAGACGTAGTCATGCAGAGAGCCAGTACTCTTGGACCCTGCACAGTGTCTCGTCATTAGGGTCTATGTCTCTCTCCCCTCCACTGAGCTCTGAGCAGTGGCTGGAGCATAGCATGTCACCGTGGGCAGATAGAGATCAGGCTTAATTGGGAACAAGGCAATCAACAGCTCTGGATCAATATGGATCAGTGTTGCTCTGCATCTTTCCGTATGCGGCCATGGTGGTGGTAGTGACTCATGCATGTGTGTGTGTTAGGGTTGTCACGGTACAAGCATTGCGATACCACGATACCAGATTTACCTTGGCAGAAAAAAAGAACACGAAGCGACCAAACTCTAAGGTTCTTTAAAACCTTTATGTAAAATATTGTGTGCTATAGCTCTTAGGAAACTTTGCAGAATTTTGTTTTTTTATGTATTATTTATTACATTATTAGCTCAGAAAGTGTTTTGCATCATTACATACAGCCGGGAAAAACTATTGGATATCAGAGCGGCGGTAACTCACCAGCATTACGACCAGGAATACGACTTTCCCGAAGCAGATCCTTTGTTTGCTCTCCCCAGTGCAACTGACCTGATTCCAGTGGCTGACCCAAAACATCGCCGGCGGAGGAGAGGCACTTGGAGCGGCCTGCTGGTTCGACTTAGGAGGCACGCACACCACCCACCGCTTCCAAGTATTCTACTCGCTAATGTTCAGTCTTTGGTTAACAAGCTCGACGAACTACAGGCAAGGATTTCCTTCCAGAGAGACATCAAGGCCTGTAACATCCTCTGTTTCATGGAAACATGGATCTCTTGGGATATTCTGTCGGAATCGGTCCAGCCAGATGGGTTCTCAGTTCATTGCGCAGACAGGAATAAATATATCTCCGGGAAGCAGAAGGGTGGAGGTGTGTGTTTCATGATTAACGACTATTGGTGTAATTGTAGTAACATAGAGGAACTCGAGTCCTTCTGTTCACCCGACCTAGAATATCTCACAATCAAATGCAGACCGTATTATCTCCCAAGATAATTTTATTCAGTTATAGTCACGGCCGTGTATATCCCCCCTCAAGCCGATAACACGACGGCCCTCAAAGAACTTCACTGGATCTTATGCAAACTGGAAACCACATATCCTGAGGAAGCATTTATTGTAGCCGGGGATTTTAACAAAGCAAATATGAGGACTAGGCTGCCGAAGTTCTATCAACATATCGACTGTTGTACTCGCGCTGCTAAAATCCTCAACCATTGCTATTCGAACTTCCAGGATGGTTATAAGGCCCTCCCCCGCCCTCCTTTCGGCAAATCTGACCACGACTCCATTTTGCTTCTACCTTCCTATAGGCAGAAACTCAAACAGGAAGTACCCGTGCTAAGGACTATTCAACGCTGGTCTGACCAATCGGAATCCACGCTTCAAGATTGTTTTGATCACGCGGACTGGGATATGTTCCGGGTAGCTTCTGAAAATAATTTAGACGTATACACTGAAACGGTGACTGAGTTTATCAGGAAGTGTATAGGTGATGTTGTGCCCACTGTGACTATTAAAACCTACCCTAACCAGAAACCGTGGATAGATGGCAGCATACGCGCAAATCTGAAAGCGCGAACCACCACATTCAACCATGGCAAGGTAACTGGGAATATGGCAGAATACAAACAGTGTAGCTACTCACTCCGCAAGGCAATTAAACTGACAAAACATCAGTATAGAGACAAAGTGGAGTTGCAATTCAACGGTTCAGACACGAGACGTATGTGGCAGGGTCTACAGACAATCACGGACTACAAAAGTAAAACCAGCCACGTCGCCGACACCGACGCCTCGCTTCGAGACTAGCTAAACACCATCTTTGCCCGCAGTGCCACTGACGAGGCCCACTACCAATGACTGTGGCCTCTCCTTCTCCGTGGCTGATGTGATTAAGACATTTAAGCATGTTAACCCCCGCAAGGCTGCCAGCATCCCTAGCCGCGTCCTCAGAGCATGCGCAGACCAGCTGGCTGGTGTATTTACAAACATATTCAATCTCTCCCTTTCCCAGTCTGCTGTTCCCACATGCTTCAAGATGGCCACCATTGTTCCTGTACCCAAGAAAGCAAAGGTAACTGAACTAAATGACTATCGCCCTGTAGCACTCACCTCTGTCATCATCAAGTGCTTTGAGAGTCAAGGATCATATCACCTCTACCTTACCTGTCACCCTAGACCCACTCCAATTTGCATACCGCCCCAATAGATCCACAGACGATGCAATTGCCATCACACTGCACACTGCCCTATCCCATCTGGACAAGAGGAATACCTATGTAAGAATGCTGTTCATTGACTATAGCTCAGCATTCAACACCATAGTACCCTCCAAGCTCATCATTAAGCTCGAGGCCCTGGGTCTGAACCCTGCCCTGTGCAACTGGGTCCTGGACTTCCTGACGGGCCGCCCCCAGGTGGTGAAGGTAGGAAACAACATCTCCACTTCGCTGATCCTCAACACTGGGGCCCCACAAGGGTGCGTGCTCAGCCCCCTCCTGTACTCCCTGTTCCCCCATGACTGCGTGGCCAAGCATGCCTCCAACTCAATCATCAAGTTTGCAGACGACACAACAGTCGTAGGCTTGATTACCAACAATGACGAGACCGCCTACAAGGAGGAGGTGAGGGCTCTGGGAGTGTGGTGCAAGGAAAATAACCTCTCACTCAACACTAACAAAACAAAGGAGATGATCGTGGACTTCTGGAAACAGCAGAGGGTGCACCCCCCTATCCACATCGACGGGACTGCAGTGGAGAAGGTGGAACGCTTCAAGTTCCTTGGCGTACACATCACCGACAAACTGAAATGGTTCACCCACGCAGACAGTGTGGTGAAGAAGGCGCAACAGAGCCTCTTCAACCTCAGGAGGCTGAAGAAATTTGGCTTAGCACCTAAAACCCTCACAAACTTTTACAGATGCACAATTGAGAGCATCCTGTCGGGCTGTATCACCGCCTGGTACGGCAACTGCACCGCCCACAACCGCAGGGCTCTCCAGAGGGTGGTGCGGTCTGCCGAACGCATTACCTGGGGCAAACTACCCTCCCTCCAAGACACATACAGCACCAGATGTCACAGAAAGACCAAAAAGATCATCAAGGACATCAACCACCCGAGCCACTGCCTGTTCACCCCGCTAACATCCAGAAGTCGAGGTCAGTACAGGTGCATCAAAGCTGGGACCGAGAGAATGAAAAACAGCTTCTATCTCAAGGCCATCAGACTGTTAAATAGCCATCACTAGCACATTAGAGGCTGCTGCTGCCTATTGACATCACTGGCCAATTTAAGAAATGGAACACTATTCACTTTAATAATGTTTACATATCTTGCACTACTCATCTCATATGTATATACTGCATTCTATTTTATAATATTCTATGGTATCTTAGTCCATGCCGCTCTGTCATTGCTTGTCCATATATGTATATATTCTTAAATCCCATTCCTTACTAGTTTTGTGTGTATTGGGTATATGTTGCGAAATTGTTAGATATTACTTGTTCGATATTACTGCACTGTCGGAGCTAGAAGCACTAGCGTTTCGCTACACCCGCTATAACATCTACTAAACATGTGTCACGATCGTCGGTGAGAGAGGAGGACCAAGGCGCAGCGTTGAATGCAAACATATTTATTATAGGAATGATCACACGATCAAAACGAAAACGTGACGTCCCTGGTTACATACACAAACCAACACGGAACAAGAAACCACAAATAATGAATGCCAAACGGCTACCTAAGTATGATTCCCAATCAGAGACAACGAGCTACAGCCGTCTCTGATTGGGAGCCACCCTGGCCAACATAGATATACAACAACTAGAACATAAACAAATGAAAACTCACACCCTGGCTCAACATACTAGAGTCCCCAGAGCCAGGGCGTGACAGTACCCCCCCCTAAAGGCGCGGACTCCGACCGCGCCAACCAAATACCACAGGGGAGGGACCGGGTGGGCACTCCGCCTAGGCGGCGGATCCGGCTCCGGACATGACCCCCACTCCTTCTCTAAACCCCCAAAGTACCCCTGGTCCGGTCTGGCCCTGCTGACCGGAGCTGGACTTCACACTGGTGGAGCGTATAGCTTCAGCTCCGTAGTGGAGCAGTTGACCGGGACCTTACCAGGCACCGGTGACCCAGGCACGGGTTGTGCTGGACTGACGACGCGCACCCCTGGCTTGGTGCGTGGAGGAGGAACGGGCCTTACCAGGCTGACGACGCGCACCCCTGGCTTGGTGCGTGGAGGAGGAACGGGCCTTACCAGGCTGACGACGCACGCCGTAGGCTTGGTGCGTGGAGCAGGGACAGGCCGGGCTGGGCTGGCGACGCACCCCGTAGGCTTGGTGCGTGGAGCAGGGACAGGCCGGACCGGGCTGGCGACGCACCCCGTAGGCTTGGTGCGTGGAGCAGGGACAGGCCGGACTGGGCTGACGAAGCGCACCACTGACTTGGTGCGGGGAGCAGGAACGGGCCGAGCCGGGCTGACGAAGCGCACCACTGACTTGGTGCGGGGAGCAGGAACGGGCCGAGCCGGGCTGACGAAGCGCACCACTGACTTGGTGCGGGGAGCAGGAACAGGCCGGACCGTACTGGGGACACACACCACTGGTCCTTCGCAGGGATCTGGAATGGGCCGGACCGGACTGGTAACACACCCCAGTACCTCTCGCCGTGCCTCTACACCTTCCACCCCCTCTTCGACCAGTGGCCCCCGTAACCTGGCGGCCTCCTCTGCCAATCCGCTGGGCCGCTCTGCCGCGGTCTCCTGCTGGCCCGTCGTCCACGGCGTTAGCCCCCCCCTAAAAAAATTCTGGGCGTCTCTCCTACCCGTGGACCAGGTCTCCATGTCCCTCGCCAGCCTTTCGCCCTTCTGCCACAATGTCAAGCCCTTCTCTTCCTCACTCGGCTTGACCCAGTCGAGGAGGCGAAGGAGATCCGCTAGAGATCTCTCCGGCGCTGGCTCCTGGACTTGCTGCTTGGTCCAGTTATGGTGGTTTCTTCTGTCACGATCGTCGGTGAGAGAGGAGGACCAAGGCGCAGCGTTGAATGCAAACATATTTATTATAGGAATGATCACACGATCAAAACAACAAAACGAAAACGTGACGTCCCTGGTTACATACACAAACCAACACGGAACAAGAAACCACAAATAATGAATGCCAAACGGCTACCTAAGTATGACTCCCAATCAGAGACAACGAGCTACAGCCGTCTCTGATTGGGAGCCACCCTGGCCAACATAGATATACAACAACTAGAACATAAACAAATGAAAACTCACACCCTGGCTTAACATACTAGAGTCCCCAGAGCCAGGGCGTGACAACATGTGTATGTGACAGATAAAAATTGATTTGATTTGAGTGACACCATAAGGCTGTTTTTCCCAACATTAGGACTGTTTTCCTCAAGAAATTAAAGGGCAATTTTTCAACCTCATATTCAGCCTCTCCACCAAACCAGTGTCTACATATGTGAAAACAGCACGTTTCTATGATCTGTAGTTAAAAAGATAAGAAGAAAGGGCCTAAAAAATGCTTCTCTGTGACATCACACGGTAGGATTAAAAGTAAAAAACTATGATCAGTGTTGGGGAGTAGTGAACTATATCAAATCAATTTGTATTTTTCACATGCGCCGAATAAAACAGGTGTAGACCTTACAGTGAAATGCTTACTTACAAGCCCTTAACCAACAATGCAGTTTTAAGAAAAATAAGTGTTAAGTTAAAAATAGATAAGTAAATTTTTTTTAAATAATTAAAGAGCAGCAGTAAAATAACAGTAGAGAGGCTATATACAGGGGGTACCGGTACAGAGTGTGGGGGCACAGGTTAGTTGAGGTAATTTAGGTAATATGTACATGTACACTACGAGTCAAAAGTTTGGACACACCTACTCATTCATTGGTTTTTCTTAATTTTTACTATTTTCTACATTGTATAATAATAGTGAAGACATCAAAACTATGAAATAACACATATGAAATCATGTAGTAAACAAAAAAGTGTTAAACAAATCAAAGTATATTTTATATTTTAAAATCTTTAAATAGCCACCGTTTGCCTTGATGACAGCTTTGCACACTCTTAGAATTCTCTCAACCAGCTTCACCTGGAATGCTTTTCCAGCAGTCCTGAAGGAGTTCCCACATATGCTGAGCACTTGTTGGCTGCTTTTCCTTCACTCTGCCGTCCGACTCATCCCAAACCATCTCAATTCAGTTGAGGTCGGGGGATTGTGGAGGCCAGGTCATCTGATGCAGCACTCCATCACTCTCCTTCTTGGTAAAATAGCCCTTACACAGCCTGGAGGTGTGTTGGGTCATGGTCCTGTTGAAAAACAAATGATAGTCCCACTAAGCCCAAACCAGATGTGATGGCGTATCGTTGTAGAATGCTGTGGTAGGCATGCTGGTTAAGTGTAACTTGAATTCTAAATAAATCGCAGACAGTGTCACCAGCAACGCACCCCCACACAATAACACCTCCTCCTCCATGCTTTACGGTGTGAAATACACATGCAGAGATAATCCGTTCACCCACACCGTGTCTCACAAAGACATGGCTGTTGGAACCAGAAATCTCAAATTTGGACTCCAGACCAAAGGACAAATTTCCACCAGTCTATTGTCCATTGCTCGTATGTCTTGGCCCAAGCAGGTCTCTTCATATTATTGGTGTCCTTTATTAGTGGTTTCTTTGCAGCAATTCGACCATGAAGGCCTGATTCACACAGTCCCCTCTGAACAGTTGATATTGAGATGTGTCTGTTACTTGAACTCCGTGAAACATTTATTTGGGCTGCAATCTTTTAGGCTGGTAACTCTAATGAACTTATCCTCTGCAGCAGAGTTAACTCTGGGTCTTCCATTCCTGTCGCGGTCCTCTTGAGAGCCAGTTTCATCATAGCGCTTGATGATTTTTGCGACTGCACTTGAAGAACCGTACATAGTTCTTGAAAGTCCTGTGTAGCTCAGTTGATAGAGTATGGCATTTGCAACGCCAGGGTTGTGGGTTTGATTCCCACGGGGGGCCAGTATGAAGAAAAAAAATTTATGCACTCACTAACTGTAAGTTGCTCTGTATAAGAGCGTCTCCTAAATGACAAAAAAAAAAATATATATCCTGATTGACTGACCTTCATGTCTTAAAGTAATGATGGACTGTCGTTTCTCTTTGCTTATTTGAGCTGTTCTTTCCATAATATGGACTTGGTCTTTTACCAAATAGGGCTACCTTCTGTATATCACTCCTACCTTGTCACAACACAACTGATTGGCTCAAACGCATTAAGAAGGAAATAAATTCCACAAATTTTAACTTTTAACTTTTAAGGCACACCTGTTAATTGAAATGCATTCCAGGTGACTACCTCATGAAGCTGGTTGAGAGAATGCCAAGAGTGTGCAAAGCTGTCATCAAGGCAAAGGGTGGCTATTTGAAGAATCTCAAATATAAAATATATTTTATTTGTTTAACACTTTTTTGGTTACTACATGATTCCATACAGTGGGGAAAAAAAGTATTTAGTCAGCCACCAATTGTGCAAGTTCTCCCACTTAAAAAGATGAGAGAGGCCTGTAATTTTCATCATAGGTACACGTCAACTATGACAGACAAATTGAGAAAACAAATTCCAGAAAATCACATTGTAGGATTTTTAATGAATTTATTTGCAAATTATGGTGGAAAATAAGTATTTGGTCACCTACAAACAAGCAAGATTTCTGGCTCTCACAGACCTGTAACTTCTTCTTTAAGAGGCTCTTCTGTCCTCCACTTGTTACCTGTATTAATGGCACCTGTTTGAACTTGTTATCAGTATAAAAGACACCTGTCCACAACCTCAAACAGTCACACTCCAAACTCCACTATGGCCAAGACCAAAGAGCTGTCAAAGGACACCAGAAACAAAATTGTAGACCTGCACCAGGCTGGGAAGACTGAATCTGCAATAGGTAAGCAGCTTGGTTTGAAGAAATCAACTGTGGGAGCAAATATTAGGAAATGGAAGACATACAAGACCACTGATAATCTCCCTCGATCTGGGGCTCCACGCAAGATCTCACCCCGTGGGGTCAAAATGATCACAAGAACGGTGAGCAAAAATCCCAGAACCACACGGGGGGACCTAGTGAATGACCTGCAGAGAGCTGGGACCAAAGTAACAAAGCCTACCATCAGTAACACACTACGCCGCCAGTGACTCAAATCATGCAGTGCCAGACGTGTCCCCCTGCTTAAGCCAGTACATGTCCAGGCCCGTCTGAAGTTTGCTAGAGTGCATTTGGATGATCCAGAAGAGGATTGGGAGAATGTCATATGAAACCAAAATAGAACTTTTTGGTAAAAACTCTACTTGTCGTGTTTGGAGGACAAAGAATGCTGAGTTGCATCCAAAGAACACCATACCTACTGTGAAGCATGGGGGTGGAAACATCATGCTTTGGGGCTGTTTTTCTGCAAAGGGACCAGGACGACTGATTCGTGTAAAGGAAAGAATGAATGGGGCCATGTATCGTGAGATTTTGAGTGAAAACCTCCTTCCATCAGCAAGGGCATTGAAGATGAAACGTGGCTGGGTCTTTCAGCATGACAATGATCCCAAAACACCGCCCGGGCAACGAAGGAGTGGCTTCGTAAGAAGCATTTCAAGGTCCTGGAGTGGCCTAGCCAGTCTCCAGATCTCAACCCCATAGAAAATCTTTGGAGGGAGTTGAAAGTCCGTGTTGCCCAGCGACAGCCCCAAAACATCATTGCTCTAGAGGAGATCTGCATGGAGGAATGGGCCAAAATACCAGCAACAGTGTATGAAAACCTTGTGAAGACATACAGAAAACATTTGACCTGTGTCATTGCCAACAAAGGGTATATAACAAAGTATTGAGAAACTTTTGTTATTGACCAAATACTTATTTTCCACCATAATTTGCAAATAAATTCATAAAAAATCCTACAATGTGATTTTCTGGATTTTTTTTCCTCATTTTGTCTGTCATAGTTGACGTGTACCTATGATGAAATTTACAGGCCTCTCTCATCTTTTTAAGTGGGAGAACTTGCACAATTGGTGGCTGACTAAATACTTTTTTGCCCCACTGTATGTGTTATTTCATAGTTTTGATGTCTTCACTATTCTACTATGTAGAAAATAGTAAAAAATAAAGAAAAACCCTTGAATGAGTAGATGTGTCTTAACTTTTGACTGGTACTGTAGGTAGAGTTAAAGTGACTATGAATAGATAATAAACAGAGAGTATCAGCAGCGTAAAAGAGGGTGTGGGGGGGGGGGGGGGGGCAACAATGCAAATAGTACGGGTAGCCATTTGATTAGCTGTTCAGGAGTCTTATGGCTTGGGGGTAGAAGCTGTTAAGAAGCCTTTTGGACCTGAACTTGGCGCTCCAGTACCGCTTGCCGTGCGGCAGCAGAGAGAACAATCTATGACTAGGGTGGCTTGAGTCTTTGACAATTTTGAGGGCCTTCCTCTGACACCGCCTGGTATAAAGGTCCTGGATGGCAGGAAGCTTGGCCCCAGTGATGTACTGGGCCGTACGCACTACCCTCTGTAGTGCCTTGCAGTCGGAGGCCGAGCAGTTGCCATACCAGGCAGTGATGCAACCAGTCAGGATGCTCTCGATGGTGCAGCTGTATAACTTTTTGAGGATCTGAGGACCCATGCCAAATCTTTTCAGTCTCCTAAGGGGGAATAGGCTTTGTCGTGCCCTCTTCACGACTGTCTTGGTATGTTTGGACCATGATAGTTTGTTGGTGATGTGGACACCAAGGAACTTGAAGCTCTCAACCTGCTCCACTACAGCCACGTCGATGAGAATGGGGGCATGCTCGGTCCTCTTCTTTTTCCTGTAGTCCACAATTATCTCCTTTGTCTTGATCACATTGTGGGAGAGGTTGTTATCCTGGCACCACACGGCCAGGTCTCTGACCTTTTCCCTATAGGCTGTCTCATTGTTGTCGGTGATCAGGCCTACCGCTGTTGTGTCGTCGGCAAACTTAATGATGGTGTTGGAGTCGTGCCTGGCCATGCAGTCATGGGTGAACAGGGAGTACAGGAGGGGACTGAGCACGCACCCCTGAGGGGCCCCCGTGTTGAGGATCAGTGTGGCAGATGTGTTGTTACCTACACTTATGGCCTGGGGCTGCCCATCAGGAAGTCCAGGATCCAGTTGCAGAGGGAGGTGTTAAGTCCCAGAGTCCTTAGCTTAGTGATGTACTTTGAGGGCACTATGGTGTTGAACACTGTAGTCAATGAATAGCATTCTCACGTAGGTGTTCCTTTTGTCCAGGTGGGAAAGGGCAGTGTGGAGTGCAATAGAGATTGCATCATCTGTGGATCTGTTGGGGCGGTATGCAAATTGGAGTGGGTGTAGGGTTTCTGGTGTAGTATCTGAACATTTATAGCTTTGGCTGAGGTTTTCATATTGTTGGTTAAATGGACTTTGCTCTGCTGTGCTGAAACATCTGGAAAGTATTACTATAGGGGCCCCCTAAGATGGTGGACATTGGGATATGTGGAGGCCAGGGATTGGTCTATTCAAAACACGCCATCTTGTGTTACATAGGATATATACCATGTTTGAACAAAGGGACGAGGAGAGTGATCATATTTGAGATCGGGTTTGTTGCTCTCCAGATTCTGCAGAAATCTGTAAATTGATAATGAAATCTTTTGATATAATAAACCTTTATAATCAAAGTACAGTGTCAGCGGATTTCTTATCAACACAGCATTGCAGCATCGTTGTTCGGCCACCACACTGGGATAATGGTGTTGATGTTCATTTAGTAACTTAATTTAATTTTGCAGTAGCTTGGTGGTAGTTGAACTAAATTCAAATATTGGTAGTGTTTTCAGTAGTTAATTACTATTTTTTGCCATGTAGTGTAGCTAACTAGTGGAACTACACACTCATTTCTTTGCAAAAATAAAATATGGACCTGCCTAATTCTCACTTGAAACTCTTTTTGTGTGCCTAATTCTCATTTTCTGTAGGCTAAATCACTTCTGTTAACATCTGACTACAGAGTGATCTGTTCCTGCAATTTGTCAACTATGACATTTCAGATTAAGATATTATATTTTTTCATGAAGTACACATGTAGTGAAAATATTATTCTAAGTAACTTTAGTAAAGTAAACTATATTTTTCTTAAGGATAGCTTTAGTGTAGCTTAACTTCTTCCAGTGTGAAGTAATTGATAGCTTGGTAAACTATTTTCAGAGTAGCTTCCCGAACACTGACAGTGATTTTCAAAACCTGCAATGAGTTTCTAGCCCAAGGGAGGGTATTTTCTTGCTCCCCACCTCACTGTGAATCTCATAGTGTTTTAAAATCGCAGTTTTTAAAATGTTTAACCTTTTAATGATGTCATCGGTATAATTATTTCTTCTACAAAACTAAATGTGCTATTTCACATGTATTGACATTGGTATTGTGGCTGGAGATATTAAAAATGAGGTTGAAAAGTGGTGGAGTTGCCCTTAAATCTGCTTCATGTTTTGTTTCCTTGCCATGATACTTCTGCGTATCGCGATACTGGTACAGTGCCTTGCAAAAGTATTCATCCCCCTTCGCGTTTTTCCTATTTTGTTGCATTACAACCTGTAATTTAAATGGCTTTTTATTTGGATTTCATGTAATGGACATACACAAAATAGTCCAAATTGGTGAAGTTAAATGAAAAAAATAACTTGTTTCAGAAAATTCTAAAAGATAAATAACGGAAAAGTGGTGCGTGCATATGTATTCACCCCTTTTGCTATGAAGCACCTAAATAAGATCTGTTGCAACCAATTACCTTCAGAAGTCACATAATTAGTTAAATAAAGTCCACCTGTGTGCAATCTAAGTGTTACATGATCTGTCACATGATCTCAGTATATATACACCTGTTCTGAAAGGAGCACCATTAAATTATGCACGCTCAAGTTTTCTGTTTTGCATTGTCTTATTTCTTGTTTGTTTCACAATAAAAAATATTTTGCATCTTCAAAGTGGTAGGCATGTTGTGTAAATCAAAATGATACAAAATATCCATTTTAATTCCAGGTTTTAAGGCAACAAAATAGGAAAAATGCCAAGGGGGTGAATACTTTCGCAAGCCACTGTATTGTGCCAACCCTAGTGTGTGTGTGTGTGTGTGTGTGTGTGTTTGCATGTGTTTGCATGTGTGTAACAGCTGCAGTTTCCTATATTATTGCTGCTGCGGAGGCATCTCCCACATATTAAACTGATAGTGAGATAAGGCTGGAGTCTGAGATAGAGGAAATTAATCTGCCTGTGTTATCACCTCCTAATGGAAAAGCCCCAACTGTGGATTCATCAGGAAATCACTGTCTGCTGCCCTCTGACCTCCGCAAGGAATAAACAAATGAATAATGGTCTGCAGATCAAATGTACAGATCAAAGCCCATAGATATCTACAGCCGTGGTCAAAAGTGTTGAGAATGACACAAATATGAATTTTCTCAAAGTCTGCTGTCTCAGTTTTTATGATGGCAATTTGCACATACTCCAGAATGTTATGAAGAGTGATCAGATGAATTGCAATTAATTGCAAAGTCCCTCTTTGCCATTAAAATGAACTTAATTCCCCAAAAAACATTTCCACTGCATTTCAGCCCTGCCACAAAAGGACCAGCTGACATCATGTCAGTGATTCTCTCATTAACACAGGTGAGAGTGTTGACGAGGACAAGGCTGGAGATCACTCTGTCATGCTGATTGAGTTAGAATAAAAGACTGGAAGCTTTAAAAGGAGGGTGGTGCTTGAAATCATTGTTCTTCCTCTGTTAACCATGGTTACCTGCAAGGAGACACGTGCCGTCATTATTGCTTTGCACAAAAAGGGCTTCACAGGCAAGGATATTGCTGCTAGTAAGATTGCACCTAAATCAACCATTTATCGGATCATCAAGAACTTCAAGGAGAGAGGTTCAATTGTTGTGAAGATGGCGTCAGGGCGCCCAAGAAAGTCCAGCAAGCGCCAGGACCGTCTCCTAAAGTTGATTCAGCTGCGGGATCGGGGCACCACCAGTGCAGAGCTTGCTCAGGAATGGCAGCAGGCAGGTGTGAGTACATCTGCACGCACAGTGAGGCGAATACTTTTGGAGGATGGCCTGGTGTCAAGAAGGGCAGCCAGGAAGCCACTTCTCTCCAGGAAAAACATCAGGGACAGACTGATATTCTGCAAAAGGTACAGGGATTGGACTGCTGAGGACTGGGGTAAAGTCATTTTCTCTGATGAATCCCCTTTCCGATTGTTTGGGGCACCAGGAAAAAAGCTTGTCCGGAGAAGACAAGGTGAGCGCTACCATCAGTCCTGTGTCATGCCAACAGTAAAGAATCCTGAGACCATTCATGTGTGGGGTTGCTTCTCAGCCAAGGGAGTGGGCTCACTCACAATTTTGCCTAAGAACACAGCCATTAATAAAGTATGGTACCAACACATCCTCAGAGAGCAACTTCTCCCAACCATCCAAGAACAGTTTGGTGACGAACAATGCCTTTTCCAGCATGATGGAGCACCTTGCCATAAGGCAAAAATGATAACCAAGTGGCTCGGGGAACAAAACTTCACATTTTGGGCCCATGGCCAGGAAACTCCCCAGACCTTAATCCCATTGAGAACTTGTGGTCAATCCTCAAGAGGCGGGTGGACAAACAAAAACCCACAAATTCTGACAAACTCCAAGCATTGATTATGCAAGAATGGGCTGCCATCAGTCAGGATGTGGCCCAGAAGTTAATTGACAGCATGCCAGGGCGGATTGCAGAGGTCTTGAAAAAGAAGGGTCAACACTGCAAATATTGACTCTTTGCATAAACTTAATGTAATTGTCAATAAAAGCCTTTGACACTTATGGAATGCTTGTAATTATACTTCAGTATACCATAGTAACATCTGACAAAAATATCTAAAAACACTGAAGCAGCAAACTTTGTGAAGACCAATACTTGTGTCATTCTCAAAACCTTTGACCACGACTGTACAGTACACTGCAAAGGTTCAGGTGAGAATTTATTACAACCAATCGTCCATTTTGAACACTCAAACACTTTTAAACACTTTGAAGAGAGTCTTTGAGAGCCTGGCGTCAAGGTTACAGGTGAAGCCAGGTGTACACTACATTACTTTCAAAATCCTAACATCGCGACCGTCTTTCCTGTAGTTTTTGTCTTGCCAATGTAGTGGTGTGCAGTTGCGCACACTAAACGACGTGGCACACAGTACAAGATACTTTACTTGGTCGGTAGTGTAAGTCGCTCATGATAAGAGCATCTGCTAAATATGTAAAATGTTACGGCTCAGTGATAATAGAACCTACAGCAGAGGTAACATCCCACTGGGCTCACACTAGTTGAATCAACATCGTTTTCATGTCATTTCAATGAAATCACGTTGAACCAACATTGAAATGACCTCTGTGCCCGGTGGGATATCTAATTACATTATATTCTAACTGGGGAGCTGGGAAAGTATTTGCTCAGCAGAACCATACCAGCCATCTTGATGCCAGTCTAACTAGCCTGTGTGAATATTTAATCTCCACAGTCTGTAAGCTTTTTCTCCCTTTTGCCTCTCTAGTCTTCTGCTCCCTTCTCCTCCTCTCCAGTCTACTCCTTCCCTTTACCTCATCAACATGCTCACAGCAGGAATGTTTAACACGAGTCAAAGGCGGGCCTGTATGAGCCCTGGAGAAGTAAACAAAATATTTCAGAAACATCCTACACCTTACTTCCTGATCGAAATATGCAGGTATCTTTATACACGAACAAGAGAGACTATTTCTCTTCTATTTTTGTTTGTCTGTGTTTCTCAGTTTTTGTAGAAACCTGTGTCAGCCAACAGTTCCTCAGTTCACCAACGCCTGCCAGCTGCTGTTGTCATCTGAAACACAATACCTGTTTACTGCTAGCTACTGTCATTACCCTCCATATCTCATCCTCTAGCAACATTTCTGTGACAATGTGTGAATTTAGGCCCATTGCCTCCACACAAAACATACCAGGTTGTTTGTGTATGTAGCCTGCAGACACACAGTACCTGTCCTGAATACAAATGATGTTTCCTTGTTCATTCTCCTTTAATATACTGAAAGAGACGAATTGATGGCAGAAAAACACTTTGCCATGTATAAACATGTAGTCTAATCAACATATATTCATTAAATGAGGTTGTACAACATTCTTCTGGTGTTCTTCAGCAACTCAACAAAGGGACAAATTTGAACTAACAAATACTAACTCTACTGAAGTTCATAAAAACGATGTAGGCCTACCAAGACCTCCATTGGCACCAATAACCATCTCACTACAGGAAAACAGACAGGCAGAAAAAACTCCTACAGATGTTCTTTCTGTCCTATCTGTCAACAAGCCATATGCTCCAGCTCTACATTACAAAAACTCTGTACAAACTCAAACTTTGGCTTTCCCTCCAAGCGGTAGACTCATCCACCCTCACCAAAAGGGGGGATGAGCCCACAAAGAGTCAAGAATACTTCCTTGGAACGCAAGAGAAAGTGCAGAACTCTTGAGAGAGCTTCTTTGGGCATAGCATGGGAATTCTCATGCATTAGGCTATCCTCGTGTGTTAGCCAGCACTCACTGGGTTTGACAACAATAAGAGGCTCCATCAATAAATGAGGACCAGAGCCATTTTCACCCCTGCTGTTCATAGCAAACATACACCACACCAAAACAAAGAGCTTAAGCGTAGTGCATCAATCTCGCTCAGTTTTCTCTCTCTCCCTCAATCAAAAAGAGTGGAAAATCACAAGAGGGAAAACAACACGTCTTCTTCCTATCCCTTTGCCATCTTCATTCTATTTTCAGGTGTGTTTGCTAAAGTATAAGAGTGAGCCATCCACCTTCATGTGTACCCACTACACTATGTACCTCCATCTCTTAACTAATTCAGACAGAATTGACGGTATGTTTCAAGTTTTTATTGTCACGTGTACAAGTACAGTAAAATGCCTTTCTTGCAAGCGCTTTCCCACCAATGCAGTAATCATTATCCATAGTCCTATAAGATAAAGTAAAGTAGAACAAAAACACATGAGAAATAGATATAAGAAGAACATGAGAAAGTAAGCTAGCTATATACAGGGTCAGTTCTAGGGTCAGTGCCAATACCATATTTACAATGTGCCGGGATACTGGAGTGGTAGGGGTAGGCATGTATAGGCGTAAGGTGACAAGGCATCAGGATAAACAGAGCAGCAGCAGCATATACAGTTGCTTGCGAAAGTATTCACCCCCCTTGGCATTTTTCCTATTTTGTTGCCTTACAACCTGGAATTAAAATAGATTTTTGGGGGGTTTGTATCATTTGATTTACACAACATGCCTACCACTTTGAAGATTCAAAATATTTTTTCTTGTGAAACAAACATGAAATAAGACAAAAAAACAGAAAACTTGAGCGTGCATAACTATTCACCCCCCCAATTACAGCTGCAAGTCTCTTGGGGTATGTCTCTATAACCTTGACACATTTAGCCACTGGGATTTCTGCCCATTCTTTAAGGCAAAACTGCTCCAGCTCCTTCAAGTTGGATGGGTTCCACTGGTGTACAACAATCTTTAAGTCTTACCACAGATTATCAATTGGATTGAGGTCTTGGCTTTGACTAGGCCATTCCAAGACATTTAAATGTGTCCCCTTAAACCACTCAAGTGTTGCTTTAGCAGTATGCTTAGGGTCATTGTCCTGCTGGAAGGTGAACCTCCGTCCCAGTCTCAAATCTCTGGAAGACTGAAACAGATTTCCCTCAAGAATTTCCCTGTATTTAGCGCCATCCATCATTCCTTCAATTCTGACCAGTTTCCCAGTCCCTGCAGATGAAAAACATCCCCACAGCATGATGCTGCCACTACCATGCTTCACTGTGAGGATGGTGTTCTCGGGGTGATGAGAGGTGTTGGGTTTGCGCCAGACATAGCGTTTTCCTTGATGGCCAAAAAGCTCAATTTCATCTGACCAGAGTACCTTCTTCCATATGTTTGGTGAATACCAAACGTGTTTGCTTATTTTTTTCTTTAAGCAATGGCTTTTTTCTGGCCACTCTTCCGTAAAGCCCAGCTCTGTGGAGTGTACGGCTTAAAGGGGTCCTATGGACAGATACTCCAATCTCTGCTGTGGAGCTTTGCAGCTCCTTCAGGGTTATCTTTGGTCTCTTTGTTGCCTCTCTGATTAATGCCCTCATTGCCTGGTCCGTGAGTTTTGGTGGGCGGCCCTCTCTTGGCAGGTTTGTTGTGGTGCCATATTCTTTCAATTTTTTTATAACAGATTTAATGGTGCTCCGTAGGATGTTAATTTTTTTATAACTCAACCCTGATCTGTACTTCTCCACAACTTTGTCCCTGACCTGTTTGGAGAGCTCCTTGGTGTTCATGGTGCCGCTTGCTTGGTGGTGCCGCTTGCTTAGTGGTGTTGCAGACTCTGGGGCCTTTCAGAACAGGTGTATATATACTGAGATCATGTAACAGATCATGTGACACTTGGATTGCACACAGGTGGACTTTATTTAACTAATTATGTGACTTCTGAAGGTAATTGGTTGCACCAGATCTTATTTAGGGGCTTCACATCAAAGGGGGTGAATACATATGCACGCACCACTTTTCCGTAATTTATTTTTTAGAATTGTTTTAAATAAGTTATTTTTTTCATTTTACTTCACCAATTTGGACTATTTTGTGTATGTCCATTACATGAAATCCAAATAAAAATCAATTTAAATTACAGGTTGTAACGCAACAAAATAGGAAAAACGCCAAGGGGGTTGAATACTTTTGCAAGGCACTGTATGATGATTGTATGTGAGTGTGTGTGTGTGTGTGTGTGTGTGTGTGTGTGTGTTTAGAGTCAGTAAGATAGTGTGTGCGTTTTGTGTGTGTGAGCCAATTAAATGTGTGTTTGAGAATGTGTGGGTGTGTGTGTGTTGGAGTGTGAGTGTGTGTAAGTGAGTGTGTAGAGTCCTGTGTCAGTGCAAACATTTAAATAAAATAAAAGGGTCAATGCAGCTTGTCCATGCAGCCATTTTGTTAGCTATTTAGCAGTCTTATGGCTTAGGGATAGAAACTGTTCAGGAGCCTGTTGGTGTCAGACTTGTTGCTCTGGTACCTCTTGCCATGCAAGAGCAGAGAGAACAGTCTATCCATCTCTATGTCCCCCTATCTCGCTCACTGTCTCCCTGCTCTCGCCACTCTCTTTGCTTAAGTGTGAAATGGATCCTTCCTGATCTCTGAGCACCCAGTTTCCATGGTAACCAAGAGAGTCCTGGGCTGTGTTTTAAACACGTAAAAGACACACCCTCCTACACTTACCCTCGCCTTATGCCCTTGGGGGAATCGCCGCAGCCATTTTTGCCATCGGTCCAAACAATTAGACAAGCAAGGGAAGTTGGCAACGTAAGCCCCTCAGCCCTCGTTTGTGATCGAGTGTGCGAGTGCACAATTCTGTTCATGCCGGGGCCTGAAACGTCACATAATTCAATTCGCGATGATTGTACATCCGCTTAGAAAAGTCAGCCAAAACTTAGAACCAACATCAATATGGAGAAGTCAACATACAAGTGTAAGTAAAAAACGAATGTAAATAAGTTAGAAATTGTGCTACTAATGCACATGATGGCACAAACACGTATCGTAAAAGTAATGATGTTTTTCTTTGGTTAGCTTTTGGAAACGTTAGCTAGCGCATACAACTTTCCCTGACATCACACTTACACATTGTCATTTTTGATTTACCTGATATTGTCGGATGGCTAGTATTCGATGTCTGCGGATGCGTTGTCTTCTAACCAAGATATGAAATGCAATCATAATTGACTGTAGTGTATATAAAGCACACACAACAGCTACTGGTGGTTCCATGATGACTGAAAACACAACCGGGGGACGAATTTCCGGGCAACGGCAGTCCATTTCAAATGAATTAATTCTTCACTCGCCCCTTACCCTGCAAGTGTCAACTCATCATACGCCATCAGAAGTGTCCACTTAATTTGAAGGCTGAGGGGAGAGGGTGTTTCTTTAACGTGTTTGGAATGCAGCCCAAGAAGTCTGAAGAGCAGAAGAAGAGTGGGGGTGCCATCACTGACAGGTGGATAGGGAGCAAATACATATGGGGTTCATGAAAATGATTGGAGAGTGGAGAGATTTGGAGTCAAGGGTCTGAAATACTGGAATACACACTTAAACAAGTGATGAGAAATACAGTACACACTTGAACAGGTGACCAGAAATACAGGAGTACACACTTGAACAGGTGACCAGAAATACAGGAGTGCACACTTGAACAGGTGACCAGAAATACAGGAGTACACACTTGAACAGGTGACCATGCAGTCGAAGCCAGATTAACCCGGTAGTCATCTGACACCTGTCACATGATCTATCAGTCAAATGTCACATAGTCATAGACTGATAGGGGTCAAGAAGCCCTGCCCTGTGAGTGGCTGGGCACTGACTGACTGGGGTTAACTTCTCCCCTGAAACACCATCATCAATAAATCATGGGCATTAACTAGTGAGATTAAGAATGCATGCCAGCCCAGCACGGTATTTAGTAGGGATTGAGCTAGGGCACCTGTCTGAGGCTATCGTGTGTGCCACCATCACCGTCCGCTGCTCCGTTCGGAAACTTGGACCCTTCTGTCCTCCTGCAGTCAATCGAGGTCTGAATAGGACCAATTAAGTCTATTGTCCGAGGATAATGGGCACCAACTGCTCTTTGAATCAGATACCTGCTGTGGACATTATGATAAAGCTGTCAACTCTGATTAGGGGGTATAACATTTATGTTGAATGGTGGGTAGGCCTACAAATCAACGTGTACCCACTCCATACAGAATATGGGTCACTATACTCTGCCACGGCATAACACGTTTGATAGCTTAAGAAAAGTACCAGCACACTTCAGAAAATCTCCTAAAGTTCTACAGTTGTATGACCTGATCATGGAAAACCGGGGACCCTAAATTGTGCCACAGCTCTACTTCTTGTTGTCTAGTTCAGCTGAGTTCACTGAAGGGGGTTCACTGAAGTGAATCACACCATTTCATTTCAATGTGTTGTAATACAATGGTAAAATACTCAGGAATAAAACAAGTGCATTGTGTTGTCCTCCTTTAGAATCCAGCCAAAACCTATTAAATGATTTATACCTCAGCCTTTTATTCCTTTCTGTGATTTATCTTTTGGAATTAATTATTTAATATCTATCTTCACCTAGAGAATGTTCTGTTCTGCTACAGTGATCGCTGTGGTAACCTCCTCCTACCTTGGAATGGGAAATTAGTGAGATTCAGAAAAAATATTGTAGACTGTATGAATCCATCACTGACAATGCTACACAGAAAAGCAATCAGAACATAACAACATACAATATGACAGGGGCGCAACTTTGGTTTTAGAAGTGGGGGGAATATAACCTGGCGGGGGCTCTGGGGATCCTCCCTCAGAAATCTTTGGGCATTGTGACGTCACGAGAGGCTACACAGCTTTCAGCGGGGTTGCTCAAGTAGTGCAAGGAGACAAGGTTCAAACAAACCAAGGATTTTATTATAGGTCTTGGGAAATTAACGAAAATATAACAAAATTCTGTTCTCTTGTGGCTCTTTAAGGGTTAACAGTTCAGGGATGTCTCTTCCACATCCAAAATCATAATTCTCACTCGCTCAGATAACTTTTCCCCAGCCTTACTGTAGTCCACGTTGCAGCTAGTGGCCAACCCAGCAAAAAGTCCTTCCAAATGTCTCTCACGTATTTCCACAGGTGCATATATCCAAAGGTGAGTATTTCCCAAAGGTAAGTATCTCCAAATCCTTATATTCCTCATGGAAGTGGACGTGCAGCACTCTTGTCCTCCAGAGAGCCCAGGTTGGAGACTGTGTTTCTTCACCCCCCACACACTCCCTCAGTGTGTCTCTTCCCTTCCAAAACCTTCAGCTCATCAGCTCCTCATTTGTTTCAGCTGCGTGGGAAGATTGGCCATAGAGGGGTGGAGTTCCCGACCATACCAGCAGATGGAGCCATAGCTGTCTGGGTTTGCAGCCACCTCAGGGGGATGTAACGTCCCTCCAGGACACAGCCTCTCGTGACATCACACATCCCCCTCCTCGGGACCGACGTCCTCGTCGGGGTAAAGGCAGCGAAGAAGGCATCACGCCGGGAGAGGGCGTCCGCATTGCCGTGGTGCTTGCCAGCCCATACTGGCCTGTGAGAGGGGGAAGCTCTTGGGTGCCTGGGACGTCTTCTTCCCTGGAGAACGGAGCACTTTCCTGGGCTGCGTTCTCTTCTCCCGTATCCGGACCAGTCTCTGTGTCGGTCTGGGCACCTGCCATCCCTATCAGAGCCTCTCCGTTTCCGAGGTACTCGGGTTATCCTCTCCTGAGACACTCTCCAGAGTGGGTAAAAGGCTGGGCAGTCTCGTCCAATTAGGACAGGGACGGGGAGGGAATCAACCACCCCCGCCGTCGTGTGTATGGTTCCCCGTGTGCTGGTCATTGTAAGTTCAGTAATGGGGTATTCTCTGGTGTCCCCATGGACACAGGAAACTGGGAGGACTTTCCCCGGGGTCAGACACGTTGGGCCCACCAAATCCTTACGCACCAGGGTGGCCCGGCTACCAGAATCTAGTAAGGCCTCCACATCATGGTGATTCACAGTTACCGGGCAGGTGGGGGGTCGATCTGGGCCGCCATCTACGACTCCCAAGAGCGAGGCAAAATGGTGTGTGGGTGCTGAGCTGGAGGACTCCGCAGTGGGCATAGGTTCATCGGCTGGTTTCCCACACTGCCAGGAGATATGTCCCATCTCCCCACACCGGTAACACTGTTGAGTTTCCCCCTCCTGGTGCACTCTTCTTGGACCCGCCTGGTTTCTGGCTCCCCCTGGAGCCGGGATAAGTCCTGACGTGGCTGGGTTCGAGACCTTGGGGTCCTTTGGACGGGTTCTTCCCATTTGTGGTGGGGCCGCACTCCTGGGGTCTTTTCGGGAAGCATTCAGCATCTCCGCTGTGGCCTGGTACTTTTCCACAGCTTCCACGGTCAGGTCAGCCGTGGTCAAGGCCTGTTGACTGATGAACCGTTTTGCCTCATAAGGCAGGGCGCGTAGGTAACGATCCACCACAACGGCCTCCACCACCGCCGCTGCTGTATTCCTCTGCGGATCCAGCCATTTCCTTGCGATTCGGACAAGTTCATGCATCTGCGCCCGAGGAGGTTGGTCTGGTTGGAAGGTCCAGCTGTGAAAGCGCTGGGCCATACCAAACTTTGTGAGTCCATATCTGCTGAGGATCTCAGACTTCAGGGCATCATAGTCAGTAACCTGGTCAGGGCCCAGGTCCCGGACAGCATTCAGCGATTCCCCGGTTAGAAAGGGGGCTAACAGACCAACCCACTGTTGCTTGGGCCAGGCTTCCCTAGTGGCCGTGGCCTCAAATACATGCAGGTATGCCTCAATGTCATCGGTAGCTCCCATCTTAGATATAAAGTCACTTGCCTTTATTGGGCGGGTATTTTGGACAACCCTCTGTCTCTGCAACTGCAATTCCTCTGCCTTCAGAAGGTTGGCTTTCTTTTGCTTCTCCAAGAGAGCCACGGTTGCTTGCATCTGGGCTTGCTGGCCAGCAACAAGGGCTTTCAATATGTCCTCCATTTCAGTCGGCGGGGAGCCTACGGCCAACTTGGAAAACTGGGTGATCAAACCTTCGGTATCCTCCTCTGACATGCACTATTAACGCTTGAGTGCCCGTATTCTCCACCATCTGTGACGTCACGAGAGGCTACACAGCTTTCAGCGGGGTTGCTCAAGTAGTGCAAGGAGACAAGGTTCAAACAAACCAAGGATTTTATTATAGGTCTTGGGAAATTAACGAAAATATAACAAAATTCTGTTCTCTTGTGGCTCTTTAAGGGTTAACAGTTCAGGGATGTCTCTTCCACATCCAAAATCATAATTCTCACTCGCTCAGATAACTTTTCCCCAGCCTTACTGTAGTCCACGTTGCAGCTAGTGGCCAACCCAGCAAAAAGTCCTTCCAAATGTCTCTCACGTATTTCCACAGGTGCATATATCCAAAGGTGAGTATTTCCCAAAGGTAAGTATCTCCAAATCCTTATATTCCTCATGGAAGTGGACGTGCAGCACTCTTGTCCTCCAGAGAGCCCAGGTTGGAGACTGTGTTTCTTCACCCCCCACACACTCCCTCAGTGTGTCTCTTCCCTTCCAAAACCTTCAGCTCATCAGCTCCTCATTTGTTTCAGCTGCGTGGGAAGATTGGCCATAGAGGGGTGGAGTTCCCGACCATACCAGCAGATGGAGCCATAGCTGTCTGGGTTTGCAGCCACCTCAGGGGGATGTAACGTCCCTCCAGGACACAGCCTCTCGTGACATCACAGCATCTAAAGCTAATTTCCTGAATTTCTACACAATCTATGTGTATTAATTTGTGTGTCTGTAACTTTGTCGCTCATCCTTATTTATGATTCATTCAGGATTATCCGTAACCATGGTAGCATCCACATTAATGTAGAAGTGTTTAGAAATATATTATATTCTTATTTACATTAAAAACTATTCCAAATTGACACAATACATTATTTACCATTCATTTCTATTGGACACAAAATAATCTGAAACACAACCAAAACAAACAGCAAATGCATCCAACAAATGTGTAGAGTCACAAGCTTGATGTAGTCATTGCATGCTATGAATGTGGGACCATATACTTAACTTTGTACTACTTTACTACACATACAAGAGAATTTGTCGCAATACTTTTGCTCCCTTAAAATGGGGGGACTATATACAAAAAGTGCTGTAATTTCTAAACGGTTCACCCGATATGCTTCACTGTCCCAATAATTATGGAGGGCACTGTAATTCATATCATAGGCCTAATAGTACTGTAGAGCTCTTTTTACTTGCACATAATATAGCTGGATCGCCCCGTCCTGCCCCCAGGGGTCCACCAACCCAACACACCCCACTCAGCTTTAGGATCTGAGTGAAACATTCATTATTGGTTTCAGGTGTGTTAGGCCAAGGCCAGAGCGACAACCAACAATACGGCAGACCCCCAGTGCCAGGACTGAGCAGCCCAGCAGCTAGGGATTGCCTAAATAGGTATCTCCCCTGACGTGGGCATGTTTTCAATACAGACTCCTTTTGTCGTACAGTATTCCATATAAGGCATCCAGACCTAATGAAAGTTGCAGAGTATACCCTTAATCTTGTAATAAATCAAATCTAGTGATACATAAATTGACATTTCTGCCATCCATTGTGACATTGTGGAAGGATAACCAACCTTCCAATTATTGGCAATGCATTTCTTAGGCACTATACAGTGGGGAAAAAAAGTATTTAGTCAGCCACCAATTGTGCAAGTTCTCCCACTTAAAAAGATGTGAGAGGCCTGTAATTTTCATCATAGGTACACGTCAACTATGACAGACAAATTAAGAAAAAAAAATCCAGAAAATCACATTGTAGGATTTGTTATGAATTTATTTGCAAATTATGGTGGAAAATAAGTATTTGGTCACCTACAAACAAGCAAGATTTCTGGCTCTCACAGACCTGTAACTTCTTCTTTAAGAGGCTCCTCTGTCTTCCACTCGTTACCTGTATTAATGGCACCTGTTTGAACTTGTTATCAGTATAAAAGACATGTCACGGTTTCGGCCGAGACTGCTCCTCCTCCTGGTTCGGGCAGGCTTCGGCGTTCGCCGTCCCCGGAGTACTAGCTGCCACCGTTGTATTTTTCTTGGTGTGATTGCTTTAGTCTGTCTTGTACACCTGTGTCTGTTTGTGTTCTGATTACGTGTCCTATAAGTTCCCTGTTTTGTATTAGTTAGATTGTGTGTTGTTGTTTGCCTGTCGTGCGGAGCTGCGTGTTTGCGCTCTGTTAGTTTTGTTTATTGTTTTACGCATGTTGCGTAATTCCCTCGCCTCCGTTTGTTTTCGAGGTCGTGTATTGTTTTGTTGCACTTTGGACTAGTAAAGTATTTTTGGACGAATCCTCTGTGTCCTGCGCCTGACTCCTCCACCACATCCACATCGGTTCGGTTGACAGACCAACACACCCAACTATGGAGTCAGCAGGTGCAGCGGCGGCACCCAAGTCGCTGGAAGAGCGGATCAGCTATCAAGACACCATGATCCGGCAACTTGGGGCCGCCATGGACGAGGTGTCCAACACTCTGCGCCGGTTGGTGACTGGAGAGGTGCCTACGCCTTCTTACTCCATCCCATCACCAACGGCCAGTCCTCCTCTCTCAGCACCGGAACCCAGTGGCATTCGGCTCTCGCTCCCGAGGGCATATGACGGCTCTGCAGCCGGGTGTCAGGGGTTCCTCCTGCAGGTGGAACTCTACCTGGCTACCATACACCCAGCGCCCTCGGGATACGAGAGCGTCTCCGCCCTCATCTCCTGTCTATCCGGCAAGGCGTTGGAGTGGGCCAACGCCGAATGGAGGGGAATAGACGCCGCTACCATCACCTACGCGGAGTTCTCTCGCCGCTTCAGGGCTGTCTTCGATCACCCACCGGAAGGGAAAGCGGCGGGGGAGCGTCTGTTCCACCTCCGACAGGGGAAGAGGAGCGCACAGGAGTTCGCACTGGAGTTCCGGACGCTAGCGGCGGATGCGGGGTGGAATGAGAGGGCCCTCATCGACCATTACCGGTGCAGCCTACGAGAGGACGTTCGTCGTGAGCTGGCCTGCAGGGACACCAACCTATCATTCGACCAGTTGGTGGACATCTCCATACGTCTCGACACCCTGCTGGCTACCCGCGGACGTCCCGAGTGGGGGCCGACCATTCCACCCTCCAGCACCTCCGAGCCGATTCCCATGGAGCTCGGGGGTGCTGGCGCTAGAGAGAGGAGGAGAGAGAACCCGAGGGGGGCCACCCCCTGCACCAACTGTGGCCGTGGAGGACACACCGCGGCCAGGTGCTGGGGAGGGTCTCCTGGGAGAGGGGACAACAGGTCACGCACTGGGGAGTCATTTCAGGTGAGTAGGCGCCCAACTTATCCAGAGCTTTCTGTTGGTCACATGAGTATTCCTGTGAGATTTCCACAGGTGGCACCTCATTCCCAGCATAAGGCGCTAGTAGATTCAGGCGCAGCTGGGAATTTTATTGATCGGGCATTTTGTTATAGGTTTGGAATTCCCCTTCGGCCGGTAGAAGCCCCCTTTCCTGTCCACGCCTTAGACAGCCGGCCGTTGGGGTCGGGGCTGATCAGAGAAGTCACAGCACCACTTACTATGATGACGCAGGGGGGTCATGAGGAGATCATTCAGTTTTATCTGATTGACTCTCCTGCATACCCCGTGGTGTTGGGGCTTCCCTGGTTAAGCACCCATGATCCTACCATTGCGTGGCAACAGAGGGCTCTTATGGAGTGGTCTGCCCAGTGTGTAGGGAGATGTCTAGGTGTTTCCTTAGGGGCGACCTCGGTTGAGAGTCCGAATCAAGTGCCCGCAATGCGCATTCCCCCTGAGTATGAGGACTTAGCACTCATGTTCAGCAAGACGAGGGCAACACGGCTACCACCTCATAGACAGGGGGACTGTGCGATAAATCTCCAAACAGGAGCGGCTCTTCCGCGGAGCCGTGTGTATCCCCTGTCTCAAGAGGAGACAGCGGCTATAGAGACTTACATAGCCGAGTCCTTGGCACAGGGATACATACACAGGGGTCCTCCACTTCCCCGGTTTCCTCGAGTTTCTTCTTTGTGAAGAAGAAGGACGGGGGTTTACGCCCGTGTATTGATTACCGTAGTCTCAATCAGATCACGGTTAAGTACAGTTACCCTCTTCCACTGATTGCGACTATGACGGAGTCATTACGCGGAGCGCAGTTCTTCACAAAGTTGGATCTCAGGAGCGCGTACAATCTGGTGCGCATTAGGGAGGGGGATGAATGGAAAACGGCATTTAGCACCACCTCGGGTCATTACGAGTATCTCGTCATGCCATACGGGCTAATGAATGCTCCTTCAGTCTTCCAATCCTTTGTTGACGAGATTTTCCGGGACATGCATGGGCAGGGTGTGGTAGTGTACATCGACGACATCCTAGTGTACTCTTCTACACGAGCCGAGCATGTAGCCCTGGTGCGCCGAGTGTTGAGAAGACTGTTGGAGCATGACTTGTATGTCAAGGCAGAGAAATGCCTGTTCTTCCAGTAGTCCGTCTCCTTTTTGGGTTATCGGTTGTCCGCGTCTGGTGTGGAGATAGAGGTAGACCGTGTGTCGGCCGTGCGTAATTGGCAAACTCCAACCACTGTAAAAGAGGTGCAGCAGTCCTTGGGTTTTGCTAATTACTACCGGAGGTTTATTCAGGGCTTTGGACAGGTTGCAGCGCCCATTACGTCCCTGTTAAAGGGGGGTCCGGTTCGTCTGCAGTGGTCAGCTGAGGCGGACAGGGCATTTGTCAAACTGAAGAACCTGTTCACCTCGGCCCCGGTGCTGGCGCATCCGGATCCCTCTTTACCATTCCAAGTAGAGGTAGACGCGTCCGAGACCGGTATTGGGGCAGTCCTGTCACAACGGTCCGGCACGCCACCTAAGCTCCGCCCCTGTGCGTTCTACTCTAAGAAACTCAGCTCGGCGGAGCGCAATTATGACGTTGGGGACAGGGAGCTGTTAGCTGTAGTCCAGGCCCTAAAGGTGTGGAGGCATTGGCTTGAGGGGGCTCAACACCCTTTCCTCATTCTGACCGATCACCGTAACCTGGAGTACATCCGGGCAGCTAGGAGATTGAACCCTCGTCAGGCTAGGTGGAACATGTTCCTGACCCGGTTTGTTTTTAAGATCACATACATCCCAGGGTCCCAGAACGGTAAGGCAGACGCCCTGTCCCGGCGGTATGACACAGAGGAGAGGTCCATTGAGCCCACTTCCATACTGCCGGAGTCTTGTCTGGTGGCTCCGGTGGTATGGGAGGTCGATACGGAAATCGAGCGGGCACTGCGTGCCGACCCTACTCCCCCCGAGTGTCCTGTGGGGCGGAAGTACGTTCCGCTCGAGGTTCGTGATCGTCTTATTTATTGGGCTCATACATCACCCTCCTCTGGACATTCAGGTATTGGCCGGACAGTGCACTGCCTTAGCGTGAAATACTGGTGGCCAACGTTAGCTAAGGATGTGAGGGTTTATGTCTCCTCCTGCTCGGTGTGCGCCCAGTGTAAGGCGCCTAGACATTTGCCCAGGGGTAAGTTACATCCCCTGCCCGTTCCACAACGACCATGGTCCCACCTCTCGGTGGATTTTGTGACCGACCTACCCCCTTCCCAGGGGAATACCACCATTTTGGTCGTTGTGGATCGGTTTTCCAAGGCCTGTCGTCTCCTCCCAATGCCGGGTCTCCCTACTGCCCTACAGACCGCCGAGGCCCTATTTACCCACGTGTTCCGGCACTATGGGGTCCCCGAGGATATTGTGTCTGACCGAGGTCCCCAGTTTACCTCCAGAGTCTGGGGGGCATTCATGGAACGCTTGGGGGTCTCGGTGAGCCTTACCTCGGGGTACCACCCAGAGAGCAATAGGCAGGTTGAACGAGTCAACCAGGATGTGGGTAGGTTTTTGAGGTCCTATTGCCGGGACCGGCCGGAGGAGTGGTCCAGGTATATCCCCTGGGCCGAGATGGCCCAGAACTCTCTCCGCCACTCCTCCACCGGTTTAACACCTTTCCAGTGTGTTTTAGGGTATCAGCCGGTCCTGGCACCGTGGCACGAGAGCCAGATCGAGGCCCCTGCGGTGGACGAGTGGATTCGGCGCTCGGAGGAGACGTGGGACGCTGCCCATGTCCATCTGCAGCGGGCCATCCGTCAACAAAAGGCGAGCGCCGATCGCCACCGCAGTGAGGGACCGGTGTACGCACCGGGAGATCGAGTCTAGCTCTCGACTCGAAACCTGCCCCTCCGCCTGCCCTGCCGGAAGCTGGGTCGGCGGTTTGTGGGGCCCTTCAAAGTCCTGAGAAGATTGAACGAGGTGTGTTACAGGTTACAACTGTCTATTGAATACAAAAATATTAACCCCTCGTTCCATGTGTCTCTTCTCAGGCCGGTGGTAGCTGGTCCACTCCAAGAAGATGAGATAAGAGAGACCCCTCCGCCCCCTTTGGACATCGAGGGGGCCCCGGCGTACAGGGTCCGGACCATCTTGAACTCGAGGCGCCGGATGAGTGGTCTCCAGTATCTCGTGGAGTGGGAGGGGTACGGTCCGGAGGAACGGTGCTGGGTGCCTAGGAGGGACATCCTCGATCCATCCCTCCTGACTGAGTTCCACCGTGGGCATCCCACGCGCCCGGGTCCGCGTCCTCCTGGCCGTCCCCGAGGCCGGGGTCGGCGCACGGCAAGGGGGGGGTACTGTCACGGTTTCGGCCGAGACTGCTCCTCCTCCTGGTTCGGGCAGGCTTCGGCGTTCGCCGTCCCCGGAGTACTAGCTGCCACCGTTGTATATTTCGTGGTGTGATTGCTTTAGTCTGTCTTGTACACCTGTGTCTGTTTGTGTTCTGATTACATGTCCTATAAGTTCCCTGTTTTGTATTAGTTAGATTGTGTGTTGTTGTTTGCCTGTCGTGCGGAGCTGCGTGTTTGCGCTCTGTTAGTTTTGTTTATTGTTTTACGCATGTTGCGTAATTCCCTCGCCTCCGTTTGTTTTCGAGGTCGTGTATTGTTTTGTTGCACTTTGGACTAGTAAAGTATTTTTGGACAAATCCTCTGTGTCCTGCGCCTGACTCCTCCACCACATCCACATCGGTTCGGTTGACAAGACACCTGTTCACAACCTCAAACAGTCACACTCCAAACTCCACTATGGCCAAGACCAAAGAGCTGTCAAAGGACACCAGAAACAAAATTGTAGACCTGCACCAGGCTGGGAAGACTGAATCTGCAATAGGTAAGCAGCTTGGTTTGAAGAAATCAACTGTGGGAGCAATTATTAGGAAATGGAAGACATACAAGACCACTGATAATCTCCCTCGATCTGGGGCTCCACGCAAGATCTCACCCCGTGGGGTCAAAATGATCACAAGAACGGTGAGCAAAAATCCCAGAACCACACAGGGGGACCTAGTGAATGACCTGCAGAGAGCTGGAACCAAAGTAACAAAGCCTACCATCAGTAACACACTACGCCGCCAGGGACTCAAATCCTGCAGTGCCAGACGTGTCCCCCTGCTTAAGCCAGTACATGTCCAGGCCCGTCTGAAGTTTGCTAGAGTGCATTTGGATGATCCAGAAGAGGATTGGGAGAATGTCATATGGTCAGATGAAACCAAAATAGAACTTTTTGGTAAAAACTCAACTCGTCGTGTTTGGAGGACAAAGAATGCTGAGTTGCATCCAAAGAACACCATACCTACTGTGAAGCATGGGGGTGGAAACATCATGCTTTGGGGCTGTTTTTCTGCAAAGGGACCAGGACGACTAATCCGTGTAAAGGAAAGAATGAATGGGGCCATGTATCGTGAGATTCTGAGATTTTTTTCTCATTTTGTCTGTCATAGTTGACGTGTACCTATGATGAAAATTACAGGCCTCTCTCATCTTTTTAAGTGGGAGAACTTGCACAATTGGTGGCTGACTAAATACTTTTTTTCCACACTGTAATTGCTAGTTACACAGTTATTTTCTGATGACAGTCTCCAGTATCAATATTTCCAAGCAAACAAAAACAGGGAGAAGGGAGAATCTGTAGACGTGCTGAGATAAAAGAACATACTCTTTGCCAGAATTCAGCCAGCCTTCACAAGAGCATAACATATTGAAATATGTCCCCTTATGTGTTTTACACCTCCAGCAGAGGAATTACATTTCTGAGTGCATGATATTCAGTTTCACTGGCATATAGTACATTCTATGAATGGTCTTAAACTGCAGTAATTTATATCTGAGATTAAATGAAAATGGCTGGGCATTCAAACTTATCTGTATGCATTCATCATCATCAGTAGTGTCTCCCAGGTCTTCCACACATTTTTGTTTTACATGTTTTGTGTCATCAGGAAAAGCCTCTATCAACCCTTGATACAGTTTGGAAATCAATTTTAGAGGTTTGTCAGACTGCCTTAAAATAGTTTTAATCTTTGAAGATTCTGGCTTGTCCAGTGTTTGCTGCACAGAGAGAATAAAGTGTTGCATCTTCAAAAGTTCACCTCAGCGCTGTCACAGACTGGTCTTCCCTGGTTGCCTGACCCTGCTGAGACCCATGTCACCATCTGATCCTGCCCAGACGAGGCATGACAAATAATTACTTTGGTGTACATTTATACATTATATTATCCAAGAATAGAATCAATGGTTCAGTAACTTAAATTACCATTATTCCCAGATCCCAGACTGTAGCCTATCCATCAACTCAAGATGGAACTTTGTATCCATTCACTGATCGTTATAATATACTGAAAAATTCACCTGAGCTCCGTAGACTGGTCATCCCTGGCTGTCTGACCCTGCTGGGACTACAAAACATTTCCATACACACAACAGCTGTTAGATAATGCTACCTGACATATAGCTAGAGCTGAACTGGCTGTGGTAGCTAGCTAGTTCATTCACTTCAGACATAACTTCATTCGAGAGGGGATGAAACATTAGCTAACGTTATATGTCAGTTACACTACTAGCTCAGCACTGGGAATATTTTTATTTTCTTCAGTTAAGTCAAACAGCAGTTACCTTGCCAGCTACATCAGTCAAATATAGCTTTTACAACTCGGAGAAGAAGAAAAAACACACAGACAACAGCTGTCTCTGTTCACACACTCTGAGGCGTCCACATGGTCCTAAAGCACAGTGCAATAATAGAACTGGGGGACACAAAAATGCAATTTCAGAATGTTGCGGGCGTCTCCCGAGTGGCGCAGTGGTCAAAGGCACTGCATCGCAGTGCTAGCTGTGCCACTAGAGATCCTGGTTCGAATCCAGGCTCTGTCGTAGCCGGCCGCGACCGGGAGACCCATGGGGCGGCGCGCACAATTGGCCCAGCGTCGTCCAGGGTAGGGGAGGGATTTGGCCGGCAGGGGATGTAGCTCAGTTGGTAGAGCATGGCGTTTGCAATGCCAGGGTTGTGGGTTCGATAAAATAATATATGCACTAACTGTAAGTCGCTCTGGATAAGAGCGTCTGCTAAATGACTAAAATGTAAAATGTTATGTCCCCTTGTCCCCAGTGAAAGTTGCGCCTCTGCAAAAGTATATGAATAAGTCCTTTGCTACCTGTGTGTGTGTGTGTGTGTGGTGTGGGCCAGTGTGTGCCTGCACTTCCTCTTCAGTTACAGTCCAAAGGGACAGTGTGTGTACCGTCCATAAGACTGACTGCAGGAGGTCTTTCAGCTTGTGTTACTGACAGAAAAGTGAACCCACACCCTCACTGCATCAAACTGCATTTCTATCTGTCCACAGATGTACCACCAAGGACCATACACTGACTGCAAGCACTATAACAGAAACATCTAGATCCCTATTCTTTTTGACTTCTCAACAACAGAAAAACACTTCCCGAACACACAGAAACATAGCTTTAATCCTGAGTCATTTCGGAAAGGCATTATTTTCAGAGGAATGCAAGCAGCAGCCCCTGTCAAGCCGACAAGATGAAAGATAATTGGTTTATGCATGTTCAACTGTTTGAATGAATTTCCAATTGAAACTTGATCCCAGAGAAAGCACCTGACAAAAGAAAATATCTTAATACGTTTGCTCAGAGGCGACTATTTACTACGCAGGTGGGCTATTTGGGAATAATTGAAAGTTGATTGATTTCCTGGATGACCTTTCTAAAGCTAATTGCTCTGTTTGGGGGACTACAAAAATAGATGGAGAGGAGTCTAGCATGCTCTCTGTGGAATTTATAATAACTAGATATAAAGTGCCTTCGGAAAGTATTCAGACCCCTTGACTTTTTCCACATTTTGTTACGTTACAGCCTTATTCTAAAATGGATAAAATAAAATAAAATCCTCAGGAGCCCACACAATACCCCATAATGGCAAAGCAAAAACAGGTATTTAGAAAATCTTGCACAAAAAAAAACCTTCGCTATGAGACTCGAAATTGAGCTCAGGTGCATCCTGTTTCCGTTGATCATCCTTGAGATGTTTCTACAACTTGATTGGAGTTCACCTGTGGTAAATTCAATTGATTGGACATAATTTGGAAAGGCACACAAATCAAATCAAATTTTATTTGTCACATACACATGTTTAGCAGATGTTATTGCAGGTGTAGCGAAATGCTTTTGTTTCTAGCTCCAACAGTGCAGTATATCTAACAATTCACAACAATACACACAACCTAAAAGTAAAAGAATGGAATTAAGGAATATATCAATATTATAAATATTAGGATGAGCCATGTCGGAGTAGCATAGACTAAAATATAGTAGAATAGAATAGAGCATATACATATTAGATGAGTAAAGCTAAAATATGTAAACATTATTAGTGACACACCTGCCTATATCAGGTCCCACAGTTGATAATGCATGTCAGCGCAAAAACCAAGCCATGAGGTCGAAGGAATTGTCCGTAGAGGTCCGAGGCAGGATTGTGTCGAGGCACAGATCTGGGGAAGGGTAGCAAAAAATATCTGCAGCATTCAAGGTCCCCAAGAAAACAGTTGCCTCCATCATTCTTAAATGGAAGAAGTTTGGAACCACTCTTCTAGACTCTTCCTAGAGCTGGCCACACGGCCAAACTGAGCAATCTGGGGAGAAGGGCCTTGGTCAGGGAGGTGACCAAGAACCTGAATGTCACTCTGACAGAGCTCTAGAGTTTCTCTGTGGAGATGGGAGAAACTTCCAGAAGGACAACCATCTCTGCAGCACTCCACCAATCAGGCCTTTATGGTAGAGTGGCCAGACGGAAGCCACTCCTCAGTAAAAGGCACATGGCAGCCCGCTTGGAGTTTGCCAAAAGGCACCTAAAGACAAGATTCTCTGGTCTGATGAAACCAAGATTTAACACTTTGGCCTGAATGCCAAGCGTCACGTCTGGAGGAAACCTGGCACCATCCGTACGGTGAAGCATGGTGGTGGCAGCATCATACTGTGGGGGTGTTTTTGAGCGGCAGGGACTGGAAATGACTACCGACCCGTGGCACTGACGTCTGTAGCCATGAAGTGCTTTGAAAGACTGGTCATGGCTCACATCAACAGCATAATCCCAGAAACCCTAGACCCACTCCAATTTGCATACCGCCCCAACAGATCCACAGATGATGCAATCTCTATCGCACTCCACACTGCCCTTTCCCACCTGGACAAGAGGAACACCTACGTGAGAATGCTATTCATTGACTACAGCTCAGCATTCAACACCATAGTGCCCTCAAAGCTCATCACTAAGCTAAGGATCCTGGGAATAAACACCTCCCTCTGCAACTGGATCCTGGACTTCCTGACGGGCCGCCCCCAGGTGGTAAGGGTAGGTAACAACACATCTGCCACACTGATCCTCAACACGGGGGCCCCTCAGGGGTGCGTGCTCAGTCCCCTCCTGTACTCTCTGTTCACCCATGACTGCATGGCCAGGCACGACTCCAACACCATCATTAAGTTTGCCGACGACACAACAGTGGTAGGCCTGATCACCGACAACGATGAGACAGCCTATAGGGAGGAGGTCAGAGATCTGGCCGTGTGGTGCCAGGACAACAACCTCTCCCTCAACGTGACCAAGACAAAGGAGATGATTGTGGACTACAGGAAAAAAAAGAGGACTGAGCACGCCCCCATTCTCATCGACGGGGCTGTAGTGGAACAGGTTGAGAGCTTCAAGTTCCTTGGTGTCCACATCACCAACGAACTATCATGGTCCAAACACACCAAGACAGTCGTGAAGAGGGCACGACAAAGCCTATTCCCCCTCAGGAGACTAAAAAGATTTGGCATGGGTCCTCAGATCCTCAAAAAATTCTACAGCTGCACCATCGAGAGCATCCTGACTGGTTGCATCACCGCCTGGTATGGCAACTGCTTGGCCTCTGACCGCAAGGCACTACAGAGGGTAGTGCGTACGGCCCAGTACATCACTGGGGCAAAGCTCCCTGCCATCCAGGACCTCTATACCAGGCGGTGTCAGAGGAAGGCCCTCAAAATTGTCAAAGACTCCAGTCACCCTAGTCATAGACTGTTCTCTCTGCTACCGCACGGCAAGCGGTACCGGAGTGCCAAGTCTAGGTCCAAAAGACTTCTCAACAGCTTCTACCCCCAAGCCATAAGACTCCTGAACAGCTAATCATGGCTACCCGGACTATTTGCACTGCCCCCCCACCCCATCCTTTTTACGCTGCTGCTACTCTGTTAAGTATTTATGCATAGTCACTTTAACTCTACCCACATGTACATATTACCTCAACTACCTCAACTAGCCGGTGCCCCCGCACATTGACTATGCAACGGTACCCCCCTGTATATATAGCCTCCCTACTGTCACTTTATTCTATTGTATATATAGCCTCCCTACTGTCACTTTATTTTTTACTTCTGCTCTTTTTTTCTCAACACTTTTTTGTTGTTGTTTTATTCTTACTTTTTTGTTTAAAATAAATGCACTGTTGGTTAAGGGCTGTAAGTAAGCATTTCACTGTAATGTCTGCACCTGTTGTATTCGGCGCATGTGACCAATAAAATTTGATTTGATTTGATTTGATTTGATTTGAAGACCAGTCAGGATCAAGGGAAAGATGAACGGAGCAAAGTATAGAGAGATCCTTGATGAAAACCTGCTGCAGAGCGCTCAGGACCTCAGACTGGAGTGAAGGTTCCCCTTCCAACAGGACAACGACCCTAAGCACACAGCCAAGACAACGCCGGAGTGGCTTCGGGACAAGTCTTTGAATGTCCTTGAGTGGCCCAACCAGAGCCCGGACTTGAACCTGATCGAACATCTCTGGAGAGACCTGAAAATAGCTGTGCAGCAACGCTCCCCATCCAACCTGACAGAGCTTGAGAGGATCTGCAGAGAACAATGGGAGAAACTCCCCAAATACAGGTGTGCCAAGCTTGTAGCGTCATACCCAAGAAGACTCGATGCTGTAATCGCTGTCAAAGGTGCTTCAACAAAGTACTGATTAAAGGGTCTGAATACTTATGTAAATGTGATATTTCAGTTTTTTATTCTAAAAACCAGTTTTTGTCATTATGGGGTATTGTGTGTAGATTGATGAGGGTAAAAAAACAATTTAATCAATTTTAGAATAAAGCTGTATCCCAACAAAACGTGAAAAAAGTCAAGGGGTCTGAATACTTTCCGAAGGCATTGTGCTTGGTTTATGAGTAGGAGATATGCTTTACGGATATGACTAAGAGACCGCCATGGGGGCTAGAGTGCATCAATACAGCATGTCTCATATTCAAAGATCAATAAATAAGTCCTCTGGGTAATTCATCTGTGCAAACGTGTGGGAAGCAACACACTTCTCAATGAGCGTGGGGGGGATGAAGACATTATAAGGCATCACCTTGAACTACTTGAGAGGAGGTAACAATGAACAAGGTTGGAGACACACTTGTTATAGTCTTATCAGCTTATAAAAGGTAAAGCTTTGAAAAGAGAAATCTCACAGCTTAAAAGTGAGGCGTCAGATTGCATAATATTTTACATTTTAGTCATTTTAGCAAACGCTCTTATCCAGAGCGACTTACAGTTAGTGCATACATTTTTTTTTTCATACCCCCTGTGGGAATCGAACCCACAACCCTGGCGTTGCAAACGCCATGCTCTATCAACTGAGCTACATCAGAATGGCGTCATGACTTGGATTAAAAGGTATTTTCATCATCTAAACTAAAGAGTCATATCAGACATAATAATAATATGCCATTTAGCAGACGCTTTTATCCAAAGCGACTTACAGTCCCGGGGATCGAACCCACTACCTTGGCGTTACAAGCGCCATGCTCTACCAGCTAAGCTACAGAGGACCACAGCACATGTAAATGATTTACAGATAGGGACATTTATAGAATAAAGAGGAAGAGGACTATGACATTGGGACTTTTGTTAGGATCTAGGCTATGCATCAATGTGTTGTTTGGTCCTTTTGGAGCAGACCTACAATTGTGTGGGACCAAACATGGAAAACTCTTCTATGCACATTTCAATGTGAGTGAAAATCTAAGGTGAATAATGATCTTTGAGAAAAGAGAGACGAGTTACTCTTCAAAGAGTTTACTGAATACCTTAAGGGTAGGCAGCGCTACATTGTCTTCAGGAGTAACTTTGCCTCAGTAACTACATACACTATTCTTTTTCAAATGAAGGCCCCTGTGAAACCTGTATCAGACAAGACTACATTCTTCTCAACATCAAAACAGACTGATAGATGGCAGAAAGTTGATAATCAAAAGCTAAGGAGTGTATGAGACGGAACCTTGAGGGTCCAATTAGTGAACAGTAAAGCTGAGTGGTTCTGCGGCCATTTTTCTCTCAATATCAAATAATTTCTGGGTAACAATGAAGTACCTTACTGTGATTGTTTTAAATTAAAATGGTCAAAATGAAACAAAAATTGCTTCTTAGCAAAGATCATGTCACGTTCGTCATAGAGAGTAGACCAATGCGCAGCGTTAGTTGCAAACATACTTAAACTTTATTATCTTAAGTGATAATATAACAACAAAACAATAAACAAAACGTGCAGTCCTACGGTTAACACAGAAACAAACCAAACGGAAACAAGATCCCACAAACACTAAGGGAAACAGACTGTTTAAATATGGCTCCCAATCAGAGACAACCAGCAACAGCTGACACTCGTTGCCTCTGATTGGGAGCCACTCTGGCCAACATAGAAAATCAACAACTAGAACTCCCACACAGAACATAAACACATAGAATCTACACACCCTGGCTCAACATATAGAGTCCCCAGAGCCAGGGTGTGACAGATCAATTTCTCAAGCAAGAATTGTGCTAGGACTGTCTGGGAGTGGTTTGAGTGGGGAGGGGAAATTAGCTGTTATTTGTAGAAAGGTTTAGAACTCTCCTTCTTATTGGTCTATTAACTAATTTACCGCATGGTGATGTCACCATGGAAGGCCAAAGCTCCATCCCACCAAAACATGCTGACATTTCAGGCTGTCTTTTCAAACAGCTCTTACACTAAAAGGGCATTATCATAATTTTCACAATTTCACAGTATTAATCCAACCTTGTAGTGTGAAACTATATATAAAACAATGGAAAAGCACATTTTTGACTGCACTGGGCCTTTAAGAGTAACATAATCAAGCACTAAAAAGGACACCCTACTGTAATCATATATTGTCCATGTGAATGAATGTATTGCATCCATTCCCAAATAAACCAGTGTTCCAAAATTTAATTGAGGCGCCTATAACTTCTGAAATGGTTTGAAGTTCAAATACTGAGGAATTAAATCTATTCTTACAGGACAACATATTGTATATTATGTATTGAGAAGGTTATCCTTGACCAGACACCTGTAAAGACCAACAGACACGCAAACAAACAGAGCAACTGAAGGCACCAAGACAGGCAGCTTTCCCATTTTGGCTAGAGGGAGAAGTTAACCAACGTCACCATAGAAACAAGACTAGAAGTCTGACATAGACCAGGACGATTCTCATTAATAAGAATGAATTCTGCGGCACAACACAACACAACAATTACCAATATTTCCATCCAAAAACAACAGAGGGTGTTGTTTGAATTCCAGGGTAATGTAACCACCCTGCCAAGACAAAGTAGTGCGGTTTCAGAGGAGAGTAAGTGGGAGGTATAAATATGTTCTATGCCTCTATATCCGCAAAGGTAAGATGAGACGTGTATGAGATGAGAATAGCAACTGTGTGTGTGGCCAAAAGAAAGGGCTGAGACAAGTTGACCTTACTTCTTCTTGGTCTCCAGAATTGCTCATTCTCTGATATGATTTCAGAAACCAAATGCACCTAGCACCAGTGTTATCTAGTTAGGTACTATTTAGTATTCATGGAAATATTGGCGGTTAGCTGTGAAGCACCGATAGCTGATAAGAGTGCAGGCTAGCCAGTGGACCATGAAGCATTGACGTGTCTCTAGCCTAACACTCTTACCTCAGCCACTGCCTCCAATAATCTGCTCTTATTACGTTTACTTTTAAATTGTTCAAACTTACAGTACTGTCCATATCCAACAAATAGTTTTTAGAAGTTGTGAGAGATACCAAAAAAAGCAGCAATGTTATATAGCTGAGCAAAGATACAGACTGTACGAAAGGCTGTGAAGAAATAGTAGTTATCATAGTAGAATAGATAGAAGTTCATATCAGAGCTGTAGCTCTGCCCACCGGTGAAGTGGAGCAGAGCATGCTGGGCGATATCCAGCCAAGGGAAGAAGAAGCTAAAGAGAAGTGAGAGAAGTCAAGTCACAGTTCTAGCCATCCTGTGTTTTCCCACCAGTTAGTAGTTTTGTGTTTGCCACCAAGGCCAGTGTGTGTTGTAGTGTATTAAAGATTATGACTTTCTTAATGGAACCAGAGGATGTTTATCTTAGTTCAAATGTAGCCGTTTGTAGGGTGACGCCCCAGGGGAGACCGGTGATTGGACGAAAGAGGGAGCAACCCATTTTTGCCATTGTTTATAAGTAGGAGCTAGACAAAGAGGCGGCAGAAGCATTCAGATTAATTTGGGACGGTGCTTCTCCAGACACCGCGGGTCTGTAACTCATGCTGTAAGCTTGTGATATGAATAAATCTTATGATCCAGGTTCAGTATGAGCGGACTCCTTTGTTCATCAGCAATAATTGCCAGCATTTACTCGATACGACAAATGGCGCCCAACGTGGGGCTGGTCTGCATCTCTCCTTTGCTTCATTCGTAGCCGCCAAGCTAACTCGTTCTGAAGTCATGGCCAGAAAAGGGTGAGTTTTTTCTCACAAGCTTTGGAGGTTGTTAGTTTGGATACTACTTGTGTACACTGGAGGAATGTACCATTACGACCGAAATGTGCCTCATGTGGCGTTATTGCGGTCGACTAGGAGTCTGTAATAATTATTCTAAAATGTGGTTGCATTGGTAAACGGTAAATAATTGGAATTTTAGAGCAATCGATGGTAGGGATTAAGGCAGATATGCGCCTACATTAGAGCACTGTACCGCGTAAGACCCCAGGGGGGCCATTTAGAATGGGCCGACAAATCCGGTTGCGCGTTAGAATGTGCAGTCGGTGTGTTTTAAAGAAAACTCGGGTTGATGGAATTTATCTGATTGTGATTATTACTCGACTTTCATCCGACGGGGGGTCCGCTTGGGTGTAATTTCTCAATAGATTGTCATTAAAACCCACGGTAGCACAAACGGTAGGAAAATAAGTCAAAAGAAAAGGGCAGTGCAGGATGCTTATTGTGTGGGGTAGGCCACAGTTAGCTAAAGGCTAATGCTAATGCTAATGCTAAATGCTGGTTCAGGCCACATTGTACATAAAGGCTAATGCTAAATGCTAAGGCTAAATGCTAATTGTGTTGCGTGCTACATGCCAACGGGTGTCCTTAGAGGTCCCATTGCGATGGGATAAAGCCTCTTAAATTATGTTTGTGTGTGTGTGTAATTCAGGTTCTATGTTTTGTGAGCGCTGTTAAATGTTGTTGACTATGAGGGGAAAACAGAGGTACAGCAGGACTGTTAAACTCCCTTCCACGGTGAAAAAGTATTTTTGAATGTATCGCGCATGCGTGGGATTTTACTAGACTGGGCTGCAGGGGGAGACAGAGAAACACAGACGAGGGAACAAAGATGAAAGATTTGAAAATGAATTAAATCTTCTAGTTGTTACATCGGCTGTTGGTTAAAGATTAAACTTGTTTTGTGACCTATTGAATTGATAAATTAGATATATGTTGACGGATTATAATGAATTAAATTAAATGACGGATTAAAATAAAATAAAAATATTTTTGAGCTATCTATTTAGTCCTGAGTTTAGTCTTAGAGCGAATGTGAACGAAGGAATATTGAATATGGTTGAAGTAACTCAGTATTGCATTAACTACTAAAATCTTTTCCTGTGTCTCTGTTCTTTTGTCATATGAGAGGAGCAATAGGACGATACGACAGGAGAGAGAGAGAGAAAGAGAGGGGGTGCTGACGTACACGTCACGTGACGCGACAGAGGATCAAGTCAAAAAGGTTTTGGTACTGGTCTGGTTACAAAATCTTCCCCTACAGGTTATTTGATGTTATGACAATTTCACATAGGCTTGGCAAATACTGATTCATTAAAAATTGCATTTTAGAGTCTCTGGCATCACTTGGGTTTGATTGGAATTGTGTTGGGAATCAAGGACTGACATTATTCTGTAAAATTAAGATAATTAGGTGCTTATAGAGCAAGGGGGTTATGGGAATTGTAGTGTTGTAAGGTTAGAAGGCTTTGTTTTTGGGATTGCTTTGAAGTTGACTAACTTACATTTACTTTCCTGATGGGTTGTGGTAAGATAACCACCACTAATATTAGAACATATAAATTGGTAAGATATGATATAGAAATAAAAAATTGGTTTTAATTATTCATAATTTTTAATTGATTTTTTAATTGATTTTTTATTTTAATTAGAAATGGTTTTTGAATAAAAAAATTAATTGAATAGACATATTCATATTTTGGTTTTCAAAATTCAATTTTTTTTTTTGGGTTGTTTGGTTTATATTAATAATTAAAGGGGGGAAGCCATAGGCTATATAGTCTAAAATAAAATAATTCACGATAAAGGAATATAAAAGGGTTGTTACAATGGGGAAAAACGACATCAAGGCTATGAAAGTCATTACACCGGTTGATATAGTAAAAAATAGTAATCCTTTAACTAAAGTAGTGTTAGGTTATCCGGCAAATGAAATAAAAGTTGCCCTTCATTCTCAAACAAAAACTGATAAAAGATTCCAGCGATAAGATGAAGGTATAGAGAAAATGCTAAAGGAAGAAAAGGCGACAGAAAAACTAATGGCAGAAGTTAGTACACCTTTCTCACATACGGATTCAGCAAAAAGACACCCACCTTATGAGAAGGAAGTAGAGCTTAGGGATGTTTATCCTCAGCTTCCAGTGATCATCCAGCAGGGTGATTATTGCATCAGAGATGAAGATGAACGAATAATAGATAGAGGACAAGCAGAAACGACCAGAAAGATGAATCCAAAACTCCAGAAGGAAGAAAATGAGATGTCTGGAAGAGAAGAGTGAGGTTAAGGAAGATGGAACTTGAAGAAGATGATGAAGATGAAGATCAGAGTGATTGAGAAGAGATCATGGGTGGATATGACTCTGTGATCAGAAGGAAGTTGGCAAGAGAGGAAAGAAGGATACAAGAGATTCGAGTTCAGATGAAGACAGCGATAAAGAGGAGACTAAAGGTGCTGTGTATTCAAAAGGAGTTTGTCCTACAAGGACTGGCACAGAAGAAATAGAAGAAGACATAGACCGATGCTTATCATGCCTGGATAAAGCGACTAGTTTAGAAGAAGTAACACAACTGGATGAACAACTCAAGAAGAGAAGATACAGAAGGAGAAAACCTGCTGAGAAAATAATCCCAAGAATTGGAGGAGAAGAATAATACATTGAGGTCAAGGAAAGGCCAATAGTAAGAAGATGATGGAAGATGATATTTCGAGGACAGAACTTAGAATATAAGCTTTTGAAGAATCCTGATATGTCAACAGCAAGAAAGAACAGGATCAAGAAACTCTCAGAAAGCTCAATCATACAACTGGTGGAGAAGAGAAGCTTTGGTTATGAAGAATCAGAGTGAACCAAATCAACAATCACTGTTACAGCGTCAACTGAACAAGGCCAACCGCAATTGTACCAGCCACCAAGGGCGGTACCAGGTGTTTCATATCCACAGCCAGTTTCTGGACAGACACCGAATTGGAGAGGAAGAGGACGAGAAGGCTTAGAAGGAGGAGGAAGATTTCAGCTACACTTCCAGCAACTTTCAGAAGACTGTTATAATTATGGACAGGGGGGTCACTTTACCTGTGAGTGCAATGGGCCAGGAGGAAACAACAGAGAACATTTTTAAGGAAGATACAGGGGCCAGTCAAGATCACCTGTTCTCCAGGTGAACCCTAAGGATTCTAGAGTGCCTAGAAGATACGAAGGGGGGTGTCAGCTGATAGCACCGATTAGAGAAGAGGAAGAAAATATCTAACAATTGAAGTAAAAACAGAGGACTATGAGAAGTGATAGTGAATAGTGGAAAAACTTTTATCTGTGTTCAGCCTAAAGAGGTTAAACATCTCACTATGTAAAATTAACTAATTAGGATAGGGATTTGAGGTAGTAAAACAGCTAATTACTCTTAAGGAACCAATTGAGCTCTGCTATAAAAATCAAAGAGAAATTAAAATAGACATACTAATATTAGAACATATACCTATTGCATTGTTGGAAAGAGATGCATTGTGTAAATTGAACTGTACAATAAGATGTACACTAGACGGCTGTCTGGTAGAAGATTTTAAAAAGTAGGGTTTTTGGGAATCATATTTGCTTAAAAAGATAATATCATAGGAAGAATGATAATCTATTAGACTGCCTATTAGACAATCTGTCTGAAAAATAAAGTTAAAAGAGGTGACGGGTATTCTGGGTTACATTCTTACACCAAGAGATTTCAGGCTAGGCTAAAAGGTGTTTAGTCGTTTGCCAAGTCTGTGTGTAAAGAAGTCAGAAGCAAGTGGGGACTTCCCAATCACCTATTCTAAAAATTTGGTGGTAAAGGGATTTTGTGAATAAATCAGTGGAAAAGGTTTTTAAGGGTTAGGAGAAAAGATTAGATTAAAATAAGTTAGGAGAACTAGGTTGAAGGAACTCTAAGACAGTAAGCTAAGTTTCAAAGTTAGTAGTAAGAGAGAGAACAGTGGTGAAGGACATTTTAGAGTTTAGTGGGAAGATATGGTTGGAGTTTAGATCTGTTAGGAGCAGATGCATTGAGAAAGTATGTGTTGCTGAATGATAAGAGAAGATTGAGGGTGTTTGAGTATCTATATTTACAGTTCCCAGCAGGGAGATCAAGGTAATTATAGGTGTATTTTTTATAATCAAAAGTTTGAAAGTCAGGGATTAGAGGTAGGACTGAGAGTTGGAAAAAGTGACACTAGTGGTGATAGATGGAAGTACAAGCAAAGAGTTCAAAGCTTTGGGGAAAATGGATGAAGTAACTAAGGACATTAACACTTCAGTCTATTAAAACAACAGTGAGAAGCAATTTAACTCTTTCAACATTGATAGTTATTAAAGCCATAAATATATCGCATTTGATTATAAGGGAACCAATAGCTCCAGCACCAATTTTAGAGGAAAATACTTATTAGGGTTAGGATGGGGACGTTCCTCCCACATGGAGAGATAATTATGGAGAAGAAGTATTGTTATCAGGACCAGATGTAGAAGCTGTTGCACCTAGTCAAAGGAGGTATAGTTTGTACAACGATATGAAGTGGAAGAGGGTTATGAGTGATTGTTCATTTATTTTGCGTAATGTTACAGAGAAAGACCAGGGAGAATATATGTGTACTTATCTAGTGCAAGCATTAAAATTTGTTCCGCTTCCACAGTCACCGAGGGAGTTCAGGAGGAGTAGATTACCGTAGTCACTCCAACAGTAGATAATACACAGAGGATATCGGGAACTTTCCCACTAGAAGTAGTTAAGGGTGTTAATACATCAACTAAATCAACTACTTTAATGGTAACTTTGGAAGGGATTAATGATGCGACGGCAATAACAAATGTAGGAAGTATGACACCGACACCGACAACAACTTTTCTGAAATTAAAGGGGGTAGCAAGAAGGACTCAGGGGTTTATGATACGGATAGAGAGTGCTGTCAATATAGATTCATCTGAAATAGTGAAGGATACTATCATGGAGGCACAGGATGAGGTCTTTGATTTTAATGACAGACAAGGAGAGGTATCTGATCAGTACCGCTCGTTAGGGAAGAGAGAAACTAAATGGATGGGTTTGATTCTTCTGTTGTGAAAATTAGAGATAGATGGGCAGGTAGGAATCTTTGGTTCCAGCAGCTCATTCTGTAAGATCAGTGAGGAATCTTGAGGGTCCATGTCTGTTGAGAATTCCAGCCAAACATTTTAGAGACGGTCGCTCGACCTCTATCAAGTATGTGTCAATCTTATGCTTTTTCATGACTGTTGTATCAGCAACAACGATCAGTAACAGATAAAATAATGTCGTTGTCAAAACATTTGTTTAAGCCTAGGGTTGGGTGTTATTGGGTTAAGTGAATTAACTTGTGTGAATTTGTTAAATGGGAAGAAAAATCAGGTAACAGCGAACCCTGAAGCATTGGAGGTTAAACCATTGAGGGCTAAAAGTTGTTTTTGTTCTAATAAAACATATGATGTAAGGGGTATGTTTATGGGAATATCAGATTGTGATGATTATATGATAACTTTGGGTAAGCATGACCTTTAGGGTAGTAATGATAAATATGTTACTTTTTATGTTCCAGTTAGTAAGAAGAGCAGGACTTTGATGGTTAAAAGATTAGCTTTTGCCTGACAATGTGACTATGGGGAATTTTATACTATGGGGAATTTTATAGATATTTGGAGGGTTTGTGGTGATGAAATATATATTCTTACCCTATTGATGGACAGGATGTTGTTACATGTCAACGTTGAAGCTTCCATATGAGGTTTTTTACCATTAAAAGAGGGGTAGCACCGAACACAGATCAATCTGAATCTAGGGTTGAAAATAGGGTGAAAAGAGACATGGCGACATGTCATAGTCTTCAAGCCTATCATTGAAGGATAAATCTAAGGGAGAAGGAGGGACTTTTTCCATGGTATGGTGTAACATTTGGGAAGATCATATTGATAATGTTAGTTATACTTTGAGTCCAGATAGTTCAGATATTATCACTAGGGTTATATATGCATTGAAGAATATAAGGGATGCATTTGGTAGATCTGAAGGAGCTGGATGGTCAGCGAAGTCTTGGTTGCAAGATCAGTTAGGCCAGTAGGAGCAGTGATGGATTACATTTTAATAGCAGGTTTGATAACACTGTGTGTGATGTTTGTAATTTGTTACTGACCTTTGAGAAAGCTATGATATTAAGATAGGTTGGAATAGTGATGCCTGGAGACAACACTCAGATGCCGTTGTTGACTGTTCCTGATCTGGATGAAGATGGACAAGGGGGTCTGGATGGAGTATTAATGGATAAATATCCTTGTTGATCATTTTTCAATTTTTTTTCAATATTAGGGTGATTTTAGTATGATTTTACGAATCAAAGGGGGGAAGTGTATGAATGAATAATTATCCTAGTTCATTGTTCTATCATGTATATTGATTCATAAATCATTTATATATAATTTTTATATTCTTAGTTGATATTGATGTTTAATTTGAAAGGGTTGTTTTGCAAAAGATACTGTTTGGTCTTTTATTTTCTTCCAGAAGCATTTGGGGGAATATGTGGAGATTGAAATACTCAAACAAGGACAATATGAAAGGACAATGACTGGAGGAGATGAAACAAGGAGGGTGTGGAAAGGTTCCCATTCCATCATCAACAATCCATTGGAAGTCGAGACTACGGGGAGATGAAGTGTAGTGGACTACATTCCAGTGTCTGCAATGAAATATAGACATATTTGCATGTGTAATACATAATTTGTGTCATATTCTTAGGTGTTAATTTTTGTAGAATGATATTTGATGTTATTGGATACATGTGGGGATCTTAGATGTTTTTGTTTATTTCGTTGATGCTTAGGGACAGGGAGTCTAGGCAGGGAGAGGTCCACTGTAGGGTCCAATGGGTTGACCAGCCTTAGAGTGGACATTTTTTGGATAGGATTTTGTTTGCAGGGGCTTACATGTGTATTTAATTGCATCATAGTTTCAAATGCATTGATAGGGATTTATGAGTTTATCTGGAGTATCTAGGTGGTTGCCTGGGGCAGAGGAACCGTGAGAGAATTTTACTGTCTTGATTGATGGATGGATATCTGGAAAGATGGCTGCCGGACAGTTTTTCGCTCTCACACTCCATAAAGATTTGTTCATATTTCATAATAATGTATTCACACTTCATAAACATTTGTTCATATTTCATAGAAAGGTATTTACACTCTAGAGAAAAATTATTTTTTGGTTTAATGTTAAAGATACTCAATAAGATAAATTGTTACTAGTCATAATCCTATTCTGTTTGTTTTCGAGACTTTTAGTTAGTCTCGAAGGGGGGAAATGTAGTGTATTAAAGATTATGACTTTCTTAATGGAACCAGAGGATGTTTATCTTAGTTCAAATGTAGCCGTTTGTAGGGTGACGCCCCAGGGGAGACCGGTGATTGGACGAAAGAGGGAGCAACCCATTTTTGCCATTGTTTATAAGTAGGAGCTAGACAAAGAGGCGGCAGAAGCATTCAGATTAATTTGGGACGGTGCTTCTCCAGACACCGCGGGTCTGTAACTCATGCTGTAAGCTTGTGATATGAATAAATCTTATGATCCAGGTTCAGTATGAGCGGACTCCTTTGTTCATCAGCAATAATTGCCAGCATTTACTCGATACGACAGTGTCCTTGTTGATATGTAAGTACTGTACATATTTTCATATCTTTCACATGTTTATGTCTGAAAACGCACTCTGCGACGATAATGTCATCTTTTATGGTTATGCCAATTGTAGTTTATACCGCGAGCTAGCAACTGTGAGCTTGCTTGCTCTGTTTTCAGTGTCATATCATTTCGGACATTTAGCCTTATATTTGCATCGGATTATGTCCCATAGTGCTTCGTTTATATGCCCTGGAGTTATATAGATGCATGCTATATTGTTTATGTGGGTATTACATTGGATTTCGCTGTTTAGAGGTATTCAAGTTCATTGTGCAGTTGTAGCCCTGTATTGAAGATGGCGGTGCTATGCTTTGTAGTATACTGTACGTGCAGCGGCACCCCTCTGATCTGTAATTAGTGTAGTCACGTTGTATGGCGCTGTATTGTCTTTTATATAACTGGTTGTTTGGATTCTGGATGCTGATTGGACGAGCAACGTTCCAAGTCACACCTTTACACACATTATAATTCTTCAACCATTCTCCATAAGAATATCATGTTCATGTTGCTGTCCGAATCATCTCTTGTATTTATCTCAACTCGCACATTATTTCCCCTTGCTTCTAGCCTAGCATTTAGTTTGGTACAGCGGGGGTTAATATAAGCCTCACTGTCTGCCTGTCCGATATTTCACTTTCGAATTTCGATCTCTGTAGTACCATACATAGAGTGAACTTTTTCTGAGCCAGTCGAAATAACACATCAACATCATTATCATGGATATATCCAAGTAAATGCCAATAGAAAAAAAGCTCAAACAAACGAAAATGCAGCTAGTGTACTGTCATTCCAGGTTCAATGTTTGACGTGACTGAGTTAGTTGAAGTTGGCTAGCTAGCTAGTTAGCTAGCAATTGACAAGAACGTTATCCAGCCTGGAAGAATGAAATTGTATGAATTGACTTATCAAAGGTTTTAATGAAAATATGTAATTCATTGTTATTTGAATATGTTGGTAACAGTTTTATAAAAGCAATAAGGCACGCGAGGCAGTGCTGTATCATGAATACAGGCACAGGTAAATGGGTTGACCGAACAACGCCATTTACCTGTGACTGTATTCATGATACAGCACTGCCTCGCGTGCCTTATTGCTGAAGTATAGCACTAAGCCATTATAGCCATGTTATTATTACTTGCATATTGTTTATAGTATAGTGAATTAGAGATTGTATTATGTATATATCTGTCATTCACTATTGTATCTTCCTTTCTCTATTTACTTGCAGACCACGCACACACTCTTGGTTATCACAAGCTGTCAATCAAATCCTTAAAGTGCCCTAGCCCATGTACTACATACAATGTGCTGTGCTGTCCTGTACTGTGAATCTTCAGTGTCATTAAACCACTTCGACTATAATCCTCTGTCTTGTCATCTGTGCCCTTACCAGCACATGGGAACCAACACAATGTAAAACCTAACCTAAAGAATATACAGTCCACCAAAGTCCTAAGTTACACAGACGAATGGAGAAACATTAGTCATCACATTATTCTATGATATTCAGAATTCCAACCATTCTTCAGTTCTCAATTGCATTCTCAATTGAGTATCCCAATTGAGAAGGCAAACAGCCAATACCATGCCAGCCTGGAGTATTCATTAGAATAGGAGAAGTTTGACCTTTCTACTGAGTCTTGATAATCGTAATGTTCAGCGAGTGTTGGGCACAACCCCTGAAGAGATACAGTTGAAGTCTGAAGTTTACATACACCTTAGACAAATACATTTAAACTCAGTTTTTCACAATTCCTGACATTTAATCCTAGTAAAAATTCCCTGTTTTAGGTAGGTTAGGATCACCACTTTATTTTAAGACTGTGAAATGTAATAATAATAGTAGAGAGAATGATTTATTTCAGCATTTATTTATTTCATCACATTCCTAGTGGGTCAGAATGTCACACCCTGGCTCTGGGGACTCTATATGTTGAGCCAGGGTGTGTAAATTCTATGTGTTTATGTTCTGTGTGGGAGTTCTAGTTGTGGTATTTCTATGTTGGCCAGAGTGGCTCCCAATCAGAGGCAACGAGTGTCAGCTGTTGCTGGTTGTCTCTGATTGGGAGCCATATTTAAACAGTCTGTTTCCCTTAGTGTTTGTGGGATCTTGTTTCCGTTTGGTTTGTTTCCGTGTTAACCGTAGGACAGCACGTTTCGTTTATTGTTTTGTTGTTATATTATCACTAAAGATAATAAAGTTAAGTATGTTTGCAACTAACGCTGCGCATTGGTCTACTCTCTATAACGATCGTGACACAGAAGTTTACATACACTCAATTAGTATTTGGTAGCATTGCCTTTAAATTGTTTAACTTGGGTCAAACGTTTCGGGTAGCCTTCCACAAGCTTCCCACAATAAGTTCCTCCTGACAGAGCTGGTGTAACTGAGTCAGGTTTGTAGGCCTCCTTGCTCGCACACGCTTTTTTAGTTCTGCCCACAAATTGGATTGAGGTCAGGGCTTTGTGATGGCCACTCCAATACCTTGACTTTGTTGTCCTTAAGCCATTTTGCCACAACTTTGGAAGTATGCTTGGGGTCATTGTCCATTTGGAAGACCCATTTGCGACCAAGCTTTAACTTCCTGACTGATGTCTTGAGATGTTGCTTCAATATATCCACATAATTTTCCTTCCTCATGATGCCATCTATTTTTGTGAAGTGCACCAGTCCCTCCTGCAGCAAAGCACCCCACAGCATGATGCTGCCACCCCCGTGCTTGAAATGGTGTTCATCGGCTTGCAAGCTACCCCCTTTTTCCTCCAAACATAACGATGGTCATTATGGCCAAACAGTTCTATTTTTGTTTCATCAGACCAGAGGACATTTCTCCGAAAAGTTCAATCTTTGTCCCCATATGCAGTTGCAAACCGTAGTCTGGCTTTTTTATGGCGGTTTGGAGCAGTGGTTTCTTCCTTGCTGAGTGGCCTTTCAGGTTATGTCGATATAGGACTCGTTTTACTGTGGATATAGATAATTTTGTACCTGTTTCCTCCAGCATCTTCACAAGGTCCTTTACTGTTGTTCTGGCATTGATTTGCACTTTCTGCACCAAAGTACATTCATCTCTAGGAGACAGAACGCGTCTCCTTCCTGACCGGTATGACAGCTGCGTGGTCCCATGGTGTTTATACTTGCATACTATTGTTTGTACAGATGAACGTGATACCTTCAGGCATTTGGAAATTGCTCCCAAGGATGAACCAGACTTGTGGAGGTCTACACATTTTTTTCTGATGTCTTGGCTGATTTATTTTTATTTTCCCATGATGTCAAGCAAAGAGGCACTGAGTTTGAAGGTAGGCCTTGAAATACATCCACAGGTACACATCCAATCGACTCAAATTATGTCAATTAGCCTATCAGAAGCTTCTAAAGCCATGACATCATTTTCTGGAATTTTCCAAGCTGTTTAAAGGCACAGTCAATTTAGTGAATGTAAACTTCTGACCCACTGGAATTGTGATACAGTGAATTATATTATATATATTATATATATATGAAATAATCTCTGTAAACAATTGTTGGAAAAATTACTTGTATCACGCACAAAGTAGATGTCCTAACCGACTTGCCAAAACTATAGTTTGTTAACAAGAAATTTGTGGAGCGATTGAAAAACGAGTTTTAATGACTCCAACCTAAGTGTATGTAAACTTCTGACTTCAACTGTAGATACATCCAGAGACTCTCCACACGAGTCATCTTTGAATGATCCAGCAAAAATCGAAAGACTATTAGCAAGATGTTCCTTTGACTTCCAATTTTACATACCGGCGGCTACAGGGAAACCAAGTTTATTGTGTTAAACAATAAAGTCTGAGATACAGAAACTCACCAGAATTTTGAGAAGTGAATACAACACTATCTATAGGGGATATTGGAAACAGAAGAACTCTAGATTAATCTCCAGACAGACAGACACTTAATTTAAACCCTTCATCAATCAAACAGTCATATTGAAATGTGATTGTGTTCATGTGATGTTCTGCTGAACCTACTCAGAACGCAAACACAATTTCATGTTAATCCCACCCAGAAACAAATTATCAGTGCAATTGGTCCTGAAGCACTGTTACTCTGGTATCATGTTGTCTATAAGCAACACATCAATAATGGTTCTTTATTAGCCTTCACAAGTCCAAGTATATACAGTGTCTTGCAAAAGTATTCATCCCCCTTGCCGTTTTTCCTATTTTGTTTTATTACAACCTGTAATTTAAATGGGTTTTTATTTGGATTTCATGTAATGTACATACACAAAATAGTCCAAATTGGTGAAGTGGAATGAAAAAAATAACTTTATGGAAATGTTGTGCGTGCATATGTATTCACCCCCTTTGCTATGAAGCCCCTAAATAAGATCTGGTGCAACCAATTACCTTCAGAAGTCACATAATTAGTTAAATAAAATCCACCTGTGTGCAATCTAAGTGTCACATGATCTGTCACATGATCTCAGTATATATACACCTGTTCTGAAAGGCCCCAGAGTCTGCAACATCACTAAGCAAGGGGCACCAGCAAGCAAGTGGCACCATGAAGACCAAGGAGCTCTCCAAACAGGTCAGGGACAAAGTTGTGGAGAAGTACAGATCAGGGTTGGGTTATAGAAAAATATCAGAAACTTTGAACATCCCACGGAGCACCATTAAATCCATTATTAAAAAATGGAAAGAATATGACTAACCTGCCAAGAGAGGGCCGCCCACCAAAACTCACGGACCAGGCAAGGAGGGCATTAATCAGAGAGGCAACAAAGAGACCAAAGATAACCCTGAAGGAGCTGCAAAGCTCCACAGCGGAGATTGGAGTATCTGTCCATGGGACCACTTTAAGCCTTACACTCCACAGAGCTGGGCTTTACAGAAGAGTGGCCAGAAAAAAGCCATTGCTTAAAGAAAAGAAATAAGCAAACACGTTTGATGTTCACCAAAAGGCATGTGGGAGACTCCCCAAACATATGGAAGAAGGTACTCTGGTCAGATGAGACTAAAATTGAGCTTTTTCACCATCAAGGAAAACGCTATGTCTGGCACAAAACCAACACCTCTCATCACCCCGAGAAACCCATCCTCACAGTGAAGCATGGTGGTGGCAACATCATGCTGTGGGGATGTTTTTCATTGGCAGGGACTGAGAAACTGGTCAGAAATGATGGATGGTGCTAAATACATGGAAATTCTTGAGGGGGGTGAATAGTTATGCACGCTCAAGTTTTCTGTTTTATTGTCTTATTTATTGTTTGTTTCACAAGAAAAAATATTTTGCATCTTCAAAGTGGTAGGCATGTTGTGTAAATCAAATGAGAAAAAAAAAGAAAAAAAAAATCTATTTTAATTCCAGGTTGTAAGGCAACAAAATAGGAAAAATGCCAAGGGGGGTGAATACTTTTCGCAAGCCACTGTAATACACAGAATTCTCCCTCTCACCTGTTTCTCTGTATTGACTACTCATCTATTTCTCTGTATTGACTACTCGTCTATTTCCTTGTCCTAATCTTTTTCTTCATTAAAAACCTATCGAATATTAAAACAGAAGTTCCACATTTTTGCTTGACTATGATTTACACCCACTTCCAACAAAACCCCTAAAATTAGGCATGTATGGTCTACAATGTTCCATCCATTCAAATAAGTGAACATAGACATCAGTGAGTAGCAATATATTAACATCAGGTTGGGTAGCATTGTGTTTCTTTGTCCTTTTTTTAAACATAAATTATCAAAGCTTCAAAAATGATTCCCATAGGATTTTATAAAACTCAATATGCAGCGGCAGCCTACTGTAAGAAAAAACAGAGTAAGCTTGGAAAGATTCCGATGTCTGCATGAGAAATCTATTAGGCTACAAACTGTCAGTGAGAAGCGAAAAGGATCGGACCCAAGCCCTCACTATCAGAGCAAACATCTGTAGCCTATCCTGACCGTGTCTTGAATAAACTGTGCAGTTTATTTTCTTAAAACGTATTTGAAATAGTATATTAGCGTATTTGTCTATGATTTATGAATAACCCATACGCTAGAATAAAAGCCATACCTGTTCTTCTTGCTTTTGAGTCACTTTCACTGGCGCATTTGGCTCCTTGGGAGAAGTCATGATAACTAACTACAGCGGTAAGATCACAGCTGTCAAGCCCAAACAGACAGGTGCGGAGTGCTGCGAACCGTGCCGCACTTTCAATTTCAATGCAGAGAGAGAGAGAGAGAGAGAGAGAGAGAGAGAGAGAGAGAGAGAGAGAGAGAGAGAGAGAGAGAGAGAGAGAGAGAGAGAGAGAGAAATACACACCAATCCTCCGAGATGTGACACAGATGACGTCCTTTCTTGTCTTTACAGTAATGAAGGAGACTATGAGTAGAATTTGGTGAACCAATCAGCGCTGCACCTGACTGCATGCAATAGAATAGCTTCAGTGAGGAGAGAGTGACATTTGGTGAGCTGTCGAGCAATTCAGTTTTGCCTGCTTCCTCTTGTGTATCATCATCATCATCATGGGCATCAGCATCAGCATCACACCTGTTCTCTGACCACTTCTGGACCAGTGATGCTGCTACTGAATGTGACTGATGAAACTTAAAGAGTGTAAATAAACATGTATTTCCAATATCCCCCTACAGTAATAATATGGTAGATTGAGGGTAAAAACGAAATGGTTAGCCTAAAATAAAAAAATTAACTGTTGTGAGTCAGATTTCTTAGGTTTCTTAGGTGATCTTTTTTCTTACTTTATGAATAATTCAATATTTTGGATTGAACTTAACAGTCATCTACACTCTGCAACTAAGGTGTTCTCTGAATGAGGCAACTATGCAAATAGGGTTGGAAAGGAAAGCGAGAGTTGCAAACACTAAAAATACAGGATTCATAAACACCATCATTGCACTTCCTTAAAATCTTTCTAATTTTGTCTCTCTCTCTTACAATCTTTTATTTATTTTCTGTAACACAATTAACCTTGAGCTACTCAGGAACTAGTCTAGTCAATCTCTGCGTTTTCATAACGCATACGGTAAAAGCAGAACGATAAGATTGTTAACCCTTATGAAAAGCAGCATCGACAGCAAGGTAAGACAACGTTGCTGGTGAGAACTGGGAAACTTCAGATACCACTGAAGTGTGTGGAGTTTTAACATAGAATCAGAAGCTTCTGCTAAACACTCCAGCTAAATGAATTACTATCAAACTGACAGGGCCATACTTCAGTGACACCAAAGGTAAGATGACAGCGTAGGTATTTCAACATTTCAGACCCACCATGAACAACCAGTGATGGACAGCAGTTTTCAGAACCAATGAAAAATGGTGAACTGTAGACAGCTCCATTGAGAGAGTTTAGCACCACAGAAAATGAACAGTGAATGGACAGCTCCCATTGACAGATTTCAGCACCACATAAGATGGACAGCTTCATTGACAGATTTCTGCGCCACATGAAATGGACAGCAAATGGACTGCTTCACTGGCAGCAATGGAAGATTTCAGTAGATCAGTACAAGGTATGTTGTGGAACTAGCTCCTTCTATAGTTCCTCAAATCAATGAAATCTAGCTTGTCATAACCAAACAGCTATTCTCATAATCTGTTTGACATCTGTAGCATACACTATTTCAAACAGTTTAGGATATAAATTGGTGCTTAACAAATTTACAAAATGGTAAATAGATCAAAATGAATAGATCTCATAATTAGGAAGGAATTCAGAATACTGCAGTGACACAATGCGAGGTGTGTATGAGACTTGAAACCTCTCTCTCTTCACCCTGTTTTCGGTCACTTCCATTAATAAATGCCCTCAAGTCATTCACTGAGGCACCGAAACACTACTGAAAGATAAAGCAACTCTGATCAGACACCACTGTCAATGGATCCTAATTATTCCGTTTCCTATCATTACCTACAGTTTATTTGGAGCCACACTGATTTACGGATAGAAGGATGTAGTTGCATTTGGACCATAAACACTCTGAATTAAAAACAACACACTTCTGATACAGTGGAGTGGGCTAGACAACAACAGACAGGCCGAGCCAAACGACAGCAGAGCCTCAGACACAGTGATGGGTGGAGGGATTGATTATCACAGCCTAGGTAGGTTCCTGGCAACATCTATCTTCCTCCTGCAGCAGACAGGGGGGACAACAACAGAACAGACGTTTAATTGGAGAAATCTAACAATGATGGGTCAGGGGAGGCCAGGGGAGGATACTTTTCTAGCCGTTTGAAAATGAAAATACCATTAGGCATCTAAGCATGCATACACAATGGCTGTCTGGAGGTACATTTGTTATTTATTCCTATTACTTTTTCCTCTTCGTCCAAAAACACAATTATAGCAGTGGTCTTAACACTAGAGCCTTCACTCTGTGTTGACCATCCTGTCAGTCCATGATCAGTCAATCCACAGTGCTCCCCCAGCATGCATGCTAGCTCCCTCCAGTGATCTCCAAGGGAAGCCACACCGTTGCATGTTGGTCAGCAGCATCATCATCATGAGCATCAGCATCACACCTGTTCTCTGACCACTTCTGGACCAGTGATGCTGCTACTGAATGTGACTGATGAAACTTAAAGAGTGTAAATAAACACGTATTTCCAATATCCCCCTACAGTAATAATATGGTAGATTAAATATGAGGGTAAAATCGAAATGGTTAGCCCAAAAAAAATAAAAATAAACTGTTGTGAGTCAGATTTCTTAGGTCATGTTTTCCTGATCTTTTTTCATACTTTATGAATAATTCAATATTTTGGATTGAACTTAAGAGTCATCTACACTCTGCAACTAAGGTGTTCTCTGAATGAGGCAACTATGCAAATAGGGTTGGAAAGGAAAGCAAGAATTGCAAACACTAAAAATACAGTATTCATGGACAAAATCTTTCTAATTTTGTCTCTCTCTTACAATCTTTAATTTATTTTCTGTAACACAATTAAGCCCAACTAATGAGACAATCCTTAATGTTTTATCACATTGACATTGTTAATTAATGTTGACTCTGTTCCTTATCCTCTCCTACTCTCCTCCCTCCTAAGTCTTCGCAAGTCTTGTCCAAGGCTAATTAATGTTGAACCACGTTTTGCCCTCTATACTGTCCTGTGGTCCCTGTGATGCCAGTGTGTGCAGGGCCAGTGTCTGCTGCTTTGTGTTGTTTTCCCCACAGTACTCATGGGAGCACACGGTTCTGTCCTTCAACCACAGAGCCTAATTTTAGAAGTCTGCCAGCCCAGCTCTCACCTCCTCCCCACTTGACAATGAGCTGTGAGGAGCCTTCCGCTCTGAGACCTGATGTGTCACTACCTATTCAGCTCACTTTGAGCAGCCAGCACCCCAGCCCTATCGCCAGCACTGAATCACGGTTCTGCATTGTTGGTGAAGGTGGTTAAAGTTTTAAGAATGGGAATATGAGGTTTTAAATGACCTTGGTTTTGTTATTATACCTTGGCCTTCTATTATTATGCTTTACAGGTTCTTCTTTATCCAGTTAAAGTGGTTCCAGGTGCTCATGCATCCATTTAGAACCACCGATTATGAGGCACTGGTGCTACAGAATTTTAAAAGATTCTGTTTAAAAATTTAAAAGATTGGAGCTCTTGACTTTTCCTAACTTTATAAACTACTTATGATGTAGTCTGGTGGTCTGGTAAATAATATTGTGTACTGATTTCATTGATAAGCAGCTAATCTATCTGCAGGTTGAGGGAACACATATCCTCACCTCTTGAGAGAGATGCTAAAGGTAAGGAGAGCTGAAACCTCAAAGCTACAAAGTGATAACAACAAACATTTATACAGGTCATTTAGTCTAATTAATATGGCCTCCAGTGGGGGTTACTGCTGCACTCTGATTAGCAAAGATTAATGTTTGTGATGCTGACCATTGACAAAAGGCATTTTTGATGATGATTCAATGATCTGGTGGTCCCTCTGTTGAAGCCCCCATTCAGAGGAGGTCAGAGAGTAATTGACAGTGACTGGTCTAGCAAATGGGGGTTAGTTTTGGGGGCCGTTATTACTTCTCGTTATTTATGAGCTATGCAGACAACGGCAATGGGTCTCTAAAAATATAGTCTTGAATGGATTACTGTCACGATCGTCTGAAGGAGGAGACCAATGCGCAGCGTTGCGAGTGAACATGATTTATTAAATAACGTACTCACGAAAACAAAACAAAAGACGATACGTGAAGTCCTCAAGTTACAAAATACTGACACACGGAACATGTAACCAGGAAACAATAACCCACAAAACAAAGGAGAAAACACACAGAATATATATGGCTCCCAATCAGAGATAACGAGCCGACAGCTGACACTCGTTACCTCCGATTGGGAGTCACAGACCAATCACCATAGACACAAACAAAATGAAACTCACCCATCCCCAACACCACCAAATGAAATACACCCAAACACATGAAAATGAACAACCCTGGCTCAATTCTCAAAGTCCATAGAGCCAGAGTGTCACAGTACCCCCCCCTAAAGGTGCGAACTCCGGGCGCACCAACATCAGGACTAGGGGAGGGTCTGGGTGGGCGTCTGTCCATGGTGGCGGCTCTGGCCCCGGTCGTGATCCCCACCCCACCACAGTCACAACCTGCTTCGGTAGCCTCCTCCCAATGACCACCCTCCAACTAACCCCACCTGGACTAAGGGGCAACACCGGACTAAGGGGCAGCATCGGCCTAAGGGGCAGCACCGGGATAAGGGGCAGCACCGGGATAAGGGGCAGCACCGGGCTAAGGGGCAGCACCGGACTAAGGGGCTGCACCGGACTACGGGGCAGTACCGGACTAAAGGGCAGTACAGGACTAAGGGGCAGCACCGGGCTAAGGGGCGGCACCGGACTCAGGGGCAGCACCGGGCTAAAGGGCAGCACCGGACTAAGGGGCAGCACCGGGCTAAGGGGCATCACCTGACTAGATGGCGGATCCTGGCTGGCTGGCTCTGGCGGATCCTGGCGGGACGGCTCTGGCGGATCCTGGCGGGACGGCTCTGGCGGATCCTGGCTGGACGGCTCTGGCGGATCCTGGCTGGACGGCTCTGGCGGATCCTGGCGGGACGGCTCTGGCGGATCCTGGCTGGACGGCTCTGGCGGATCCTGGCTGGACGGCTCTGGCGGATCCTGGCTGGACGGCTCTGGCGGATCCTGGCTGGACGGCTCTGGCGGATCCTGGCGGGACGGCTCTGGCGGATCCTGGCGGGACGGCTCTGGCGGATCCCGGCTGGACGGCTCTGGCGGATCCCGGCTGGACGGCTCTGGCGGATCCCGGCTGGACGGCTCTGGCGGATCCCGGCTGGACGGCTCTGGCGGATCCCGGCTGGACGGCTCTGGCGGACCCCGGCTGGACGGCTCTGGCGGACCCCGGCTGGACGGCTCTGGCGGACCCCGGCTGGACGGCTCTGGCGGATCCCGGCTGGACGGCTCTGGCGGATCCCGGCTGGACGGCTCTGGCGGATCCCGGCTGGACGGCTCTGGCGGATCCCGGCTGGACGGCTCTGGCGGATCCTGGCTGGCTGACGGATCTGGCTGCTCATGGCTGGCTGACGGATCTGGCTGCTCATGGCTGGCTGACGGATCTGGCTGCTCATGGCTGGCTGACGGATCTGGCTGCTCATGGCTGGCTGAAGGATCTGGCTGCTCATGGCTGGCTGACGGATCTGGCTGCTCATGGCTGGCTGACGGATCTGGCTGCTCATGGCTGGCTGACGGATCTGGCTGCTCATGGCTGGCTGACGGATCTGGCTGCTCATGGCTGGCTGACGGATCTGGCTGCTCATGGCTGGCTGACGGATCTGGCTGCTCATGGCTGGCTGACGGATCTGGCTGCTCATGGCTGGCTGACGGGTCTGGCTGCTCATGGCTGGCTGACGGGTCTGGCTGCTCATGGCTGGCTGACGGGTCTGGCTGCTCATGGCTGGCTGACGGATCTGGCTGCTCATGGCTGGCTGACGGATCTGGCTGCCCATGGCTGGCTGACGGATCTGGCTGCTCATGGCTGGCTGACGGATCTGGCTGCTCATGGCTGGCTGACGGATCTGGCTGCTCATGGCTGGCTGACGGGTCTGGCTGCTCATGGCTGGCTGACGGATCTGGCTGCTCATGGCTGGCTGACGGATCTGGCTGCTCATGGCTGGCTGACGGATCTGGCTGCTCATGGCTGGCCGACGGATCTGGCTGCTCATGGCTGGCTGACGGATCTGGCTGCTCATGGCTGGCTGACGGGTCTGGCTGCTCATGGCTGGCTGACGGGTCTGGCTGCTCATGGCTGGCTGACGGATCTGGCTGCTCATGGCTGGCTGATGGTGCTGGCTGGGAGACTGGCGGTGGAGGCGGACCCCAGCCTCGGATCGCAGTCATCACCTCCAGCAGGGCGGCTCCCATCTGCAGGAGCTGCTCTTTCTGGGCCCGAACCCGAGCTTCCAGTCTAGTATGGGCTGCGTCGGCTCCTGCTGATTCCATAGCAGGTGTATGATTCTGTCTGGCGGAAGGCTCTAGCGGCTCCTGTCTGGCGGAAGGCTCTGAAGGCTCATGGCAGACGGGCGGCTTTGCAGGCTCAGTACAGACGGGCGGCTTATGCAGCGCTTGACAGACGGGCAGTTCAGACGCCATAGGGCCGACAGGCAGTTCAGGCGCCGTTGGGCAGACGGCCAGTTCAGGCGCCGTTGGGCAGACGGCAGACTCTGGCCGACTGGTGACGCACCCCGTAGGATTCGTGCGTGGAGCAGGAACAGGCCGGGCTGGGCTGGCGACGCGCACCTTATCCCTGATGCGAGTGGCCGGAACAGGCCGGGCCGGGCTGGCGACGCACATCGTGGACCTGGTGCGTGGAGTAGGAACAGACCGGTCCGTACCGGGAACACCCACCACTGGCCTTAACTGGGGATCAAGAACGGACCGGACCAGACTGGGAACACACTTCAGTCTCTCATGCCGTGCCACAACAACTTCCCTCCTTCCACTCGCCAATGGCTCCCGTACTCCGTTAGCCTTCTCTCCTTTTCTCCCTGTGGCAGCCTCCTGCTGCCCAGCTGCCCAAGCCATGTGCCCCCCCCCAAAAATGTCTTGGGGTTGCCTCTCTTCCACGGGCTTCCAGCCTTGCCTTCGCGCTGCCTCCTCGTACCACCTCCTCTCGGCTTTGGCTGCCTCCAGCTCTTCACGAGGGAGGCGATATTCTCCCGGTTGTGCCCAAGGATCCTTTCCGTCCAATAACTCTTCCCATGTCCAGACCCTCGGCTCCTGGACACGCTTGTTACGCTGCTTGGTCCTTTTGTGGTGGGTTATTCTGTCACGATCGTCTGAAGGAGGAGACCAATGCGCAGCGTTGCGAGTGAACATGATTTATTAAATAACGTACTCACGAAAACAAAACAAAAGACGATACGTGAAGTCCTCAAGTTACAAAATACTGACACACGGAACATGTAACCAGGAAACAATAACCCACAAAACAAAGGAGAAAACACACAGAATATATATGGCTCCCAATCAGAGATAACGAGCCGACAGCTGACACTCGTTACCTCCGATTGGGAGTCACAGACCAATCACCATAGACACAAACAAAATGAAACTCACCCATCCCCAACACCACCAAATGAAATACACCCAAACACATGAAAATGAACAACCCTGGCTCAATTCTCAAAGTCCATAGAGCCAGAGTGTCACAATTACACCTCTCAAAAAAAGTAACACAAAATAACGAGGCTATATACAGGGCGTACTGTTACCTTGTCAATGTGCGGGGGTACAGGTTAGTTGAGGTAATTGAGGTAATATGTACATGTAGGTAGGGGTATTTATTTTAGAGGAGAGGAGGAGGAGAGAGAGAGCGAGAGGAGGAGAGAGGTCAAGAGAGAAAGAGACAGAGGGAGAGAGAGAGAGAGAGAGAGAGGAGGAGGAGGAGGAGGAAAGAGAGAAATAAACGTGTTTACTCTTCAAGACCTCAGAGAACAAACTGAATCATCGTAATGATGTTTGTACTAATTACTAAGCAGTGTAGGCACCTCCTCCCGTCTCTTAAAGGGAAATATGCTTTTATAAAGCATACATGGCAATCTAATTTAATGTGTATAATTTATTTATATATATGCCATTTAGCAGATTTTTTTATCCAAGCGACTTCATGCGTGCATACATTTTACATATGGGTGGCCTGGGAAATCTAACCCTGGTGGTGCAAGCTGTCAATCAAATCCTTAAAGTGCCCTAGCCCATGTACTACATACAATGTGCTGTGCTGTCCCATGCCTGTACTGTGAATCTTCAGCGTCATTAAACCACCTCGACCATAATCCTCTGTCTTGTCATCTGTGCCCTTACCAGCACACGGGAGCGATCACAAAGTAAAACCTAACGTAAAGAATATACAGTCCAACTGAGTCATACAGGACCACATTTATGAAGCAGTCACAATAAATACACACAATTAATATCACCATTCTACAGAGCATTCTTCCACAGTAAGTTGAGTCTGAATACAAAGTGTGTGGCCATGCAGCCCCTTGAGAAACACTGTATAGTACTACTCGCACATGCAGTATAAATAGTTTCCGTTCCTTCCCATCAGACACTCTGTTTGTACTGGGGCTGCCTGCATCTCACTCACTCTGTGGAACGTCTCTGAAAACTCCATAGAGTTATCTCTATGCTGGTATACACTCTATCTAAAGGGAGATCCCAGTAGGACAGCCTGCATGCCTGCTTATTTGTATTAAACTGATGCTCTTCTCATGGTCATGGAAAGCCTATTCCCTATTATTGTAGAGTCAAAGCCAGTCTCAGTAGAGCGACTACCCGCTTGCACCAGTCATCTGTGGGGAAATGGTAAACTCGCCCTTCTAGAGAGTAGAGTAGAGCAGGGAACATAAGCCTGGCTCAGTGATGGGAGCTTGAAATAGAAACAAACCAATATTAGTGAGGAACTTGCGTAGGCTATATGTGTGGGTAGGTGATAACTCCAGTTATTTTGAACAAGTTCGCTCCTAATATTGATTCAAGATTATGTAATATTTTCAAAATATTGTTGTATTGTGTTTGAGGCTCAATAGGCTCAATAAAGTTAATAATTAACTTATTCCCCTTTCCAAACATGCACCACCTGAATCAAATCAGTCATTTTGCAAAGAGAACACATCAATGTGCCTCATAAAATTAGGCTATTGGAATCATAACTAAATAACATTTCATCAAGGCGTGTGTTTGTTCAAAACTTATTTTAATCAACCACATAATAAACCTTTATTTATGGACAATGTTGTCATGGAAACTAAGTGCAGATGTAACGGTTGTGTTTTTCCGTCTAGAGAGCTGTGTAGTGAACAAATGAACCTTGAGCTACTCAGGAACTAGTCTAGTCAATCACTGCGTTTTCATAAACCGTACAGTAAAAGCAGAACGATAAGATTGTTAACCCTTATGAAAAGCAGCATCGACAGCCAGGTAAGACAACGTTGCTGGTGAGAACTGGGAAACTTCAGATACCACTGAAGTGTGTGGAGTTTTAACATAGAATCAGAAGCTTCTGCTAAACACTCCAGCTAAATGAATTACTATCAAACTGACAGGGCCATACTTCAGTGACACCAAAGGTAAGATGACAGTGTAGGTATTTCAACATTTCAGATCCACCATGAACAACCAGTGATGGACAGCAGTTTTCAGAACCAATGAAAAATTGTAAACTGTGGACAACTCCATTGAGAGAGTTTAGCACCACAGAAAATGAACAGTGAATGGACAGCTCCCATTGACAGATTTCAGCACCACATGAGATGGACAGCTTCATTGACAGATTTCTGCGCCACATGAAATGGACAGCAAATGGACTGCTTCACTGGCAGCAATGGAAGATTTCAGCAGATCAGTACAAGGTATGTTGTGGAACTAGCTCCTTCTATAGTTCCTCAAATCAATAAAATCTAGCTTGTCATAACCAAACAGCTATTCTCATAATCTGTTTGACATCTGTAGCATACACTATTTCAAACAGTTTAAATATCAATTGTTGCTTTACAAATTTACAAAATGGTAAATAGATAAAAATGAATAGATCTCATAATTAGGAAGGAATTAAGAATACTGCAGTGACACAATGCAAGGTGTGTATGAGACTTGAAACCTCTCTCTCTTCACCCTGTTTTCGGTCACTTCCATTAATAAATGCCCTCAAGTCATTCACTGAGGCACCGAAACACTACTGAAAGATAAAGCAACTCTGATCAGACACCACTGTCAATGGATCCTAATTATTCCGTTTCCTATCATTACCTACAGTTTATTTGGAGCCACACTGATTTACGGATAGAAGGATGTAGTTGCATTTGGACCATAAACACTCTGAATTAAAAACAACACACTTCTGATACAGTGGAGTGGGCTAGACAACAACAGACAGGCCGAGCCAAACGACAGCAGAGCCTCAGACACAGTGATGGGTGGAGGGATTGATTATCACAGCCTAGGTAGGTTCCTGGCAACATCTATCTTCCTCCTGCAGCAGACAGGGGGGACAACAACAGAACAGACGTTTAATTGGAGAAATCTAACAATGATGGGTCAGGGGAGGCCAGGGGAGGATACTTTTCTAGCCGTTTGAAAATGAAAATACCATTAGGCATCTAAGCATGCATACACAATGGCTGTCTGGAGGTACATTAGTTATTTATTCCTATTACTTTTTCCTCTTCGTCCAAAAACACAATTATAGCAGTGGTCTTAACACTAGAACCTTCACTTTGTGTTGACCATCCTGTCAGTCAATGATCAGTCAATCCACAGTGCTCCCTCCAGTGATCTCCAAGGGAAGCCACACCCTTGCATGTTGGTCAGCAGCATTTAACAAGCTTATTATCATTTAATGACCCAATCTACATAGTGGAGATACATTACCACTTATTCATAACACAGGCAGTTTTAGCTATTGATGCAGAAACTAAGACATACTATGGTAATATCCCATAAATAGCAGGATTACAGTAAGAGTCCGTGGTTGAAATTGTATCACTTCACATTTGCTAAATAAATGCATTCACCTCATGCATGACATCTTTGATTCAAATGAGATGATCTGACTGAAGTGGGCGATCTAGACACATGTAAGGATGGGAATTGGATGTTCATCATTGATTAGTAATGCCTGACCTGTGTCATGAAATTCCTGTCTGTCATGTGAACTGATGGAGATGGTGGTTACTTCTAGAGAACAAAGGTACGTTTTACATAGCTCCTGTACGGTGCCTCTGTCTGGTCTTAACTTTCCTAGAGTTGATGTTCCACTCTCCGAACCCTATAAATGACGTGTTACACACATAACAGCATTAACCCCTGTAGCTTCCACTCACCATAACCCCTTACCCTCCCATATGCCCATTAGCTGTAGACAATTGATAGGGTCAAACCTGTCTAGACTGACGTTACATAAAAAGCCATGTCACCGTGGTAACTGATGACCAGCTGTACTGGGTCTTTAAAGGGACAGGCAGAGCAGGGAGTGTGCGGGGGAGAGGAGACAAAGGCCATGATAGCTGGCCATTATCATAATCTGCTCTCCTCACTCCACTGACAACACAGTCGTAAGAGTATCTGCCTTATACAATCCAGGTTGCAGACAACAACCACTAAGAACCATCTATGGCCAAACACATCGTAGACTTTCTGTGGCTAAAACAATGTTGAGGGCTATCTTTAAGGACAGATTGGACCTATTGGCCTGTATGTTAAAGGTGTGTGTGTGTGTATGTGTACTCGTGCTCATGGCCAAAATAATTGTTGTATAAAGAACTCACCAACTCACTGCACAACTGCATCCCATTCATGTAACACACAGTGTGCCTTCAACCATTCCCCAAGTTAGACCCTGTGGATCAATGAGGTAGTTGTGAACGGTCTCAAGGTTCCGATGCGGTGGCTGCAGGAAAAAACAACCTGTTCCCACGGTAACCACCAGACCAGGCCAGCTGTCCGACAAATCAAGGCAGAGTCGACAGTCTGTCACATTCCCTATGCCCTTTGGCATCACTCCATCTGGCCGTCACTGACCACCCCCTCGACCGACCTTCCCTGGCTGATTGGATTTTCACACCGCGCACTTTACTTTCCAATTGGCAGCACACAACACCTTTCTGAGCTGCCACTCAATTCCAATTTACCATTTGCATATTAGCCAAGTGAAAGCACTGAGCAGCCCACTATCCCATCCACAGCTCTTCTGTTCTACACCTTGGCAGAGGCTGTAAAGTCTGAGAGAGAAAGTTAAACTAGCAAGATGGGGGAGGATTAGCATAGTTCATCACAGTTAATCTGTATTCTAAAAGGTCGTCCATTCAGTGCTGTAAAAACATGCAGTTCCATCTGTCATGTAATAATGAGAGGGTGAGAAGTTTGGAAAAGAGAGTTTGAATAGGCGCCTTTCTCATCGCTCAGTAATTACAGACGGGTAATTAACAAGTCTACGGCTCCTTCATCAAGCTCATTATCTCCTTTTTACCATCAGGGGCATTTCACAGGGAAATCATTAATCTGTCACGAATGTCTGTCTCTCATACACTTATATACACATACACACACACTCACTCACATACAAACACGTTTCACTCCACAACTGAACACACACAAAGCTTTGAAATGTTCCTTTGTAACTAAAGGCACTCTCAAATCAATCTCTCATATAGGCCTACTGTAGAAAAAGTCATGCAATTACACACAAGGTGGCAAGAAGTCTACTCAATGACAGTACGTGCACGTGCACACACAAGTATGTACTGGCGCACACATACACGCACGCAAAATGCACACATGCACACACACATGCAAACACACACACACAGTGTTAATATCCAATGGTAATTTCATTGAGTAGACTTCTTGCCACCTTGTGTGTAATTGCATGACTTTTTCTACAGTAGGCCTATATGAGAGATTGATTCAGATTGTTCAGTTGTGGAGTGAAACGTGTTTGTCTGATGATTGCAGCTTTACACTGTAACAGAGGGCTCTGCTCACCCATGTGTAGTCTCTAGTCCCCATGATAAACCAACACAGGCTTGGAGCCAGCCTGCATAATCTCTCACTGGTTCTGTTTACTTATATTATGACTCCACTGATGTCTCCTTCGTCTTGTGCTTCTCTCATATCCTCACCTAGCGTGGGGAAAACCAGGAGCAGACAGAGAGATGTGCCATCTCTTCCATCTCTGTCATGAATATTTCATAAAAGCAACTTTTGTGGAATAGTTTAGTTACAAACAAAAAAAGACCCAAGAGGACCTCTTCGCAACTTACTTAAACAGTTGTTGTTTTGTCCAAATGGGTATTAAGGGTATTAACCAAAACAGTTCAATCAAATTGAAGGCAATCAAACTCAAATCATGACAGAAGAAACATCAGTAAATCACTGTGACTTTTATGTTGAGTGCATTAAAAGCAAGAAGAGGTTCTCCAAATAACATGAACAAGTATTTCAGAAGCAAAACACCAAGAATTCCAAAGACACCTGGGACCTGTTCAGCATGGTGCAACGTTACAAAACGATCAGATAGAAATGTACTGTGTAGAACAGATATGTTTGTCTTTCAGGTAGAATAGGGAATTGTGTCAGTCAGCTCTATTCATTAAATGTATACCTTCAACATTTAAACGGTAGTCCTTGCAGCAAAAAACTGGATCCACAGGTAAACGATATGCAACGTTCACCTCAGTAAATCCACCCCTGATCCACATCATGACTCAGCACTCATTAAAGGGCCATTAACCAATCTGCTGTTATAGTGACATAAAACAGACTTATGGGCCTCATCAACTGTATTCCTCCCCATCAACTGCTTACAAAAGAGCCGTAAAACATGAATGAAGCCAAAATACCTTTAAAATCAAAGCTATTTATTGGCAAGTAGTTACCATGGTAATCTAGCATGGAGTGAGCACAACAACAGCGATAAAATATGAATGAATAGTAACAGGGGGCTTTGCAGTGGCAGGTCTAGGATGTAATACATTATCTACAGCAGAAAAACATAGCCTGTCAAACGTAACATGCCAAACCTGACAATGACCTTAGGAGTTGGCAAGACAGCACAAACAGATCTTGGACCAGGCTAAAATAACGTACAGCACTTCAGGAATAAGATGAAATCCAGGTGAGACTCAAGGAACAGAAAGTTCTTGATCAATCTTAAGACACAAGTTAACAGAGCCTGGTTTGTGTCTGTGTGTGAGTGGAAATAAAGCTAAATATATCCTGGGGCGGAGTCAAGGGCATGACGAGGAATATATCCATACAAAATGTCCTCAGTAATTACTGTTCAAGGAGAGGAAGGAGCATGGTCAAGGATAACCATAGAACCCAACATAGGATATGCATGGCATAAAGGAGAATCCGGTGTAGGCAAATTCAACTGTGTAGACTAAGTATGTTATTATGTTATTTATATCAGATTTCATCCTTTAAAAAAAGTATTATCTCTGTGTGAAGTTTTGAAAGCCTCTCTCACTTTCATCCTCAGCTTTCTCTCATTCAGTCAGGGGCGCAACTTTGGTTTTAGATGTGGGGGGGACAAACACTCCATACAGCCTACCCGACCACTTGGAGGCGTCCGCATGGTCCTAAAGCACACCGATGCCTCATTTTGTATCACAGTCCAATGATAAAACTGGGGGGGACAAAAATGCAAGTTGCATCCCTGCATTCAGTAGTAACATTACTCTTCTCTACAGACCTAACGAAAATACCCCCAAACACACACACAAACATGACGCAAATAAAGTTTTCCAGAACAAAGAGAATCCCACTCATGAACATCAAAGAATGAAAACATTCCGCTTGCATTGAGACACACAGCATTGTGGCAAAGCCAAATCTCTCAGGAGCTTGGACATATACATATGAAATGTTCAGTCATCTCACAATATCAAAGCAACAGAGGTGACAAAACCCTGGGATGTTGCACTGGAGATACCAACAGATGAGTATCAGATCCAAAGCACAGAGTTATAATAATATGAGGTGATCAAAATTATAGATTATATAGTCTTTTTACATGAATCCTCTCAGTGTGTTGCTCATAGCACCTAGTCAAACACCGCATATTGTTGGCCTGAGTTTGGCCAGCCTATTTGGGCCAATAGCCTGCTGACCTTCATATCTGCTCATGACTGGTACTGTATGCTGAGGAGTAGCCAAATGTTTTAAAGTTTGGTCAGGTGCAGTTGAATCACAAAGTCATAATAAACTTAAAACATAAAGCTTTACTACATACATTGAGCTGGGGTGTAATCATTACTCTCTAGTAATTACTCCAAATGTACTGGTTTGCAACAAAAACTAGAGTTGTTATTGGACAGATTCAGGTAGGTCCCTCCCTGTTTGCTGAACCTGTCCAATAGAAATGCTAGGAATGTTTTGCAACTGTTTGGAATAATGATTATACCCCTGCTGACTATGCATGTTAAGGTATTATCTAAGAGAAGCACATTTCAGAAACGTGGTTGTTAACCACAACTTATGCCCATGGATAAGGTCCATTATGATACACTGTACATTACTACCCACTTAATGGATCCTTCACTGTAAGTGTCCTTTGTTTGGGGTATAGAAAAACTGTAGAACTATACTTTTGAGAAGGTTGGGGGCTTTGAAATGTCCCCACTCTGTCTCTTCTAGCCTATATGGCAGAGCGTCCTTCAAATAAAAACAAGTTGTTCTAATGGTAAACATCAGGTAAGAATTGTTCTTAATACTGTTTTTCTTTTCGAGCAAAGAAGATTATTTGGACAACATAACGACTGCTTTTATGTTAGCTTCTCTATACAATACCTTTGTGCCCACCTAGCTTTGAATTTCAGCAATTAGGCCATCTGTTTTGTTACAACAGTAAATACCCAGCTCCTATTATCTCGACTGGGGAAACATTGTTTTTAATTACAGTGCAACTTGTTTCTGGAATGTGCAGCAAGAATTGTTTACATTCCATCATTTATTTTATGTGCAATAAAATATAGAGAAGTGTACCAAAAATAATTTGTTGGAGAACCATATTTCTTCAAAGAGAGAATGCGACAACAAACACCTGAAAGGTTTGACTGAGGGCAAAGGATAGATCACGCTGACAAATGCCTCAACTATCTGAGACAGTTAATAGCAAGTCATAACACCCATACTTCAACCAATATACTAACAATCTTGGTAATACATCAAGCTAGTACAAAAACAGGCAAACATTATGTTCCCAAATCCATACAAATCCATCTACAAAGCCCTAAATATCAGACAAGTAAAAATCGAGCAACATCAAAGTTTTCAAAGTCATAAATTCACACCAAGAAAATTTATAAGTAGAGAGGCCACACTCACCTTCCACACTCTTTCCACTCTGGATAACTTGCGAGTTTTCATTCCGTGGTGCTTTGCAGCTTGTGCTTTGATCTCCAAACAAGGCATATACTTGTGACCGTTCATACTGTAAATACAGTCCAGTTCAAAGTGAATGGCGCAAATCCATATATGCCAATGGAATATTTGCATATACAGTGCATTCGGAAGGTATTCAGACCCCTTGACTTTTTTCACATTTTGTGACGTTACAGCCTTATTCTAAAATGGATGAAATTGTTATTTTTCCTCATCAATCTACACACAATACCCCATAATGACAAAGCAAAAACAGGTTTTTATAAATTTTAACAATTGTATACAAAATAAAAAGCTGAAATATAACGTTTACATAAGTATTCAGACCCTTTGCTCAGCACTTTGTTGAAACACCTTTGGTAGCGATTACAGCCTAGAGTCTTCTTGGGTATAACACTACAAGCTTGGCACACCTGTATTTGGGGAGTTTCTCCCATTCTTCTCTGCAGATCCTATCAAGCTCTGTCAGGTTGGATGGTGAGCGTCACTGCACAGCTATTTTCAGGTCTCTCCAGAAATGTTCGATCGGGTTCAAGTCCGGGCTCTGGCTGGGCCACTCAAGGACATTCAGAGACTTGTCCCGAAGCCACCCCTGCCCTGTCTTGACTGTGTGCTTAGGGTTGTTTTCCTGTTGGAAGGTGAACCTTCACCCCAGTCTAAGGTCCTGAGCACTCTGGAGCAGGTTTTCATTAAGGATATCTCTGTACTTGGCTCTATTCATCTTTCCCTCAATCCTGACTAGTCTTCCAGCCCCTGCCACTGAAAAAAATCCCCACAGCATGTAGCCGAAAGTTTTAAAGTTTGGTCAGGTGCAGTTGAATCATAAAGTAGGCAATATGAGGTCCATGCACTCTGGCAAAATATGCAGCAGCTCTTAGCACCAGGAGACCTCCATTGGAATAGTAATAAAATATTAATCAGGAGTATGCATTAGAGTAAGCATAGTAAATGTATCAGGACATGCATGAGAGGATTTCCAATGGTTGAAAAAACAAAATGGTATTACAAAGGATGAGAAGGTCTAATTCACTTGGAGTCATAATAAACTTAAAACATAAAGCTTTACTACATACTTTGAGCTGGGGTGTAATCATTACTCTCTAGTAATTACTCCAAATGTTCTGGTTTGCAACTAAAACTAGAGTTGTTATTGGACAGATTCAGGTAGGTCCCTCCCTGTTTGCTGAACCTGTCCAATAGAAATGCTAGGAATGTTTTGCAACTGTTTGGATTAATGATTATACCCCTGCTGACTATGCATGTTAAGGTATTATCTAAGAGAAGCACATTACAGAAATGTGGTTGTTAACCACAACTTATGCCCATGGATAAGGTCCATTATGATACACTGTACATTACTACCCACTTAATGGATCCTTCGCTGTAAGTGTCCTTTGTTTGGGGTATAGCAAAACTGTAGAACTATACTTGTGAGAAGGTTGGGGGCTTTGAAATGTCCCCACTCTGTCTCTTCTAGCCTATATGGCAGAGCGTCCTTCAAATAAAAACAAGTTGTTCTAATGGTAAACATCAGGTAAGAATTGTTCTTAATACTGTTTTTCTTTTCGAGCAAAGAAGATTATTTGGACAACATAACGACTGCTTTTATGTTAGCTTCTCTATACAATACCTTTGTGCCCACCTAGCTTTGAATTTCAGCAATTAGGCCATCTGTTTTGTTACAACAGTAAATACCCAGCTCCTATTATCTCGACTGGGGAAACATTGTTTTTAATTACAGTGCAACTTGTTTCTGGAATGTGCAGCAAGAATTGTTTACATTCCATCATTTATTTTATGTGCAATAAAATATAGAGAAGTGTTCCAAAAATAATTTGTTGGAGAACCATATTTCTTCAAAGAGAGAATGCGACAACAAACACCTGAAAGGTTTGACTGAGGGCAAAGGATAGATCACACTGACAAATGTCTCAACTATCTGAGACAGTTAATAGCAAGTCATAACACCCATACTTCAACCAATATACTAACAATCTTGGTAATACATCAAGCTAATACAAAATCACGCCAACATTATGTTCCCAAATCCATTTACAAAGCCCTAAATCAGGGAAATAAAAATCGAGCAATATCAAAGTTTTCAAAGTCATAAATTCACACCAAGAAAAAATTTATAAGTAGAGAGGCCAGACTCACCTTCCACACTCTTTCCACTCTGGATAACTTGCGAGTATTCATTCCGAGTGTTAGGAAAGACTGTTAGCATGAGCCAGAGACTGAGCAGAGTGATATGGACTGGCTGAGTGAAGCTGAGTCAAGATCTGTCCATAGTGGAGACACACCTTATCCCATCATGGTGAGAGCCATCCTACACTCAGCGATTCAGCATAAAATCCCCAAGCCTCACATTAACAAACTGAGTGTGTGTGTGTGCATAAGTGTTAGTGTGTGCTCGAGAGTGTGCGCACATGGTATGTTTGTACTCAGTCCAGCTTAGCTCAGCAAGACACCAAGACACTGCCCTCCTTTCTCAAATGTAGACAGGTGTCATTGTAAGGATCCCCTGTTGAGCTTGCCAACAGCGGCTAGAATGTGACCCCCTGTCCTATCAAACTAAAGCAGGTCAGGTCAGTATATAGGGTGACTCTACAGTATAAGAAAGAACTAGCTGGCCATTCACACACACACACACACACACACACACACACACACACACACACACACACACACACACACACACACACACACACACACACACACACACACACACACACACACACGCACACAATGCTGAAACACAACACTATGGGAGTCTATGGGACATAGCCAGCCAGCCCAGCAGCCATGCAGGCTCTCAGCTCAGCATCATCTCCTTCACAACAATCAGCACTAAGTCACTTACCAGGGCCATTATCTCACTCTCCCCATTCAGCCAAGATCAGCATAACACTCCACAACACACCACACAGTAGCAGCTCAGCCACTTTACAGCTGCTCTATACCCTCCGTGGGCTGAGATGTTTATCCTTTCTGCTTACGTGCCCCTCTCCTTCTCATCTACCAGGGGGAATTCACCCACACTCCACACTTATGGGCCGGGGTCGGCCGTCTCACACTCACCGTTTATGCAATTAAATAATGGTCCATACTGAGTTTTGCTAGGCTTAGTGGTGGCTGTTTGTGTCTGAATGGGTTTAATAGAAATGCATTCATGCATTGGTACTGTATTGTCAGTATAGTTGTACATGATGTTTAAGGTACAATAGGACTACTGGTCTTTCTCAATCACCATGGTGTTTTATCTTCAGTTCCAGATGGATTACCAATACAACACTGTGATGTCTATCAGTGCGAATAAAAATGTAACTTTCCCATTGTAAGAGTCTGACATGTTCTGATATATTTCATTCTTTATGAGTGTAGCATTTTGTGAAGTAAGGATTCATCCACACATGATAGAACTGTTCACTTAAATTTGAGTAGTGAAATGACACTACACAAAACAGAGTTGTTTCACACTGAGACTCGACAGTCCTCTGGTCCGGGCAAAGCTCCACTACCCACACACTAACTTGCCAGTTTGGTCACAAGCAATGTTCCCTCAACTTTTTTGCTGCACTGAGCAAATTTCAGGTCTGCTGAGTGCAAACTTAAATGTTGTGAAAATTCTGTGCAACTTCCGGCACGCGTTTACTGTGAACACTGAGGCTGTACCCGCTTTAATTTACTGTTTTAACAGTGGCCAATTAGGCTACTGTGGCTATTTGATCATAATGTAGGGCTACCAGAGTGGCCTACCATCAAAAACAATGGAGAAAATGCATCCCATAACATTTTAACATGGAAATAGCTGTTCTATCATTCAGTCTACAGTAGCAGCCAATGTGTGGTATTCAATGTAGGCCTACATTCCATGAGACTTTTGAAAAAAACATGCCGGGCTTGACATTAAGCTGTTTATCCACTTGTCCTTCAAACAAGGAGGTGACTGAACATTTTGTTGTGTTGTTTGATGCAAGAAACCACTTTACAAAATAAATGCATTATTATTTCCATACCATTATTACAGAAAATCAGACAAAGTATGCTACTCTCTGCCTATTGGCTACTTAGCTTATTCAATCCCGTCTCAAAATACAACACTGCCCCTTTAAGACATAAAAAAAGCTCTTTACCTGACTTGCTTTTCAAAGATGGCTATAAAATTTACACGTTTTGCGCACTTGTAGGAAGCAATCAGCTATAACTGGGCTAATAACTCACTAACTATCAAAGAATATGAACAAATGTGCAGACGTGGCTACATGCAGCTTGTGCTTTGATCTCCAAACAAGGCATATACTTGCGACCGTTCATACTGTAAATACAGCAGTCCCCCCCCCCCCCATTCTTCAAGGCAAAACTGCTCCAGCTCCTTCAAGTTGGATGGGTTCCACTGGTGTACAACAATCTTTAAGTCATACCACAGATTCTCAATTGGATTGAGGTCTGGGCATTGACTAGGCCATTCCAAGACATTTAAATGTTTCCCCTTAAACAACTCGAGTGTTGCTTTAGCAGTACGCTTAGGGTCATTGTCCTGCTGGAAGGTGTACCTCCGTCCCAGTCTCAAATCTCTGGAAGACTGAAACAGATTTCCCTCAAGTATTTCCCTGTATTTAGCGCCATCCATCATTCCATCAATTCACCAAACATGTTTTGCTTATTTTTTTCTTTAAGCAATGCCTTTTTTCTGGCCACTCTTCCGTAAAGCCCAGCTCTGTGGAAAGTACGGCTTAAAGTGGTCCTATGGACAGATACTCCAATCTCCGCTGTGGAGCTTTGCAGCTCCTTCAGGGTTATCTTTGGTCTCTTTGTTGCCTCTCTGATTAATGCCCTCCTTGCCTGGTCCGTGAGTTTTGTTGGGCGGCCCTCTCTTAGCAGGTTTGTTGAGGTGCCATATTCTTTCCATTTTTTTATAATGGATTTAATGGTGATCCGTGGGATGTTAAAAGTTTCGTATATTTTTTTATAACCCAACCCTAAACTGTACTTCTCCACAACTTTGTCCCTGACCTGTTTGGAGAGCTCCTTGGTCTTCATGGTGCGCTTGCTTGGTGGTGCCCCTTGCTTAGTGGTGTTGCAGACTCTGGGGCCTTTCAGAACAGGTGTAAATCTACTGAGATCATGTGACAGATCATGTGACACTTAGATTGCACACAGGTGGACTTTATTTAACTAATTATGTGACTTCTGAAGGTAATTGGTTGCACCAGATCTTATTTAGGGGCTTCATAGCAAAGGGGGTGAATACATATGCATGCACCACTTTTCCGTCATTTATTTTTTAGAATTCTTTGAAACAAGTTATTTTTTTAATTTCACTTCACCAATTTGGACTATTTTGTGTATGTCCATTACATGAAATCCAAATAAAAATCCATTTAAATTACAGGTTGTAATGCAACAAAATGGGAAAAACACCAAGGGGGATGAATACTTTTGCAAGAAACTGTATGGCAATGGACTATTTGCATATACAGTGCATTCGGAAAGTATTTAGACCCCTTGACTTTTTCCACATTTTGTGTCGTTACAGCCTTATTCTAAAATGGATGAAATTGTTATATTTCCTCATCAATCTACACACAATACCCCATAATGACAAAGCAAAAACAGATTTTTATAAATTTGTCTTGGCTATGTGCTTAGGATTGTTTTCCTGTTGGAAGGTGAACCTTCGCCAAGTCTCTGGAGCAGGTTTTCATTAAGGATATCTCTGTACTTTGCTCTGTTCATCTTTCCCTCAATCCTGACTAGTCTTCCCTGCCACTGAAAAAAATCCCCACAGCATGATGCTGCCACCACCATGCTGGTGCCAGGTTTCCTCCAGACGTGACATTTGGCATTCAGGCCAAAGAGTTCAATCTTGGTTTCATCAGACCAGAGAATCTTGTTTCTCATGGTCTGAGAGTCTTTAGGTGGCTTTAGGCAAACTCCAAGCAGGCTGTCATGTGCCTTTTATTGAGGAGTGGCTTCCGTCTGGCCACTCTACCATAAGGCCTGATTGTTGGAGTGCTGCAGAGATGGTTGTCCTTCTGGAAGATTCTCCCATCTAAAATATTTATTTAATCCATTTTAGAATAAGGCTGTAACGTAACAAAATGTGGGAAAAATAAAGGGGTCTGAATATGTTCCGAATGCACTGTAGGCTTACTGCAGATCTGATTGGTTATGGCACACCGGTCTGTGTAGAGTATGGGCCTGAGTCATGCCTGTCAATGCAATAGAATCCTACTCTGATGCGCTCTGACTACAACAAAATGTCTTGCATAGTTAGTTCTGCATACTAAGTCTTGCATAGTTTGTTTTGTTTCGGTATGTTGCATTGAAAGTGGCTAATATTGTGTTGATTTGATCTCGTGCTTCTCTGAGCGGGCTGATATTTCTTCTGCCTGGCAGTCCCGGAGGAGCTGCGCAGCTGTGCACCCGAGCATTGGTCACAAGCCAGTTCGACACATCATTGGAAACAAACACGTAAAATAATGTCCTCTGGTCCCATTCTATTAACACAGACTTCATTTTGTATCGAAATAGACCAAAGTGCCATTCAGTATGAGTGCAGGCTGGGGAGATTCAGATTGACACATCCGGCAATAGAGTTACTGTATTCCCATGATTTGACAACCAATCTGGGGAGCAGGATGAACATCAATCATTTCAGATCTGTTTCCTGTCTCTGTGGGGCTCATTCAGAGGGGCTGCTGCAGATTCCAGAATGGGAAATCACAGTTCTGAGTTCCGAGTTCCATCTCTCCCCACCAACTCTCTCCTAACACGAGGCATTCATTATCTACTCTATATCTCTCTCACCCCGTTCAATGTGCATCTCAGACAAAACATAATCACAGAGACCAGAGATACAGACTCTAGACTTCCTGAACAGGGAAAAGCAATCTGCTCTGCTGTCCTGGGAGTTGTGGGGTCTATGACTCCATGAAGCTCTGCTGCTGCTGCCTGGGAGGGGGAACAGGGACTGAATTGAAAACAGAGCAATCACCAGGATGTACATGTAGGCTACATGCAGCTAAATGGCCCACATACAAAAGAGCCCTGACAAAACGTGTTTATGTATGGTTACGCATAGAAAGAGCTGACTCTCCAGCACCATGAGAGAGAGAGAGACAGAAAAAGGAGAGAGAATCATTGAGCCACTTGTCACAAACCTTCTGTAAAAAATGTAGTCATTCATAATTATTACAGTATAATTAGGCAGCAAACTTACAGTAAGGGCTATCCATGCTTTCTGAGTTTTACCAACAGATGGAGACAGAGTCAAATCTGACTTACAATACTTAGGTCTATATTGGTCAGGTATGCAGCACAACCATTTCCCACTTATATGGCAGTATGGATGCTACAGTTTATCCTCCCTGTAAGGCTTTAATGCAGACCAAAAACTGTGGGGATGCAACCTGAAAGCCTACATCATGCCTAATTTACCAGCAAGGTACAGAGGAGACAGAGAATAGGAGTATTTGTATTTGTATGTGGTGAGAGGAGAGAAGACAGGAGAGAAGACAGGAGCAGAGAGAGAGAGAGAGAGAGAGAGAGAGAGAGAGAGAGAGAGAGAGAGAGAGAGAGAGAGAGAGAGAGAGAGAGAGAGAGAGAGAGAGAGAAAGAGAGAGAGAGAGCTCTTTCTTCCGCCCAGTAGACTCAGAAATATCAGTATTTTATCCGACTGTGAGTATCCTGCAGTGTGACTGAGTCTAAACACGGTTACCTACGAGAGAGACAGAGTGAAATGAGGTCAACTGAGCAAATGAGCAAAATATATACAGAGAATGTGTACAGTGTAGTGTGTTCGATTATATGCCATTGTATGTTAAATAGACTGCACAAAATATCATCAGGAACTGTATTTCATGAGCATTGAACAGTTGATTTTGATTTGATTAGGATCCCCATTAGCCGATGCCAATGGTGACAGCTAGTCTTACCGTGGTCCGACACATAACGAAAATGACATTACAGACAAAATACTTACATTTAAAAACATTAACATGTACTGTTAAGACATTGTTTAATCAATACAGTAGGTGACCTGTTGCTTCTACGTGCCAGTATTCATGTAGCCTCTCTGCCCTCTTTGTGTGTGTAGTCCCAGAGCTGTGGTGCTATCATGGCAGGGTCGATAAGAGAACTTGCCGGTGTGACACAACAGATTACTGCTGCCTGCCTGGTCTCATCCCAGGAAAAAAACAGGTATCCTCCCAAATAGCACCCTATTCCCTATTAAGGGCATTACATTTGACTAAGACCCATATGGATCTGTTCAAAAGTAGTGTACTATATACAGTGAGGGAAAAAAGTATTTGATCCCCTGCTGATTTTGTACGTTTGCCCACTGACAAGGAAATTATCAGTCTATAATTTTAATAGTAGGTTTATTTGAACAGTGAGAGACAGAATAACAACAAAAAAATCCAGAAAAACGCATGTCAAAAACATTTGTTTTATTCCCCGTGGGAATCGAACCCACAACCCTGGCGTTGCAAATACCATGCTCTACCAACTGAGCTACATCCCTGCCGGCCATTCCCTCCCCTACCCTGGACGACACTGGGCCAATTGTGCACCACCCCATGGGTCTCCCGGGCACGGCCGGCTACGACAGAGCCTGGATTCGAACCAGGATCTCTAGTGGCACTGCTAGCACTGCGATGCAGTGCCTTAGACCAGAGCGGAGACATACTCATCCGGAAAAACATTCAGTTTATTAGGCTACAGAAAAACGCATGTCAAAAATGTTATAAATTGATTTGCATTTTAATGAGGGAAATAAGTATTTGACCCCCTCTCAATCAGAAAGATTTCTGGCTCCCAGGTGTATTTTATACAGGTAACAAGCTGAGATTAGGAGCACACTCTTAAAGGGAGTGCTCCTAATCTCAGCTTGTTACCTGTATAAAAGACACCTGTCCACAGAAGCAATCAATCAATCAGATTCCAAACTCTCCACCATGGCCAAGACCAAAGAGCTCTCCAAGGATGTCAGGGACAAGATTGTAGACCTACACAAGGCTGGAATGGGCTACAAGACCATCGCCAAGCAGCTTGGTGAGAAGGTGACAACAGTTGGTGCGATTATTCGCAAATGGAAGAAACACAAAAGAACTGTCAATCTCCCTCGGCCTGGGGCTCCATGCAAGATCTCACCTCGTGGAGTTGCAATGATCATGAGAACGGTGAGGAATCAGCCCAGAACTACATGGGAGGATCTTGTCAATGATCTCAAGGCAGCTGGGACCATAGTCACCAAGAAAACAATTGGTAACACACTACGCCGTGAAGGTCTGAAATCCTGCAGCGCCCGCAAGGTCCCCCTGCTCAAGAAAACACATATAGAGGGCCGTCTGAAGTTTGCCAATGAACATCTGAATTATTCAGAGGAGAACTGGGTGAAAGTGTTGTGATCAGATGAGACCAAAATGGAGCTCTTTGGCATCAACTCAACTCGCCGTGTTTGGAGGAGGAGGAATGCTGCCTATGACCCCAAGAACACCATCCCCACCGTCAAACATGGAGGTGGAAACATTATGCTTTGGGGGTGTTTTTCTGCTAAAGGGACTGGACAACTTCACTGCATCAAAGGGATGATGGACGGGGCCATGTACCGTCAAATCTTGGGTGAGAACCTCCTTCCCTCAGCCAGGGCATTGAAAATGGGTCGTGGATGGGTATTCCAGCATGACAATGAACCAAAACACACAGCCAAGGCAACAAAGGAGTGGCTCAAGAAGAAGCACATTAAGGTCCTGGAGTGGCCTAGCCAGTCTCCAGACCTTAATCCCATAGAAAATCTGTGGAGGGAGCTGAAGGTTCGAGTTGCCAAACGTCAGCCTTGAAACCTTAATGACTTGGAGAAGATCTGCAAAGAGGAGTGGAACAAAATCCCTCCTGAGATGTGTGCAAACCTGGTTGCCAACTACAAGAAACGTCTGACCTCTGTGATTGCCAACAAGGGTTTTGCCACCAAGTACTAAGTCATGTTTTGCAGAGGGGTCAAATACTTATTTCCCTCATTAAAATGCAAATCAATTTATAACATTTTTGACATGTGTTATTCTGTCTCTCACTGTTCAAATAAACCTACCATTAAAATTATAGACTGATCATGTCTTTGTCAGTGGGCAAACGTACAAAATCAGCAGGGGATCAAATACTTTTTTCCCTCACTGTAGGGAATAGAGTGCCATTTGGGAGGAAGCCACTGGCTTGACTCAGGATTCTGATGCTGCTGAGACTGACTACTACTGTTTAACTAACTAGCTCTCCTGTCTGTCTCCCTGAGTGTGTCTCAAATGTCACCCTATTCCCTACATAGTGCATTACTTTCGACCAGATCCCCATGGGCCATGGCCAAAATTACTACAAAGTGAATAGGGTGCCATTTTGAGACCCATATATATTGGAAGAGAGAAGCAGTAACATTCTGGTCCCTGCTGTATAAAAACTGTACTCTCCCACATTTAATTCATTTGCAGTACATTGAAATTGGCAGTTGGCAAATTTGTGTCTGATCTTCATGCATACAAGTAAAATATCCCTTTGTAAATGTAAAAATTTGTACATCTAATTGATCGTCTGTGGAAAAAACTGTGAATCTGTCTCAGAGAACATTAAAGAGAGTAAATAGATTCTAGTATGTCACCATTTCCTCCCTACTGGTCCTCTAATTAAATGTTAAATCATTCTCTCTCTCTCTCTCTCTCTCTCTCTCTCTCTCTCTCTCTCTCTCTCTCTCTCTCTCTCTCTCTCTCTCTCTCTCTCTCTCTCTCTCTCTCTCTCTCTCTCTCTCTCTCTCGCTCTCTCTCTCTCTCTCTCTCACACACACACACACAGACACACACAGACACACACACAAACACAGCTGAGACTGGTGGACAATGCCATATATCAGTTTTCTTAATGCAGCTGTCAGTCTGTGAGTGTTTGGGCTCTGAGTGACTGTATAAAGCCTGTTCTGCTTTCCCTTACTGTGATATGACATTATCAATCTCGTCTTGGCTCTTGCTGGCTGTGTCAGGATGGTCTGTCTCTCCCCTGCGGCAGTAGAAATGAGCAGCACACAGGCAGGCATTTTGGGTCTCTTGATTTATAAGCACATTATTTTTAGGTGATTGATTGATGTGGTCAGTCTTTGCCTTACCCCTATCTGCGTTGTTAGCCATATGACTACCTGCTCCTTTCTTCATATCTACTGGCTTGCATGCTCCCATGCATATTGATCTCATGCCTCCTTCCTTTCCAGTCTTGCCGGTCTGTCTAGCTGCCTTTCTCCAAGTTGCTTGCTGATTTGGCTGGAATATGAGAGCCTCTAGTGGCCAAGTTTATGTATTGCATGGACTGGAGAGGCAATCACATTACCGGCAATGCCTTTGTATCGCTCATCCTGAAGAAATGATTACATTAGGTTTAAGCATTTTACACCTTACCCCCTTTCATAGTAAGAAAATAAATAATATATGAACAAAGCTTTGCATAGTACTGTACTGTACTGAAAAGTTTGCATCTGAAATGTTATAGAGAGTTTAACACAAGCGTTAGAAAAAAAGGCACAGTAAACATTGGGAAAGACCTTGCATTGGCGCAAAGCAAACAATGTTTAGTACAAAACATCAGGCCCCTGTAGTTTCTTCCTGCATAGTTTCAGGGCCCGGTGGCTTCATTCTTCCAACATTCTGATCATCAGCCAGCTAAACTTTCACAAACAATACTTGCACTATACTACTCTAAAGGAAGACATCTTCCAGACAACTGAACTGTCAGCCATGTTGTCTAAACTTCCTGAAACTCTTCCTGAGATTTGAGTTCAAGAGGACAAGAAATGAGAACAGGCAGGAATAGTAAATAAAGAGAGTTATACTTATCCAGAAACTTGCACTGTTTGACAGAGAGAAGAGAGAGAGAGAGAGAGAGAGAGAGAGAGAGAGAGAGAGAGAGAGAGAGAGAGAGAGAGAGAGAGAGAGAGAGAGAGAGAGAGAGAGAGAGAGAGAGAGAGAGAGAGAGAGAGAGAGAGAGAGAGAGAGAGAGAGACAGAGAGAGAGAGAACGAGAGAGAGAGAGAGAGAGAGAGAGAGAGAGAGAGAGAAAAGGAAAGGAGAGAAAGAGAGAAAGTTCTAAAGCGACAGAGGTTTAATATCCCTGGTGAAGTCTACAGCTCGGTGGAGTAAGTTGCCGCCTGTGGGAGATGCGGCTGCCTGGGTGAATGTGTGCTTCAGGGGAAGTTACTGTACTGCCACAGGAAAGAGAAAAGAGGCAGATCAGACCAGGGCTGACAAAATAACATATATGAATAGTTCATCATATAACTCTCAGACTGTAACTTCAGCTAACAGTCATCTGTGTTTGAGTCAATGAGAATATGAGAAAAGGAGAATAAGGCCATGCTAAGGACATGTTGTGTAGAAAGGCCTGCTTAATGTGCAATACAAAAAAAAAAAAATTGTTTGATGTATGAGCACATACTGAGGTGATCGACAGCATACAGTAAATAGAAAGATGACTGAATATGCCAGCGCAAACAGGCAATCCACCAAAAAGAGAAACGGTCTCAACACTCATCAACGACTTTTAGTTACCAGCATGCTTTCCTGCAAACACTGTGTAACAGCAGTCTGGTGAAGACCAGTCTGCTTAGTAGAGTGAGGACAGCTTGCACATAACGCTCTGAGAACCATATGTTTCTTAGAGCTTGGTGAGATCGTGGTTGTCCTATGGTTATTTTGCATACAACCTTCCCACAACTTTCTTGGAATGGTGCAGGATAGTTGCTTGGCTTTGGAATATTCTCAGCACATTTAAGGAACTTGACAAAAATACTATATATTTTTCTTGGTATTTCATTACTTTAACAGAACGTTTCCTAAAAGTTCAAACATGGTTACATTTAATTCAAATGTTGGTAATGTTCTAGGAATGTTGTGCAACTGCTTTGACATTGGGAATGTTCTCAAATAGTTAATGGAACGTTAAGAAACAACGCCCTTCTGTGGGAATTTCAGTACTTCAGCATAAGGTTTCTGTAACACTTCATTTGACACCTTGCGGCATAACAAGTTATGAAACAGTCATAACCATGTCATAATGTCATAACCTGTCATAACACTGCCATGACACATATTTAGACCTGTTGTAACATATTGTGTTATTTTATGGCTGGTTATGACACCTACATAAGTGTCAAAACCCACAAAACCTACCACACAAGGCAGACTATTCCATTACACCATAGCCTACTTGTAAACATTATGTTTATGTTATATAACATTTTCTAAAATGTCCATTTTAAATTATCATTGAAATTGTGCACACATTGTTCCAGACATGTACCTACCCCAATGCTCTGTTGCTGATGACTGGGATGAATGCAGGAACAGATTTCAGGAGCAGGACAAGACACCCTCTTTGTGACTGATGACTGACATAAGGGCATGTGCTGTATGTGATAGGCCTATCTGGCTTATATGATTATGATGGTCATAATGCTTCTTGACAGTGTCATAAAGTGTATTTTCTAAGTCCAAGTAAAATGACACAGGATGCTTCTTGACAGTGTCATAAAGTCAAAATCAAACCAAATCAAATTTTATTTGTCACATGCGCCAAATACAACAGGTGTAGACCTTACAGTGAAATGCTTACTTACAAGCCCTTAACCAACAATGCAGTTTTAAGAAAGAATACCCCCAAAAATCACAAAAAAATACAATATAAAATAATACGAAATAAAAGTAACAAGTGTATTTTCTTAGTCCAAGTAAAGTGACATAGGATGGTCATAATGCTTCATGACAGTGTCATAAAGTGTATTTTCTACATGTTATTAAAAATACAATGAAAAAAAACAAAACATCAAAAGATTTATATAAATCTGTTTTTTTCCGATGCCAAGAAGTTTCCTTTCATTTTAAAGTGTGTTTCTGCAGCCTCGCTCAAGATCTTCACCTCCACCCCTGGATGCAGCATTTGCATTACTTTCTCTGAAAAATACAGTGGGGAAAAAAATTATTTAGTCAGCCACCAATTGTGCAAGTTCTCCCACTTAAAAAAGATGAAAGAGGCCTGTAATTTTCATCATAGTTACACGTCAACTATGTAAGTCTTCACAAGGTTTTCACACACTGTTGCTGGTATTTTGGCCCATTCCTCCATGCAGATCTCCTCTAAAGCAGTGATGTTTTGGGGCTGTCACTGGGCAACACGGACTTTCAACTCCCTCCAAAAATGTTCTATGGGGTTGAGATCTGGAGACTGGCTAGGCCACTCCAGGACCTTGAAATGCTTCTTACGAAGCCACTCCTTCGTTGCCCGGGCGGTGTGTTTGGGATCATTGTCATGCTGAAAGACCCAGCCACGTTTCATCTTCAATGCCCTTGCTGATGGAAGGAGGTTTTCACTCAAAATCTCATGATACATGGCCCCATTCATTCTTTCCTTTACACGGATCAGTCGTCCTGGTCCCTTTGCAGAAAAACAGCCCCAAAGCATGATGTTTCCACCCCCATGCTTCACAGTAGGTATGGTGTTCTTTGGATGCAACTCAGCATTCTTTGTCCTCCAAACACGACGAGTTGAGTTTTTACCAAAAAGTAATATTTTGGTTTCATCTGACCATATGACATTCTCCCAATCCTCTTCTGGATCATCCAAATGCACTCTAGCAAACTTCAGACGGGCCTGGACATGTACTGGCTTAAGCAGGGGGACACGTCTTGCACTGCAGGATTTGAGTCCCTGGTGGCGTTGTGTGTTACTGATGGTAGGCTTTGTTACTTTGGTCCCAGCTCTCTGCAGGTCATTCACTAGGTCCCCCCGTGTGGTTCTGGGATTTTTGCTCACCGTTCTTGTGATCATTTTGACCCCACGGGGTGAGATCTTGCGTGGAGCCCCAGATCGAGGGAGATTATCAGTGGTCTTGTATGTCTTCCATTTCCTAATAATTGCTCCCACAGTTGATTTCTTCTAACCAACCTGCTTACCTATTGCAGATTCAGTCTTCCCAGCCTGGTGCAGGTCTACAATTTTGTTTCTGGTGTCCTTTGACAGCTCTTTGGTCTTGGCTATAGTGGAGTTTGGAGTGTGACTGTTTGAGGTTGTGGACAGGTGTCTTTTATACTGATAACAAGTTCAAACAGGTGCCATTAATACAGGTAACGAGTGGAGGACAGAGGAGCCTCTTAAAGAAGAAGTTACAGGTTTGTGAGAGCCAGAAATCTTGCTTGTTTGTAGGTGACCAAATACTTATTTTCCACCATAATTTGCAAATAAATTCATTACAAATCCTACAATGTGATTTTCTGGAGAAAAAAAATCTCAATTTGTCTGTCATAGTTGACGTGTGCCTATGATGAAAATTACAGGCCTCTCTCATCTTTTTAAGTGGGAGAACTTGCACAATTGGTGGCTGACTAAATACTTTTTTCCCCACTGTATAAGTAAAGAACAGAAATCAGAATAAAGTATGCTACAATGCAGTGACACCACTAAAGAAAGCTGAAAATTAAAACTTCATAACAAATATATTATGGCAAACACTTTCACACATTCTCAAGTACATTACAATCCCGTTTTCTCAATATTTTATAACATAGCTAAAGCTAGCTCAACTATTCATGTAGCTACCTAGCTAGCTGGTAGCTACCATCTAGTTAGAGTTTGTTTAGCTAACTTTAGAACGCGCCAATAGGATCTCGCTAGCGTATTGCTTAGCTCTGCCTACCTCCTTGCTTGTTTTGCCAACTATGATTAATTTGCTCCCATTGGAAAATACAGACTGTGGTCTATCTTGGGTTAGATGCACAAATATTTGCTAAATACAGTTTTTCACTCGATCAAAACACTTAAATTATAAAAATGATGAGAAAACACCTGGCATCCGTCAAACCCAGATTAGTCCGTCGGACTGCCAGATGGTAAAGCGTGATTCATCACTCCAGTGAACGCATTGCCACTGCTCCGGTGTCCAATGGCAGCAAGCTTTACACCACTCCAGCCAACGCTTGGCATTGCGCATCTTAGGCTTGTGTACGGCTGCTCGGCCATGGAAATCCATTTCATGAAGCTCCCGACGAACAGTTCTTGTGCTGACATTACTTCCAGAGGCAGTTTGGAACTCGGTAGTGAGTGTCACAACCGATGACAGACAATTTCTACGTGCTACGCGCTTCAGCACTCGGCGGTCTCGTTCTGTGAGCTTGTGTGGCCTACCACTTCACGGCTGAGCCGTTGTTGCTCCTAGACGTTTCCACTTCACAATAACAGCACTTACAACAGTTGACCGGGGCAACTCTAGCAGGGCAGAAATTTGACGAACTGACTTGTTGGAAAGGTGGCATCCTATGACGGTGCCACGTTTGTATTTGTATTTATTAGGGATCCCCATTAGCTGTTGCCAAGGCAGCAGCTACTCTTCCTGGCTCCAAACACATGAAGGCACTTACATTACATATAAAACAAAAGATAAAACAGTACATCATATAACATTATTACACCACTACTCAGTTGAAAGTCACTGAGCTCTTCAGTAAGGCCATTCTACTGCCAATGTTTGTCTATGGAGATTGCATGGCTGTGTGCTCAATTTTATACACCTGTCAGCAACAGGTGTGGCTGAAATAGCCAAATCCACTAATTTGATGGGGTGTCCACATACTTTTGTATAAATAGTGTTTATATATGGGATAAACGCTGACATACTGTAAATTACCTTGGATATAATGGACGATGCAGCGGTGGAGCCGAGTCCCTTTACAGAGTTAATTTTTCTAATGTAATGTACAGAACGGAGGCTTTTATACCACTTTTACCACAGTTGCCAGAGAAAACAATACAAAGCACACATTTACAGGTATAAATAAATTGATATTTTCATTTTTATAAGCAAATTCATACGTTCTCATATTTTGGTTGTTAGAGACATGACCCAGTCGTTCGTTCTTTATGGTCCATTGCGATGCTTGCTGGTAATGTTCTTATCCCTCGATTGCTAGCTAACCAGCTAGCTACGGTTAACACAGTCACGACCTCTGTAGCCAAAATAACAGCAAAGTAGCTATTTGGTCCTCTGTAGCTCAGCTGGTAGAGCACGGCACTTGTAACGCCAAGGTAGTGGGTTCGAGCCCCGGGACCACCCATACACAAAAATAAAAAATGTATGCACGCATGACTGTAAGTCGCTTTGGATAAAAGCGTCTGCTAAATGGCATATTATATTATTATTATTATTATTTTCTATTGACATTCAAATACAGTAGATACATCCATACCAATGAGCTGATAATGCCCGATTTTGCCTGGAAAAGCTAGAAAGGTTAGCCTCATCGTCAGGACAGTTGACACTGTTCATTACAAGATCGCATTGCATATCAAACACTAGGCTAGAAGCTAGCTAAATAGTTTGTTGCTAGCAAATTTGCCAATATGACAAACAAATCATAGTACCACTTGCCTCATGACTGCAACTGTAGGGACCAGAGAAATTAATGTTCATCACTCACCACGTTGGGTCATCAGATGCTCCCAAAAAATATGTCTCTGCAAAAACAAATAAATCCTAGCTAGCTAGATAGCCATGTTTTTTTCTTGTTGGACCTGTGTTTACAATGTATCCAATTTCGGTTTGTGTGGTTGTTGGTTTAGCTTTCTGTAACTTTGTAGCAAGTACGATCTGCATGTGTAGGCCAGTGGAGGCACCTCAGAGGAGGAAGAGGAGGATCATCCTACTCAGTGAATTTCAAAAAAATTAAAATAGTGAAACATTAAAAAAGTTATCCTTTTTAGATAAAACTATACTAAATATATTCAAGTCACCAAATAATTTATTAAAACACACTGTCTTGCAATAAAGGTCTACAGTAGCCTCAGTGGCACTCCGTAGGGTAGTACCATGGTGTAGCCAGAGGACAGCTAGCTTCTGTCACTCCTCTGGGTACATTGACTTCAATACAAAACCGTGGAGCCTCATGGTTCTCACCCCCTTCCATATACTTACACAGTACTTATGACAACTTCCGGAGGACGTCCTCTAATCTATCAGAGCTCTTGACATGTTGTCCACCCAATCAAAGGATCAGAGAAATAATCTTGTACTGGTCAGAAGTTTACATACACCTTAGCCAAATATATTTAAACTCAGTTTTTCCACAATTCCTGACATTTAATCCTAGTAAAAATTCCCTGTCTTAGGTCAGTTAGGATCACCACTTTATTTTAAGAATGTGAAATGTCAGAATAATAGTAGAGAGAATGATTTATTTCATATTTAATTTATTTAATCACATTCCCAGTCGGTCAGAAGTTTACATACACTCAATTAGTATTTGGTAGCATTGCCTTTAAATTGTTTAACTTGGGTCAAACATTTCAGGTAGCCTTCCACAAGCTTGCCACAATAAGTTGGGTGAATTTTGGCCCATTCCTCCTGACAGAGCTGGTGTAACTGAGTCAGGTTTGCAGACCTCCTTGCTCGCACATGCTTTTTCAGTTCTGCCCACACATTTTCTATAGGATTGAGGTCAGGGATTTGTGATGGCCACTCCAATAACTTGACTTTGTTGTCCTTAAGCCATTTTGCCACAACTTTGGAAGTATGCTTGGGGTCATTGTCCATTTGGAAGACCAATTTGCGACCAAGCTTTAACTTCCTGACTGATGTCTTGAGATGTTGCTTCAATATATCCACATAATATTCCTTACTCATGATGCCATCTATTTTTGTGAAGTGCACCAGTCCCTCCTGCAGCAAAGCACCCCCACAGCATGATGCTGCCATCCCAGTACTTCACGGTTGGGATGGTGTTCTTCGGCTTGCAAGCCCCCCCTTTTTCCTCCAAACATAACGATGGTCATTATGGCCAAACAGTTCTATTTTTGTTTCATCAGACCAGAGGACATTTCTCCAAAAAGTACGATCTTTGTCCCCATGTGCAGTTGCAAACCGTAGTCTGGCTTTTTTAATGGTGGTTTTGGAGCAGTGGCTTCTTCCTTGCTGAGCGGCCTTTCAGGTTATGTCGATATAGGACTTGTTTTACTGTGGATATAGATACTTTTGTACCTGTTTCCTCCAGCATCTTCACAAGGTCCTTTGCTGTTGTTCTTGGATTGATTTGCACTTTTCGCACCAAAGTACGTTCATCTCTAGGAGACAGAACGCGTCTCCTTCCTGAGCGGTATGACGGCTGCGTGGTCCCATGGTATTTATACTTTCGTACTATTGTTTGTACAGATGAACGTGGTACCTTCAGGCATTTGGAAATTGCTCCAAAGGATGAACCAGATTTGTGGAGGTCTACAATTTTTTTTCTGAGGTCTTGACTGATTTCTTTTGATTTTCCCATGATGTCAAGCAAAGAGGCACTGAGTTTGAAGGTAGGCCTTGAAATACATCCACAGGTACACAACCATCAGAAGCTTCTAAATCCATGGAATTTTACAAGCTGTTTAAAGGCACAGTCAACTTAGTGTATGTAAACTTCTGACCCACTGGAATTGTGATACAGTGAATTATAAGTTAAATAATCTGTCTGTAAACAATTGTTGGAAAAATTACTTGTATCATGCACAAAGTAGATGTCCTAACCGACTTGCCAAAACTATAGTTTGTTAACAGGAAATGTGTGGATTGGTTGAAAAACGCGTTTTAATGACTCCAACCTAAGTGTATGTAAACTTCCGACTTCAACTGTATGTAAACTGCGATATCACTAGAGAATTAATCAGGGTAATTTTCCCATAGATTGACAGGTGTTTCCCTCTCCACGGTTTCAAGATCCTATCTATTTTGCGAAGTTTTCTATCAAAGTAGAAATAGTTGCAAGATCGCTAAACTTTTCCGGGATATCTACACCAAGCACATCAACTTCACCATCCACCCATTTAATCGGGAGACCACATGGCAATTTAAAGATTGTATATTTTAGAGACCCAATCCGTAAATATAGTACACTTATCATAGTTGGGTTTTAGTTCAGAGAAACTTGAGAAATTATCCATGTCCTCAACAAGGCCCTTCAAGGTTGAAGATTGAGGACTCAAGAGAAAACTTGAATCATCGCCATACATTGATACTTTTGTCTCTAATCCATAGAATGTTCGCCCCTTAATGTTATCATTAGATCTGAGATTTTTACAGCTAACAGTTCAATGGCCATAATAAATACTGTAAGTATGGTAACATAGGGCAACCTTGTTTTATGTCTCTTGCTCTCAGAGAAGTAACCGTTATTTATTATTTTACATAAAGGATTGTAGTACATGACTTTTACCGATCTTATGAGAGATTCTCCAAAGTTGAAAAAATCCAAGCACTTATAAACAGATTCTATATGTACTGTTTCAAAGACTTTCTCAATATCTGCTATAAAGACTATACCTGGTTTCCCTGCATGCTCATAGTTTAAAATGTTTCTAGTAATTGTCTAATGCTGTCTCCAATATATCTTCTTAAAAAAAAATCTGGTCTCATCGTGATGAATAATGTCTGGTAGGACCTTTTTAATATTTTTGTGTCGCAACATTGAAGGGTGAGGGGACTAAACTTTTTTTAAGAGACAGGGTCTTTGTACTGCCCCCCTGGCTCCTGCTTCAGTAGGAGAGAGATCAGTCCCTCTTTTTGTGTGCCCGACAAATTACCATTTATATACAGTGCCTTAGAAAGTATTCAGACCCCTTGACTTTTTCCACATTTAGTTGTGTTACAGCCTGAATTTAAAATTGATTAAATAAAAAAAATAAAAAAATGGTCACTGGCCTACACACAATAACCCATAATGTCAAAGTAAAATCATGTTTTTCGAAAATTTTTAAAAATGAAAAGCTGAAACATCTTGAGTCAATAAGTATTCAACCCCTTTGTTATGGTAAGCCTAAATAAGTTCAGGAGTAAACATTTGCTTAACAAGTCACATAATAACTTGTGTGGACTCACTCAGTGTGCAATAATAGTGTTTAACATGATTTTTGAATGACTACCTCATCTCTGTACCCCAATTTCAAACACAGATTCAACCACAAAGACCAGGGAGGTTTTCCAATGCCTCGCAAAGAAGGGCACCTATTAGTAGATGGGTAAAAAAAGCAGACATTGAATATCCCTTTGAGCATAGTGAAGTTATTAATTACACTTTGGAGTGTGTATCAATACACCCAGTCACTACAAAGATACAGGCGTCCTTCCTAACTCATTTGCCAGAGAGGAAGGAAACCGCTCAGGGATTTCACCATGAGGCCAATGGTGACTTTAAAACAGTTACAGAGTTTAATGGCTGTGATAGGAGAAAACTGAGGATGAATCAACAACATTGTAGTTACTCCACAATACTAACCTAACTGACAAGAGAGAAAAGAAGGAAGCCTGTACAGAATAAAAATATTCCAAAACATGCATACTGTTTGCCACAAGGCACTCAAGTAATACTGAAAAACATGTGGCAAAGCAATTCACTTTTTGTCCTGAATACAAAGTGTTATGTTTGGGGCAAATCCAATACAACACATTACTGAGTACCACTCTCCATACTTTCAAGCATAGTGGTGGACTGGGGAGTTTTTCAGAATAAAAAATAAATGGAATGGAGCTAAGCACAGGCAAAATCCCAGAGGAAAACCTGGTTCAATCTGCTTTCCACCAGACACTGGGAGATGAATTCACCTTTCAGCAGGACAATAACCTAAAACACAAGGCCAAATCTACACTGGAGTTGCTTACCAGCTGGTAGAGCACGGCGCTTGTAACGCCAGGGTAGTGGGTTCGATCCCCGGGACCACCCATACACAAAAATGTATGCACGCATGACTGTAAGTCGCTTTGGATAAAAGCGTCTGCTAAATGGCATATTATTATTATTATTATTACCAAGAAGACAGTGAATCTCCTGAAAATCTATGGCAAGACCTGAAAATGGTTGTCTAGCAATGATCAACAACCCATTCCACCAGACACTGGCAGATTAATTCACCTTTCCACAGGACAATAACCTAAAACACAAGGCCAAAATGGGTGATGGGTGAGAATTCAGGCTGTAACACAACAAAATGTGGCTTAAGTCAAAGGGGTATGAATACTTTCTGAAGGCACTGTACTGGGTTATTAAAACATGATAGTAATGGATCTTTCAGTAGTTCATATGATTTAGTTAACCTGATTTTTTGGTAGAAGGATATCACAAAACTCATCGTCAAGTGAGGTTGAAGGAACTTGATAAGAGAACATTTGTTTAAGATATTTTACTTCCTCATTCAAAATCTGTTTTGGTGAGATAAGGATTTCTCCATAATTTGTAATAATTTGGTCGCATTTCTATATTGAAGGTTTAGGAACAACTTTTCTCCATCCAATTTGGTCAGTTGTTTAGATAAATGAAACCCGATATTTCCTGAATAAGTTCCTCAAACTCCTTTTGTTTTGCATCTAGATTATTCAGTGCTGCTGTAGTACATTTATCAACACCATTTATGTGTAATGTTAGATTTTCAATTTTTGTTGTAAGTATTTTCTCCGTTGACCAATAATGTTTTCGTTTTTGGGATGAATGTTGAATTGAATGTCCTCTAAAGGCACATTTAAAAGCATCCCATATGATAAGTGGGTCTGCTGAACCTGTATTGTGCAAGAAAAAGTATGTTATGAATTCTTTAGTTTTTGTTAAGAAAGTAGTGTCAGTCAATAAACCCTGGTTAAATTTCCAATATCCCGTCCTCGTGGAAAGTCTGTCATAGTTATATGGAGGGACATAAGCTCATGATCTGATCGCATTCGATCCTCAATCAATACTTTTTCACTTTTGGCAGCATAGAAAAGGATACCCGAAAATAAGAAATTAGACTACCTTGATTAAGCCTCCTCCAAGTATATCTTACGAGATCCGGGATTTTAAACCTTCAAATATCAGTCAATTCCAACATATCCATAATATTCGTAATCTCTTTGAGCGACAGAGGTTGATAGTTGGTATTATGATTGCCTTTATGGTCTATTGACCACAGGAGGTTGGTGGCACCTTAATTGGGGAGAACGGGCTCGTGGTAATGGGTGGAGCGGAGTTTGAGGAATGGTCTCAAATACATCAAACACATGATTTCCATGTGTTTGATGCCATTCCATTTGTTACAGACATTATTGTGAGCCGTTCTCCCCTGTGCTATTGACGTACTTAAAACTGTGTTGTAGTCCTCTACCATTATAATATAGTTATTTGTATCTTGGAAACTAATTAGATCATTATACCGTAAATATTATCAAAGAAGTTTGGATTACATTATTCGGTCCATATAGATTTATGAGCCATATCTGTTTATCATCAAGTAGCATTCCATCTTCCTTATGGACCTATTTGAATGGATTGCGCCTTAAAACCATTTTTTTATATAGGATCATAACACCTTTTGAATTCCTTAGCCCAAGACAGAAATAGATTTGACCATCCCACTCTTTTTCCCAGGCCACTTTGTCAGAATATATTGAAGTTTCCTTTAAACAATAAATATGGTAATCCTTCTCCTTCGCCACGTAGAAACTGATCTTCTTCTCAGCCAAACCATTGAAATTATAGCTAGCTATACTCAATTCACCAATTACTAGGATGGGTTATATTCTGATATGCTAACCCCTATTTTGAGATACTTATCCATACCTACCAGTACCACCAGAATATATGCCTGTCCGTTATCCAATAAGCCGTTCTATGATAGATGCCCTGGTAAACATATTGTAGCTCCAAGTGACTCTAAGTAGACCTCCAGTTGTCCTCCAATTTCCCTCCCGCAAAAACCTCCCCACATCCCAAGTAGGGTTGTCGTCCCTGTGACTGGCAGACCACCCCCGTACACATGGATCCTATGGCCCTTAAGAAGTTGGGACCCATCCTTTAAAAAGAGCACAAAGTGCCACTTACAGAACAAAACCAGGTTAGCAGCCATAAGCATTTTTAACCCTGTCGCCTCGGTTGTACTATATATAAATATTTCATTTCTATCCGCATACATTAATTAATTCATTCCCACAATTGGCAAATAATATGCGTAATAATGTAGGCACTTCCTACGAAGGATTGTTACTACTCTCGCAGTATTCGGCCTGACCTGATCTTAATGAGTGCTTGTTTCCTTTGAAATGGGGTCTGTCTGAAAATACTAAAATGAACAGCTTTGTATGCGTAAAAAAACATGACATGCTAGCTCCATCCTGGTGGCACAGTGGATTAATCCCATGGATAGAGAAAAGAAGATTATCAAATCTCACTGATGCCATGACACAATAAAAAATTAATGTGTTTGCATGATTAATGCCTGAGGAAATTAATTTCCATGTGTCCTATCTATGCTTGGAGCTAAAAGAAGTTACCAAAATAAGCTAGCAGTGTTATGAAAAGTGTTATTGAAACATTCAATAAAAGTTTTAATGAAGTTATTAAAAACAACTCAAAATATCCTAGAATTTCCGTTCTCAGAGCGTTAATAAAACCTCCCAGAAAAACTTTCAAGGAACCAGAGTAAAACATTCTTAAAACCTCCCTGCAACCTAAAAAATGAACATTCCCAGAACAGGCAAAATGTTCACGTCTGTTCTCAGAATGTTTGAAAAAGGTTCAGTTTTACCGGTCAGGAAACATATTGCTTCATTCCCACAACCATTGTGAAACCAAAAACATACGTTCCCACAACTTTCAAGGCACCAAATGTGCTAGCTGGGAGGTAGGCAGTGCTAGCTTTGTCACGATAATGAAACATCTTTCAGACAATGACATAGGTGTTGGCAAGACAGCACAGACAGATCTGGGACTCAGGATAAGGCAGCGCAACTGTGCTGGGGCCATGTTGATGTGCTATTGATAGACAAGACTGTAGAGGGGCGTGGCAGCGTGGCGGGGGATGATAGATGGCATGATGCGACAGACAGACAGACCTCGGAGGGGCGTGGGCACGGCAGAGCAGAGGGGATGGAAGGCCTGTTGAGAGGCCCCTGGGGGCGGGGTAGCAGGACCAGGAAACAGGTCGATAGATATCCAGTGACAGAAAGAGTGTCCACGTCAACAGACAGAGCACTTAGGAAAGGTGAAAAGAGAATACATAATAGGCCCAGTTTTAGGCTTTCAGCTTGACCTGTTTGTCAAAGGAGAAGCGATCCAACTGCCATTGTAGGCAAATCAAATCAAATCAAATTTTATTTGCCACATGCGCCGAATACAACAGGTGTAGACATTACCGTGAAATGCTTACTTACAGCCCTTAACCAACAATGCATTAATTTTTTTATACAAAAGTAAAATAAAACAACAACAACAAGAAAGTGTAAAGTAAAATAAAATAACAGTAGGGAGGCTATATACAGGGGGGTACCGGTACAGAGTCAATGTGCGGGGGCACCGGATAGTTGAGTTAGTAGAGGTAACATGTACATGTGGGTAGAGTTAAAGTGACTATGCATAAATAATTAACAGAGTAGCAGCAGTGTAAAAAGATGGGGTAGAGCTAAAGCGGCAGCTCTACCCTTTAGCTCAGTGAGGATGTTGCCTGTAATCCATGGCTTCTGGTTGGGGTATGTACGTACGGTCACTGTGGGGACGACGTCATCGATGCACTTATTGATGAAGCCAGTGACTGATGTGGTGTACTCCTCAATGCTATCTGAAGAATCCCGGAACATGTTCCAGTCTGTGCTAGCAAAACAGTCCTGTAGCTTAGCATCTGCGTCATCTGACCACTTTTTTATTAAGCAGGAATCAGGAGGATAGAGTTATGGTCAGATTTGCCAAATGGAGGGCGAGGGAGAGCTTTGTATGCGTCTCTGTGTGTGGAGTAAAGGTGGTCTAGAGTTTTTTTTCCTCTGGTTGCACATTTAATATGCTGGTAGAAATGAGGTAGAACGGATTTAAGTTTCCCTGCATTAAAGTCCCCGGCCACTAGGAGCGCTGCCTCTGGATGAGCATTTTCCTGTTTAGTTATGGCCTTATACAGCTCATTGAGTGCAATCTTAATGCCAGCATTGGTTTGTGGTGGTAAATAGACAGCTATGAAAAATATAGATGAAAACTCTCTTGGTAAATAGTGTGGTCTACAGCTTATCATAAGATACTCTACCTCAGGCGAGCAAAACCTTGAGACTTCCTTAGTATTTGATTTTGTGCACCAGCTGTTGTTTACCAATATACACAGACCGCCACCCCTTGTCTTACCGGAGTCAGCCGTTCTATCCTGCCGATATAGCGTATAGCCCTCTAGCTGTATGTTGTCCATGTCGTCGTTCAGCCACGACTCAGTGAATGTCACGCCCTGGCTCGGGGGACTCTCGTATGTTGAGCCAGGGTGTTAGTTTCTATGTTTTGTTGTGGGTCTAGGTTATTGTATTTCTTTGTGTGAGTGACTCCCAATCAGAGGTAACGAGTGTCAGCTGTTGGCTCGTTGTCTCTGATTGGGAGCCATATTTAAACTGTCGGTTTTCACTTTGTGTTTTGTGGTTTCTTGTTCTCGTTGGGTTGTGTTCAACTGTAGACGTCACGTTTCGTTTGTTATTTTGATCGTGTGATCATTTATCTAATAAAAGATGTTCACCTTCAACGCTGCGCATTGGTCCTCATTAGACGATCGTGACAGAAGAAACCACCAAGATGGGACCAAGCAGCGTGTCCAGGAGCCATCGCCAGGGAGATCCCTCACAGATCTCCTTCGCCTCCTGGACTGGGTCAAGCCGAGTGAGGAAGAGAGGGGCTTGACATTATGGCAGAAGGGCGAGAAGCTGGCGAGGGATATGGAGACCTGGTCCACGGGTAGGAGAGACGCCCCGAAAATATTTAGGGGGGGGCTCACGACGTCGGACCAGCAGGAGGCCGCGATAGAGCGGCCCAGTGGGTTGCCGGAGAAGGCCGCCGGGTTACGGGGGCCACTGGTCGAAGAGGGGATGGAGGAAGTAGAGGCACGGCGAGAGGTACTGGCGTGTGTTGCCAGTCCGGTCCGGCCCGTTCCAGATCCCGGTGTAGGGCCAGTGGTGTGTGTCCCCAGTACAGTCCGGCCCATCCAAGCTTCCCGCACCAAGCCAGTGGTGTGCGTCGTCAGTCCGGCACGGCCCGTGCCTGCTCTCCGCATCAAGTCTACGGTGCGTCTCGTCAGCCCGGCTCTGCCCGTTCCTGCTCCCTGCACCAGGTCTGTGGTGCGCGTCGCCAGCCCAGTCCGGCCCATTCCTGCTCCCCGCATCAAGCCTGTGGTGCGTCTCGTCAGCCCGGCTCTGCCCGTTCCTGCTCTCCGCACCAGGTCTGTGGTGCGCGTCGCCAGCCCAGTCCGGCCCACTCCTGCTCCCAGCACCAAGTCTGTGGGGCGTTTCGTCAGCCCTGTCCGGCCCGTGCCTGTTCCCCACACCAAGCCAGTGGTGTGCGTCGTCGGTTCGGCACGGCACGTGCCTGTTCCACTGGAGCCGGATCCGCCGCCTAGGCGGAGTGCCCACCCGGTCCCTCCCCTGTTGTGTTTCGTTGGCGCGGTCGGAGTCCGCGCCTTTAGGGGGGGGTACTGTCACGCCCTGGCTCGGGGGACTCTCGTATGTTGAGCCAGGGTGTTAGTTTCTATGTTTTGTTGTGGGTCTAGGTTATTGTATTTCTTTGTGTGAGTGACTCCCAATCAGAGGTAACGAGTGTCAGCTGTTGGCTCGTTGTCTCTGATTGGGAGCCATATTTAAACTGTCGGTTTTCACTTTGTGTTTTGTGGTTTCTTGTTCTCGTTGGGTTGTGTTCAACTGTAGACGTCACGTTTCGTTTGTTATTTTGATCGTGTGATCATTTATCTAATAAAAGATGTTCACCTTCAACGCTGCGCATTGGTCCTCATTAGACGATCGTGACAGAGAAACATAAGATATTACCGTTTTTAATGTCCCGTTGGTAGGATAACCATAATCTTAGGTCATCTAATTTATTTTCAAATGATTGACGATTGGCTAATAGGATTGATTGTAGAGGCAGTTTACTCGCTCGCCGTCGGATCCTTACAAGGCACCCCGACCTACGTCCACGATATCTCTGTCTCTTTCTCCTGCGAATGACGGGGATTTGGGCCTTGTCCGGTGTCTGTAGGATATCCTTCACGTCCGACTCGTTTAAGAAAATATATTTGTCCAATACGAGGTGATTCATCGCTGTCCTGATATCCAGAAGCTCTTTTTGGTTATAAGAGACGATGGCAGAAACATTATGTACAGAATAAATTACAAATAACGCGAAAAAACACACATAATAGTACAATTGGTTAGAGGGCTGTAAAACGGCAGCCATCTTCTCCGGCGCCATCTCTACAGGCAGATGCGTCATGTCAGTCGTCATGGTTTGAGTGAGTTGCATGTCGTTGGTAGGGGCATCATGTGTATGCTGCGTCATCTCCAGATGACAATCGAATAGCACCCAGGAAGCAACAGTGAGGAGAAATTATGCCTCACCCTCTTCACCTTTGAAACCATGGCAACACAGAGCAGAAGGTCCTAGCTGAGGAGGAGGCTGTGGTGTGCTGAGGAGAAGATGGCCTCGGTGGCCGCATAGACATAATTATATTAGCATAACATAGAATTAGTCATTCTATTTCTATGGGTGGCAGGCTGCTAAGTACACTCTCTGTTCTTTACAACAGGGAGAATGGGCATGGCCTGGATGGATGGATGGATATGCCAGAGACATACTGTATAAAGATGGGGCATAATAGCAGGATATTGTTAATTGCATTGCCACAGCTATTCATATGGACTATGGGAGGAAAGTATTTACTATCACTGTTCTTTTTTCCTCCATCTGACTGCTCTTAGTAAGCTCTTTGTCAGCTCTCCACGACACAGACTCAAGCCACTCCTAGAAAATAATTCTTTATCAAATGCCATTAGTTTAAGATAATCTCACCCCTATTTGGTTTAGCTGAGCCTGCAGACAGATCCTGAAGATCCTCCAAACTTTGTCCCCCCCAACACTGGAGTGATACCTTGGATTTTGGCCAAGCTTGACTAAAGGCTAACTGCACAAATCTAGAGTGTGCGCTTATAGTAGCTACTATCCAGACCAAAATGTATGGTTGGCTGGACAGGCAGGAGTGGGTCCTAAGAGCAGAACAGACTAGCAGGAGTGTATTCTATTCTCTGACTAACAGACAGATGGAGATAGATAAGGCTGCCCTGGTCTACCAACCAGAGTAACAGTACCCATCTCAATGACACATCTCACATTTCAATCATGCCCATTGAACTCCCATGCCAACTCAGTACCAGACAAAGTGAGTACATGGCAGGATAACAGAATAATGTACCTACTAGGACAGGGGCTTCATGTTTGATCAGATTTCACTGGCTATTCTTTTGATCAAATAAAAGAACATGTATGATATTGTTCAAAATTGAACCGTTATGAGTCATTCTTATGTAATGTTTTGGGAAAAACAGCAGAGTTAAGATGAGCTTTGTTTTGGGATAAATATTTATCTGAAATGTTTTACACTGAGAAATAAGCTAAAAACCACACTCATATCAAGAGAGAAAGAGAGAGAGAGAGAGAGAGAGAGAGAGAGAGAGAGAGAGAGAGAGAGAGAGAGAGAGAGAGAGAGAGAGAGAGAGAGAGAGAGTGTGTGTGTGTGAGAGAGAATAGTCAGAGAAAATAACCTAACATGTTAGTCCCTGGAGTCTTTGTAGCCAACTATCCATGCTGTTTCACATCAAATCTTACCCAGCAAGCTCCCCAGAGGGAGAGTAGGATACTTCTGTCTTTCTTCTCTGTTTCAGGACACACTTGAGTGGTACTGACTTGTGTTATCATCATCGACCAAGGGAGAGACAAACTCTTTTGATAATTTGTTGCAAATAAAACTGCTGTGCTATATAAACACCTGGTTTTACATTTCAACATTACGTTCAGCTTTCAATTGAAATGTGAGGAATACAAGGTGATAAACTTCCTAAGGCTGTTGCTGAATAGCAAAGCGGATCAGGTCTGACCTTCAGGAAATTATCCCTTGAGTCTATTGTGATGAATTGCCCATTATAGTTGAGCAGTGATTTAAATGTGTCAGTACACAGTAGTAATTACAGACCTAATTGCCACATGTAATTTGTGAGCTTCAATGAATTTTGTAGAAAAGCGGCAGAAATTAGTCTCATTGAATGTTAGCTTATTGTCAGTAAAAAAAAGAAAGTGTTTAAACATTCACACAGCAATTCACACAGCCCACCACTCCCCAGTGCCTCACATCAATGAAAATCCAAGCTTACTGATGTCCTAGCTAGCCTATAAAGGTGATTAAATTCAATGAAAATACAAGAACCTCAAAGGTAAGTAAACGTATGAATCAATCGCCCACTCTGTCATTAGATACCAAGTTCTCCCGCACAGTGCACACTCATGTGTCACCTTTCTTTGTCAGGGGATGGAGGGACTTAACAATAGGAGGTGTTTGAGTTCTCCTCTGTTGGCTGGGCACCCCAGAAAAGTCAATATGGCTCCTGCTCACAAAGGGAGCCTGCTCCACTGGTCCCTATCCTTTAAATGTCGCCCTATTTTAGGCTGCAGCCACCATGCGATGATTAATGACGATCATTTTATTGGATTTCAGACCCAGCTGCCATTAGCAGTAGAGGGTCATAAGAAAGAGAAAGAAGTCTGGCTGATATCCCCAAGGTGACTCTATAATACCATAGTACTGTGCCACATAATCCTGTTAACATATATAAGCTACACGGTGAGCATGCACTGACTAGCTGGCAAGTGTCTTCACTGACATTTTCAACCTCTCCCTGACCCAGTCTTTAATACCTACATGTTTCAAGCAAGCCACAATAGTCCCTGTGCCCAAGAACACCAAAGTAACCTGTCTAAATGACTGCCGCCCCGTAGCACTCACATCTGTAGCCGTGAAATGCTTTGAAAGTCATGGCTCACATCAACTCCAGCATCCCAGACACCCGAGACCCACTCCAATTTGCATACCACCCGGACAAAAGGAACACCTACGTGAGAATGCTGTTCATTGACCACAGCTTAGCGTTCAACACCATAGTGCCTTGCAAGCTCATCACTAAGCTAAGGACCCTGGTACTGAACATCTCTCTCTGCAACGACGCACACGACTCCAACACCATCATTAAGTTTGCCAATGGCACGACAGTGGTAGGCCAGATCACCGACAACGATGAGACAACCTATTGGGAGGAGGTCAGAGACCTGGCAGTGTGGTGCCAGGACAACAACCTCTCCCTCAATGTGGAGAAGAAAAGGGGCTTATTGTGGACTACAGGAATCGGAGGGCCGAACACGCCCCCATTCACATCAACGGGGCTGTAGTGGAGCGGGTCGAGAGCTTCAAGTTCCTCTGTATCCACATCACTAAGGACCTATCATGGTCCAAACACACCAACATAGTCGTGAAGAGGGCATGACAACGCCTCTTCTCCCTCAGGAGGCTGAAAAGATTTGGCATGGGCCCTCACATCCTCAAAAAGTTATACAGCTGCACCATTGAGAGCATCTTCTCTGCTTGGTATGGCAACTGCTCGGCATCCGACCGTAAGGCGCTACAGAGGGTAGTGCGTACGGCCCAGTACATCACTGGGGTCGAACTCCCTGCCATCCAGGATCTCTATACCAGGCGGTGTCAGAGGAAGGCCCAAAAAAGACTCCAGCCACCCAAGTCATAGACTGTTCTCTCTGCTCCCGCACGGCAAACGATACTGGAGCGCCAAGTCAGGGACCAGAAGGCTCCTGAAGAGCTTCTTCCCCAAAGCCATAAGACTGCTGAACAGTTAATCAAATGGCTACCTGGACTATTTACATTGACCCCCTTCATTCTTTTTTTCTTTATCACAATTGTTTTGCACTCACACACACACACACACAACACACACATGCAAATTGACGCCACACAAATCTAATTCCCATTGAGTTCAAGAAAACAAAATGTCACCCCAGAAACTGTGAAACTCCTCAACTCATGAGGCAAAAGGTAATTTCATGCTCCACTACTGCTTGGGGGATATCAGGACTGAAGGTGTGCTGAAGGTGAGCTGTGCACGCCTCAAATGTTACAGGAAACATAGCCATCTGAGAATGGTTCCCCTGTTTTTGAAAGTATTGGAAATAACCCTAGAGAATAAAAAACAAATATACACAACCATGTTAAATCATGAAATTGAAAGATATATGAATCCTATTAGGCTACTAATATTGTAATGACATATACCATACATATGGCCATTGCGGTAGGAAATTGGGGAACATGACACACTATGACAGTGTTGTTGTGTTGTGCTGCGTGGTGTTGTGCTGTGTTGAGCGCAACAGAACAGTATCAGTGACAGAGGCAGTGTCTGTTGTTCCATCCTTTATCGCCTGATTGTCATCACAACAAACATCAATAATGCAGCGGGGACATCCTCACATTGACAGGTTCTATATAGCCTTGTTGCTGTGGCTATCTCTACAGAGAGAAAATATATGAGAGATGAACACTCAAAAGTCATCAACGTAAGGGAATTTCGTATTTTCTTCACCCAACTTTTAACCTAAATCCAATGACATGGTGAAATGTTTTGTTGTTTTCACATTGAATTGATGTTAGTTGACAACTCAACTAAATGTCAATCAAAAATAGACTGGTGTCTGTGCCAAGTGGGTTTTTTAACAGCAACACAGAGCATAAAGTGTTTATAAACGACGGTGAAGATGAAGTATAAATATTTGTAATTATAATAAACTGTTGTCATTGGCCATGAGCCTATAGCTAAATTCCTTTCATAATACTGGCTAGAGCTAGACCTACTCTGCAGCAGCTTAGATGGAAGAGTCACTTTAGGCGGCCAATTCTTCAAGGGATCCCGGGCCGCCTAAATGGACTCTTCCAGCTAAGTTGCTGCAAAGTAGGTCTAGCTCTAGCCAGTATTGTGAAAGGAATTTATCTATAGGCCCATGCCCAGTGACAACGGTTTATTATAAATACAAATATTTAGTTAATCATCGTGACGGTCGTTTTTGAACACATTATGCTCTGTGTTGCCTAAGATATAGACTATACTATTAATTATCATTCCACAACACCGCACATTTCGAGTTTAGGGATTCGAGCAACACTGGCTTCAAAAGGACAAACTCAAACAAACCGTATGAGCATAGGTGTACTAATGCCTTAACAAAAGCAGGGAATGCGATCTATGTGTAATTTCAGAACCATGGACAGGGCCATAGAAAGTAACCGTGGCGTGAGCCTTGCCGCAAAAGTGGCATTGATGAATTATTATGGCTCAAACGTAAAGCCAGACTACATCAGGCGTAGGCTTATGCCTAATTATCTTCAACATAGCCAACATATCGGCTACAGGACGTAATAATCTGTTGGACCTCCACATTTAAACATTTAAATCCTCGAAAAACAAGAACCCGTGAAAGCTTGCCGACTTCGATGAGATAATTAGATCGCAAAAGAGGGACAAATCACTGATATTGATTACATCGGGTTTTAATTTGCATCTAACCTACAAATCAAAAGTTAAATTTTAATTAGTTTCAAGATGTCAACAAACAGACCAGAGAGCTGTGAAACAATATTAAAATGCTGTCACATACAACTTTAACCAGTTATAGTGGGCAAGCATCACAACACAGAGAGCGACGGCCTATTCAGACACTACACAAGGCCAATCATCCAGATACAATAAGTTTCTTGAATAGAAACCACGCCTTGACTGAGGGAGCATCTGACGCTCTGAAATCATACTGCAATTCATAGCCTACTGATCTGAAAATCACCGGGGTAGCACACGCTGTTTCAGTTGCAAAACCATTTAGGCAAGAGTGAACCAAGAACATAATTGCAGCAGCATGGTAGTGTACACTCAAATGATAGGGCGAACAATATAAAGCAGATAGGGGCTATGAAATCAGTTGAAGTTGTCAACAATTAATCAGATGAAGGTTTCAATGATAAAATCAATACACCAATAGTTTTAAGTAGACGTTTAAAGCAAGGTCTTACATGCTCGTCTTCGCTCGCATTTTTTTTTCGGTAGGGAACATGGGGTCTGCCGTCGGCGACGGACTGAGAGGTCTTCCCTGTGTTGTTCTCCTCGTCCGCGACCTGTCCGCGGAGTAGGTGGCTGGCCTCAGGTGGGTGCGGGAAAGAGTTATTTGTATTAATCTTACCGGTGAATCTCTGATACAACGAAGCCATAAGTCCAGTCAAAACCACTACAGCATGTCAAAGCAAGAGACAGCTCTCGTCTGTGGGGACTTGCTTGTGTGTGTAGGCTACTGCTTATTTTCTGTGCGCTTCGGAGAGAACCGATGGCGGATGGCCAATGTCTCCCTCTGGAATAAAGCGGAGATGATTCAAAAAGAACAGGTGAATAATCCCGATAAAATAACGTGTTAAAACTGAAAACGTTTTCCTGGTTTAATTAGAAAACAGAAAGACCTATAGGCTAACCAGCAAGTCCTCTGATCGATTAGCTGTTGGCTTTGTCCTAAAGGAGCAAAGCTACAGTAGGTCTCAATAGTTTGTGTCTGTATTCAGAGCACGTTGGTTCCCCTCTTCAGTTTGTTGATGCGTCCCCACAGTGAGATATGATACCCATAGGGACGGGCTGCTATCTGATATTAAATACAGACTCAGAAAATGGTACCCAATCAAAATAACTAAATAGGCTGATAGCCTCAACAGCTCTTTGGTGGCTAGACAGACCTGGTGTGTGTGTGAAGTGTGTGGAGCCTATGTGTGAAGGACGTAAACCGTGGCGCGTCCGTGGACGCGTTCTGCATGAGAAGTGAGGTAAGGCTGTGCACAACCTATCTCAAAAACACACTGCAGAACGCCAACTGCAGACTATAGCCTACCGCACATAATACACATTAATAGTGTGGCAGAGCAAATTACATTTAATCCAATACTGCATTAAAGTTTAAAAAAATAGTACGGTCTCAAAAATGTGCTAAAACAAGCAGTAATGTAAATATTCTGGTCGTTATGCTGGTCGTTCCAGTCCCTGTTAGTCAAGGACGGAGCTCGAGTGCCTCTCCGTGGCTCAATGAGAAACGACACTTTCATTCAGAAGAGTAATGAGGACTATTTTTATGACAGTTATAGTTTAGCGACACCCCTTACTACATTCAGTGTTTTCTTCAACTCGTCAGAGCTTCCAACCTCTAACACGAATTCAACACATTCCTCTTCAATCCAGATACAAAAAGCAGTTATTCATCCTTTGAACCTGACGTCCCCTGGGAATGCGCTGTGGGGGGTTTCAGCACCATAAACCACGTTTTCATCCACAGTTTTTATGCGAGTAAAGTCATACCGTAGGATAGATATATAGTACCAGTCAAAAGTTTGGACACAACTACTCATTCAAGGGTTTTTCTTTATTTTTACTATTTTCTACATTGTAGAATAATAGTGAAGACATCAAAACTATTAAATAAGACGTAGTAGAAAGAGGAGGAAGGGAAGCGCTACTAAGGTACACAATAGTAAATGTTGGTAGACAGAAGGTACTCTTTGGTCAAAGGGGTGAATTGGTCATCAAAAAGAAAGGAGGACCAAGGCACTCTTGATATAATTAATTAAAATGCCTTTATTAGTATGGCATGTTCAATAGAAACAAGATTATTTTTTTTTATCCGACGCGTTTCGGCTGCATGGCCTTCGTCAGGCAGTACAAAGAAATAATACAATGTCCTCTTTTGAACAGCTTTTCCAATTAGCCCTAATTTGAAGAGGGAGTGGTTACAAAGTTGATTGGACACACCTAGTAAGCAATACTATACACATTAAAAAGTGAAATACTGTAACTATGTTATCATACAAATACAACTCCAAGTTAGAAGTATCAGAACACTTAGAAAGGTAGTTCTAACCTTAAATATGACTAGGAAAAGTGTCAAAAATAAGAAAGCAATATATTCCATAGTACACTAGAAACCAGCAAAACATGAACAACATCAGTCTAAACATAGCTGAGGGCAATTGAGCACAATGTCCACTAGATGACAGCAAATGGACCTATCACAACCCTACAGGAAGGGTGAGAAATCCATATCTTCATTTAGACCAGGGTATTTAGTGGCCTGTAGTTTGTAAATCCAAAAACGTTCCCTTTGGTTTAACTGTTTCAGACGGTCCCCTTTTCTAATAGAGGCCGGAATATGATCAATACCCATAGCTTGTAGGGAGGCAGGGTTACCATGGTGTAAGGACTTGTAGTGCCTTGCCATGGGGTAGTCTTCATTGCCTACCCATATGGCGTACTTGTGTTCCGCTAAGCGATCTTGAAGGCGTCTCTTTGTCCATCCAATGTAGAACACCTTGCACTGAGGACATTCCAATCTATAGATGACATGAGTGGTTTTGCAGTTAATGAAATGCTTGACGTAATACTCCATTTTGGAAGCTGTGTCAACAAAATACTTTTTCTGTGCAATATTTCTGCAATGGGGTTGCACTGGTTACATTTAAAAGAGCCCTTGGGTTTGTGGTCAAGCCAAGTTTTTTGAGAGTCACCCGGAAGATAACTGTGGACTAATTTGTCATTTAGGGTAGGACATCTCTTAAAACTTATGACTGGTAGCTCAGGAAAGACTTGGCGTCGTAGCGTCTCACTTTGGATGATTCCCCAATTATTTTTAATGATTATTTTAATGTTCTCTGCTTCAGTGCTGTATTTTGTAACAAAATACACTCTGTCTGATGAATCACGAGGCACTCCCCTTCGCAACAAGTTCTCTCTGTCAAGTAATCCAGCCCTTATACCTGCATCTTTCAGGACCTGAACGCTGTAACCCCGATTCAAGAAGCGATTCTCCAATTCAGCAGATTTGACACTGTAGTCTGTTTCCTGATCACAAATTCTGCGGACTCTTTGGAATTGGCCATATGGAATATTCTCTTTTAGCCTTTTGGGGTGAAAGCTGTCTGCCCTCAGAATGGTATTCCCATCTGTGGGCTTCCTAAAGATTGATGTGTGCAAACAACCTTTGTCATTTCTACTAATGTCGAGGTCCAAAAAATGAATGTTATCCTTGCTGTACTCCATAGTTAGTTTGATGAACTTATTAAATAAGACATATATTCTCTCAACCAGCTTCATGAGATAGTCACCTGGAATACATGTCAATTAACAGGTGTGCCTTCTTAAAAGTTAATTTGTGGAATTTATTTCCTTCTTAATGCGTTTGAGCCAATCAGTTGTGTTGTGACAAGGTAGGGGGGTATACAGAAGAGTCCATATTATGGCAAGAACAGAACAGCTCAAATAAGCAAAGAGAAACAACAGTCCATCATTCGTTTAAGACATGAAGGTCAGTCAATACGGAAAACTTCAAGAACCTACAACGTTTCTTCAAGTGCACTCGCAAAAGCCATCAAGCGCTATGATGAAACTGGCTCTCATGAGGACCGCCACAGGAATGAAAGACCCAGAGTTACCTCTGCTGCAGAGTTCATTAGAGTTACCAGCCCAAATAAATGCTTCAAAGAGTTCAAGTAACAGACACATCTCAACATCAACTGTTCAGAGGAGACTGTGTGATTCAGGCCTTCATGGTCGAATTTCTGCATAGAAACCACTACTAAAGGACACCAATAAGAAGAGAGTTGCTTGGGCAAAGGAACATGAGCAATGGACATTAGACCAGTGGAAATGTGTCCTTTGGTCTGGAGTCCAAATTTGAGATTTTTGGTTCCAACCGCCGTGTCTTTGTGAGACGCGTTGTGGATGAACGGATGACCTCCTCATGTGTATTTACCATCGTAAAGCATGGAGGAGGAGGTGTTATGGTATGGGGGTGCTTTGGTGGTGACACTGTTGTCTGTGATTTATTTAGAATTCAAGGCACACTTAACCAGCATGGCTACCACAACCTTCTGCAGTGATACACCATCCCATCTGGTTTGGGCTTAGTAGGACTATCATTTGTTTTTCAACAGGACAATGACCCAACACACCTCCAGGCTGTCTAAGGGCTATTTTACCAAGAAGGAGAGTGTTAGAGTGCTGCATCAGATGACCTGGCCTCCACAATCCCCCGACCTCCACCCAATTGAGATGGTATGGGATGAGTCGGACCGCAGAGGGAAGGAAAAGCAGCCAACAAGTGCTCAGCATATGTGGGAACTCCTTCAAGACTGTTGGTAAAGCATTTCAGGTGAAGCTGGTTGAGAGAATGCCAAGAGTGTGCAAAGCTGTCATCAAGGCAAAAGGGTGGCTATTTGAAGAATCTCAAATATAAAATATATTTTTTGCTTACTACATGATTCCATATGTGTTATTTCATAGTTTTGATGTCTTCACTATTATTTTACAATGTAGAAAATAGTAAAAATTAAGAAAAATCCTTGAATGAGTAGGTGTGTCCAAACTTTTCACTGGTACTGTATATAAAAACATGACAGCTGTGAAGGAAACAGGACGTTTCAGTACAATTTTATAAATGCCAACAGATCATTTGTTTGTTTGACGTGGTGGGATCTTTTTGTGTTGGTAAAATACATTTTGCGATAAATGGTGGTGGAAACAAATATTGATGTAGCCTAATAACCATCATATCGAAGTAAACTTGGGGTCACGAGATGAGGTCTGGTCCTCCCACTACAACATTTTAGTCATTTAGCAGACACTCTTATCCAGAGGGACTTACAGTTTGTGAGCGCATACATTATTTTTTATTTTTCATACTGGCCCCCCATGGGAATCTAACCCACAACCCTGGCGTTGCAAATGCCATGCTCTACCAACTGAGCTACATCCCTGCCGGCCATTTCCTCCCCTAACCTGGACCAATTGTGTGCCGCCCCATGGGTCTCCCGGTCGCGGCCGGCTACAACAGAGCCTGGATTCGAACCAGGATCTCTAGTGGCACAGCTAGCACTGTGATGCAGTGCCTTAGACCACTGCGCCACTCGGGAGACATACTCATCCGGAAAAACATTCCGTTTATTAGGCTACAGATTAAATACTGAATGATGACTTAAAAGGCTGGTGAAAGTGCAAGGTAACGAGCTTGATTATCCTTTCCAATAAATATCGAGGGTTTTATTCTGGTGACATGATAAACTATGCTTGGCTGCCATTTAACAAAAGGAAAGGATTTGTCCATAATAATTTCTGTTGGCTAGAGCGCACGTGCCAATACCAGAGTGGGCAGGCACACCTGCTATATTACGCAACATTTTTGTGAGAAAACCATCATTAGAGTTGAAAATGAGATGGAAGCCCATTTAATTTACATTTTTTATTCGGTACATGGGAATTTAACCGCAAAATGTATTTTTATGTGCACTATGTCATCATGTACAGCCTTTTATATGCAACAAGTCAATTTGATGGAAACACATCTCTGGTGGGAAAATGTGGATATTGTTTTTAAGCAGATTTTAGAATATTCGCATGAAAATCTGTTACCAATTAGATGAAAACCTAGCTACTGACAGTGCCATGAACCAGATTTCCATCCAACCTTTTTATGCTAGTAAAGCTAGTAAAATGTTGAATAAAAAATGTCACAACAGGCCTGATGGAAACTGCACATTTGTTGGTAAACTTTCCAAATGTAGACAAAAAAAAAAAAAATATGCTAGACAAGGTGGGGTCTTTTTGTGTTTTTGTTAAATTAATTATGCGAGAAATGGCAGTGGAAACACCTTTATGCGCAAATATTGATATACAGTGCCTTCGGAAAGTATTCAGACCCCTTGACCTTTTCCACATTTTGTTATGTTGCAACCTTATTCTAAAATGTATTAAATAGTTTTTTTTTCTCTCAACAATCTACACACAACACCCCATAATGACAAAGCAAAAATAGGTTTTTAGAAATTTTTGCAAATGTATTACAAATAAAAAACGGAAATATCACATTTACATAAGTATTCAAACCCTTTACTCAGTACTTTGTTGAAGCACCTTTGGCAGCTATTACAGCATCGAGTCTTCTTGGGTATGATGCTACAAGCTTGGCACACCTGTATTTGGGAGTTTCTCCCATTCTTATCTGCAGATCCTCTCAAGCTCTGTGCTTAAGGTCGTTGTCCTGTTGGAAGGTGAACCTTCACCCCAGTCTAAGGTCCTGAGCGTTCTGGAGCAGGTTTTCATCAAGTATCTCTCTGTACTTTGCTCCGTTCATCTTTGCCTTGATCCTGACTAGTCTCCCAGTCCCTGCCGCTGAAAAACATCCCCACAGTTTTCCTCCAGATGTGACGCTTCAGGCCAAAGAGTTCAATCTTGGTTTCATCAGACCAGAGAATCTTGTTTATCATGGTCTGAGAGTCTTTAGGTGCCGTTTGGCAAACTCCAAGCGGGCTGTCATGTGCCTTTTACTGAGGAGTGGCTTCCGTCTGGCCACTCTACCATAAAGGCCTGATTTGTGGAGTGCTGCAGAGATGGTTGTCCTTCTGTTAGTTTCTCCCATCTACACAGAGGAACTCTAGAGCTCTGTCAGAGTGACCATCAGGTTCTTGGTCACCTCCCTGACCAAGGCCCTTCTCCCCCAATTGCTCAGTTTGGCCAGGCAGCCAGCTCTAGGAAGAGCCTTGGTGGTTCCAAACTTCTTCCATTTAAGAATGATGGAGGCCACTGTGTTCTTGGGGACCTTCAATGCTGCAGACATTTTTATGTACCCTTCACCAGATCTGTGCCTCAACAGAATCCTGTCTCGGAGTTCTACGGACAATTCCTTCGACCTCATGGCTTGGTTTTTGCAAGTTGTAGAAACATCTCAAGGATGATCAATGGAAACAGGATGCACCTGAGCTCAATTTCGAGTCTCATAGCAAAGGGTCTGAATACTTATGTAAACAAGGTATTTCTGTTTTAGATTTTTAAAACATTTGCAAAAATGTTTAAAGAACTGTTTTCGCTTTGACATTATTGGGTATTGTGTGTTGATTGCTGAGGATTTGTATTGTGTGTTGATTGCTGAGGATTTGTATTTATTTAATCCATTTTAGAATAAGGCTATAACGTAACAAAATGTGGAAAAAGTCAAGGGGTCTGAATCCTTTCCGAAGGCACTGTAATACCATAATATGGAAGTACACTTGGAGTCATGGGATGATCTGTTGTGTGGTCCTCCCACTATGACTCAACATATATATTGGGTATATGTTGTGAAATGGTTAGATATTACTTGTTAGATATTACTGCACTGTCGGAGCTAGAAGCACAAGCATTTCGCTACACCCGCAATAACATCTGCTAAACACGTGTATGTGACAAATACAATTTGATTTGATTTGATTTGAAGAAAGCATGCAGTTTATTAGGCTACAGATTAAATACATTTTGATGAACTTCACAGGATGGTGAAAGTGCATGGTGATGAGCTTGATGCTCCTTTCCAATAAATATCTAAGGTCTTAAATATATAAGGTCTTATGATCGATGCTTCACTGCCATTTGAGAAATACAAATAAATCTTGCTCTTTTGTCCATAATAATCTCATCATGTAGTAGGCTATACCTGCACTGTTTCAGGAGCTGTTGGCTAGAGCGCATGTGCCAAAACCATCAGAAGAATTGAAAATGCGATGGAAGCCTACTTAAATTGTATTTTTTATTCTGTATATGGGAATTTAACAACAGAAGTTATTTTTATATGCATTACGTCATCATGCACATCATGTTATTGCAAAAAGTCAATTTGATGGATCTGGTGGGAAAATGCACATATTGTTTTTATGCAGATTTTAGAATATTCACATGAAAATCTGTGCCAATTGGATGGAAACCTAGCTATAGACACCAACTGTGAAAGTGTTCTGTGAGCTTATTCGGCATAAATGGCTTTGAGTAATTATTGTGATGCAAAAGCACAGCAAGACCAGCTAATCTTCACCATCATATACCTTTTCTCACCTGCCCCAATGGCCTTTTAGCAGTCAGCAGTGTAACCTGAGAAGATGGAGATTTAAAGAATACTCAGGCATGTCTGTGCTGTTAAATGTATAAAGTATTTGCGTCTATGTGACAGTGGTCAGTTGGGACAGTCACTGTCTGAGTGTCACAGATTAAATTCCCAAAGAGAGCACCCTGGCTGGCCCCCTCACTGTGACAGCCCAGACCTCCAAAACTGATGCTACTGTGGATTTCTGAGAAATGGATCATCTGCTGAACACACAAGTAACTTCAAAGCTTCAAAGCAGCACCACTATGATGCTAAATAGAACATGCCGCCGACGCCATCAAGCGTTACTGTCCTTTGACAATAGGCTACGTCAGAAATCTATTGCAGTGGATTACATTTTGCAACTCGTTTGCACAGAGAGATGAGAGTAATCCATCCATATACAAATTGTAGTTGGAAAAATTCCAAACGGAACAATGAGGGGGTTACAATACATTTTGCTTTTTCATTGAGTCATTTTCATATCATTCCCCACAGAGCTGCTGGAGGCTCAGAGATTCATGAATTGCATAAAAATGCATCCCTACCCCTTTACTACAAATGTATCTATATTACATTGATTTCAAAGCTTCAAAGAGGTTCCATTCCAAAATCAAGGGCCTAGAACATCAAGGTAATTTGATGGCAGGGGTCATTTTCAACCATAAATGTTTATAAATGCCATAGATAAAAAATACTTTGGTTGGTAAAAAAAATAAAAATGTGCCTACAATATTATTACTTTCATTTTGATAGTCAAGGTTTCTGTTCTCTAAAACACACACACTAACAATGGGTTGAATTGAGATAGACCTTACTTTTCAGTTGTTTTCACAGTGACAGATTGAACATACTGGTACCTGGAATGAAGCTCCTTTTCCAGGGCTTGTTCTGCCTGCCTGTCACCATTTGTTACTCTCTCTTGTTCATAATGCTTTTACTAGGCCTGTTCCTGTATACCCGAGAAATAGGTTCTGCTCACTTGACACCTATTCCAACCTTTCTGATGGATGTCTTGTAATCTCCCTCACCTTGTGTCAGAGCCTTGTTCTGAACTGCCTGCCTGGCTGCTTCGGGCTTCCCAAAGGACTCTTATTGCTAGTGGGGCTGGGCTCAGCTCCTACCTCACCTTCTACCTTACTCAGCTCTGGGGCCCCCTGTCATCTGTTCACATATAGCCATACTGACTGAAGGTACAGTTATACCATCGGGGCCCCCGGAGGAACTGTGCTACTGTAGCTAGGGGGGATGGGCTCAGTCCCTAGATAATTTGACACCCACATACCTGTATTGACTGAGGGTTTACCATCTTCCCCTCTGATAAACATTGATGGATGGGTGTCATGTCAGGGGAAAATAAAAATAGTCAAATGAAATTGACAGGATGTCAGGAAACATATTTTCCTTTACAACTAGATTTTAGTAAGGGTGCTCCTCATTTTACAAGATTATCTTGTGTTAGTAATAGACATTCTTCAGTTTACAACCTTTGCAGCCTGTTCCTTCCACGGCCCATTACCCATTCTTCAGTTTACGGCCTTACGGGCTGCAGTAGAAAATGACTCACACATTAATTGGCAGGCAGAGTAAACAGATCAATCAATGCTGAGTCGATAGTAATATCTCATTTCTTCCCAACATCACTCACCCTCCGGTGGGGGATGTTGAAAGCCTTTACTCTTCTACACGCATGTAATAAGATGGCTTTAGTTAATGTCACGCTAATCAAAATTTGGGGCCATTTGCTCTGGCAAGGGCACTAATAATTTCCCCTGATGCTGAAGAAGTCAGTGAGTTTACTTATCACACAACTAGGGTCGTGATGGGACTACACTATGTCATATTAGATAGGGTTAGGCGTGACTTCATGAAACTATACCTCCCCCCAAGACTTCTCCTAGCCTAGCAGCTATCCCTGTTTGATTCATTTCTAATGGCTATAAACCCATATCCTAAATGACCATAGATAATGCTATTGGATTGTAACAATGGCACAAAACACAGTTTTACTTTCATTTCACTTGATTTCTACTACAAACAAAAAGAAACTACAACATCTTAGAACAGCAAAGACTTGCGAGTTGCAACAGGTTTGTAATGCATTTCCTCTTTTCCATCAGCATTACAGCTACAAAGACTATAGAGTCTATTAGAGACCAGAACTGTCACTTGTTTAAAGGTTGGCAACATAATTATGCCTTCCTCACTGTGTATCAAAATACAATTATACCTCACTGAAGTCAAACTTAATAGGATTCTGGATGTGGAATCCGTTCCTTATCATTCAATTACATTTCAACTCCCCATTACAATACTTGGCTCATTTCTGCCTATTGTAACGTTGGTGAATGCAATTACAATGTGTTGCAAGTTAAAGCACTTTATTATTGCTGTGGCATGTTGTATCAAGGCAAACTGCCTTCACAGATCACTGGGGCTGGTTCAATTAGTTGAACTTGCAATGCTAATTCCATTTTTATTCATGTATTTAGAACCAACTGAAACCTAATACATGCAGTACATTTCAAGTGAGACCAATCCATGTAGTATATTGCAAGTGAAACTGTCCACAACTGTGGATGTTTCTACAGTTCATGTCCATGATAGCTTGTCAGTAAACATAAACCTGTTTAAGTTTATACAGGATGTGCAAATCAATATGAATGTAAAAATGCATAACCTATTGCTCCCTGAAAGGATTGACACCAGTCCTGAAATATCTGCCATATAAACTTTAATCGTGCATCCTAAATAACTGTTAATATCCAGTACATTCCAGGAGAAGGAAGGGAAGCCACACTGACGCGCAGTCCAAATTGAAATTGCAGAAGATAAGAGGCTGAGGAAATTGAGTTTTAATGCAGGATGATGTGGAGCATACTACACAGCTACTAGGTTTGACTGCAGTGTGACACCAGATGGTAATGAGGAAGATGATAAGAGACCACATGCTACCAAACGAGAATAAGTACACATGGTCTCCAAGACGTCCTACCCCATGACACAAAATAGCAAAGGTACTCTGAGGACTGAGGAACAAATTGAAGTGTACTGTTATAACAAAGAATACGAGAGCACCCATGCCATATGCTGAGCTTCTCTCCTGTGAGTGGCACTGTCAGCACAGTACATCCCGTTCTGCAACTCACACATAGCTGTGGCTATGCCTTGGTTTACTGCTTGGTTTTGGTAGCGTGTATCTGACTGCGGAACAGTACGCCACACAAATCCCATGTATCATTTACACCTCGAAAGGTCTCCGCATCTGTGTTCTAACAAAGCCTGAGAGGCTGGGAAGCAGCACGGATCAGCTCAACGTCACAGACACAAAGTTGTCCGACTCTACGGTGTTAACATTGCCATAGTGTATGGTGGTTATATACTGGTGTTGGTTAAGGAGTCATGCATATCATTGTGTAATATAAATTAGTTTATGGGGAAATAGTGATATATTTGATGCTTCTTGCCATGTAATGTATTTAATGGTGTAACCCAGGGGTATTCAACCGGGGGTCTGCGGCCCCCTAGGAGATGTCAACTTTATTTCTCAACTCCTAATTTTGAGCAGATAACACTCATTGGAGCCAATTACACTCACTGGAATATCTGAATTAGGCTATGAAAAAGCACACACGAATAGGTTACCAGTGCGGCAAGTGCCACTGGCTGCTGGTAAGCTTTCTTGACTTGGACATTAATTTTTGCCAACACATGGCTAACCTTTAACCAGCTAAACAGCTGCTCTTAGCAAAAATGTGTTTTGAGTTACCTTTATATCTAATAGGCTATGTTAGAGTTTACACTTCCTCTTCCAATTATAATGTAGGTCAAAATAATGAAAAACGATCTACCAAATGTATTCATTTAAAAATGTTGATTACTTCTCCTTGTCACATGATGGGGGTCCCTGGGTCGCCGGTTTGCCTGGGAGGGGGTACCTGGGCAAAGAAAGATTGAAGACCCCTGGTGCAACCCAAAATATACAACCTATAGATAATCCATAGTAGAACATCCTAGATTCTATTTATACGGAAATGCCAATCATATTTAGTTACAGTACTATAAATAATTATTCTCCCACATGGGGGAAAAATCTGATCAGGTGTTATTGGTCTAAGACACAAAAAAAGAAAATAAATAATAATCATTGTTTTATTGTCACATACACCATTTAGGTGTAGTGAAATGTGTTATTTTACAGGATCAGTCATAGTAGTACAGTTCCCTGGACCAAATTAGGGTTAAGTGCCTTGCTCAAGGGCACATCTGTAATTTTTCACCTTGTCAAATAGGATATGTTGGTGATGTTCAACCTCATCCTCTGTTGAATACCTACAGTGTCTTCAGAAAGTATTCACACCCCTTGACTTTTTCAACATTTTGTAGTGTTGCAAAGTTGGATTAAAATTGATTAAATTGTAATTTGGTGTCAACGATGTACAGAAAATACACTGTAATGTCAAAGTGGAAGAAATAATGGAAAATAAAAAACACTCATACAGTGGGGAAAAAAGTATTTAGTCAGCCACCAATTGTGCAAGTTCTCCCACTTAAAAAGATGAGAGAGGCCTGTAATTTTCATCATAGGTACACGTCAACTATGACAGACAAAATGAGAATTTCTTTTCCAGGAAATCACATTGTAGGATTTTTAATGAATTTATTTGCAAATTATGGTGGAAAATAAGTATTTGGTCAATAACAACAGTTTCTCAATACTTTGTTATATACCCTTTGTTGGCAATGACACAGGTCAAACGTTTTCTGTAAGTCTTCACAAGGTTTTCACACACTGTTGCTGGTATTTTGGCCCATTCCTCCATGCAGATCTCCTCTAGAGCAGTGATGTTTTGGGGCTGTCGCTGGGCAACACAGACTTTCAACTCCCTCCAAAGATTTTCTATGGGGTTGAGATCTGGAGACTGGCTAGGCCACTCCAGGACCTTGAAATGCTTCTTACGAAGCCACTCCTTTGTTGCCCGGGCGGTGTGTTTGGGATCATTGTCATGCTGAAAGACCCAGCGATGTTTCATCTTCAATGCCCTTGCTGATGGAAGGGGGTTTTCACTCAAAATCTCATGATACATGGCCCCATTCATTCTTTCCTTTACACGGATCAGTCGTCCTGGTCCCTTAGCAGAAAAATGATGTTGTACCCATGCTTCACAGTAGGTATGGTGTTCTTTGGATGCAACTCAGCATTCTTTGTCCTCCAAACACGACGAGTTGAGTTTTTACCAAAAAGTTATATTTTGGTTTCATCTGACCATATGACATTCTCCCAATCCTCTTCTGGATCATCCAAATGCACTCTAGCAAACTTCAGATGGGCCTGGACATGTACTGGCTTAAGCAGGGGGACACGTCTGGCACTGCAGGATTTGAGTCCCTGGCGGCGTAGTGTGTTACTGATGGTAGGCTTTGTTACTTTGGTCCCAGCTCTCTGCAGGTCATTCACTAGGTCCCCCCGTGTGGTTCTGGGATTTTTGCTCACCGTTCTGGTGATCATTTTGACCCCACGGGGTGAGATCTTGCGTGGAGCCCCAGATCGAGGGAGATTATCAGTGGTCTTGTATGTCTTCCATTTCCTAATAATTGCTCCCACAGTTGATTTCTTCAAACCAAGCTGCTTACCTATTGCAGATTCAGTCTTCCCAGCCTGGTGCAGGTCTACAATTTTGTTTCTGGTGTCCTTTGACAGCTCTTTGGTCTTGGCCATAGTGGAGTTTGGAGTGTGACTGTTTGAGGTTGTGGACAGGTGTCTTTTATAATGATAACAAGTTCAAACAGGTGCCATTAATACAGGTAACGAGTGGAGGACAGAGGAGCCTCTTAAAGAAGAAGTTACAGGTCTGTGAGAGCCAGAAATCTTGCTTTTTTGTAGGTGACCAAATACTTATTTTCCACCATAATTTGCAAATCAAGTCATTAAAAATCCTACAATGTGATTTTCTGGAAAAGAAATTCTCAATTTCTCTGTCATAGTTGACGTGTACCTATGATGAAAATTACAGGCCTCTCTCATCTTTTTAAGTGGGAGAACTTGCACAATTGGTGGCTGACTAAATACTTTTTTTCCCCACTGTATATCTTGATTAGATACAGTGGCTTGCGAAAGTATTCACCCCCCTTGGCATTTTTCCTATTTTGTTGCCTTACAACCTGGAATTAAAATTGATTTTTGGGGGGTTTCTATCATTTGATTTACACAACATGCCTACCACTTTGAAGATGCAAAATATTATTTCGGGTGAAACAAACAAGAAATAAGCATGCATAACTATGCATGTAAGCATGCATAACCCCCCCCCCCCCCCCCCCAAAGTCAATACTTTGTAGAGCCACCTTTTGCAGCAATTACAGCTGCAAGTCTCTTAGGGTATGTCTCTATAAGCTTGGCACATCTAGCCACTGGGATTTTAGCCCATTCTTCAAGGCAAAACTGCTCCAGCTCCTTCAAGTTGGATGGGTTCTGCTGGTGTACAGAAATCTTTAAGTCATACCACAGATTCTCAATTGGATTGGGGTCTGGGCTTTGACCTGGCCATTCCAAGACATTTAAATGTTTTCCCTTAAACCACTCGAATGTTGCTTTAGCAGTATGCTTAGGGTCATTGTCCTGCTGGAAGGTGAACCTCCGTCCCAGTCTCAAATCTCCGGAAGACTGAAACAGGTTTCCCTCAAAAATTTCCCTGTATTTAGCGCCATCCATCATTCCTTCAATTCTGACCAGTTTCCCAGTCCCTGCCGATGAAAAACATCCCCACAGCATGATGCTGCCACCACCATGCTTCACTGTGGGATGGTGTTCTCAGAGTGATGAGAGGTGTTGGGTTTGCTCCAGACATAGCGTTTTCCTTGATGGCCAAACATTTTAGTCTCATCTGACCAGAGTACCTTCTTCCATATGTTTGGGGAGTCTCCCACATGTCTTATTTTTTTCTTTAAGCAATGGCTTTTTTCTGGCTACTCTTCCGTAAAGCCCAGCTCTGTGGAGTGTACTGCTTGAAGTGATCCTATGAACAGATACTCCAATCTCCACTGTGGAGCTTTGCAGCTCCTTCAGGGTTATCTTTGGTCTCTTTGTTGCCTCTCTGATTAATGCCCTCCTTGCCTGGTCCGTGAGTTTTGGTGGGCTGTTTGGTTGTTGATCATTGCTAGACAGCCATTTTCAAGTCTTTCCATAGATTTTCAAGCCGATTTAAGTAACAAAACATACCTACGCCACTCAGTAACATTCAATGTCGTCTTGGTAAGCAACTCCAGTGTATATTTGGCCTTGTGTTTTAGGTTATTGTCCTGCTGAAAGGTGAATTTTGTCTCCCAGTGTCTGGTGGGAAGCAGACTGAACCATGTTTTCCTTTAGGATTATGCCTGTGCTTAGCTCTATTCCGTTTCTTTTTATCCTCAAAAACTCCCTAGTCCTTGCCAATGACAAAGATGCCCATAACATTTGCCCCAAACATAACACTTTGTATTCAGGACAAAAATGCTTTTCTTTGAAACATTTGCAGTAGGACTTTAGTGCCTTATTGCAAACAGGATGCTTGTTTTAGAAATGTTTTATTCTGTACAGGCTTCCTTCTTTTCACTCTGTCATTTATGTTAGTATTGTGGAGTAACTACAATGTTGTTGATCCATCCTCAGTTATCTTCTATCACAGCCATTAAAGTTAGGATGCCTGTATCTTTGTAGTGACTGGGTGTATTGATACACCATCCAAAGTGTAATTAAATAACTTCACCATGCTCAAAGGGATATTCAATGTGTGTTTTCTTGAAAATGTTTAGCCATCTACCAATCGGTGCCCTTCTTTGCGAGGCATTGGAAAACCTCCCTGGTCTTTGTCGTTGAATCTGTGCTTGAAATTCACTACTGGACTGAGGGACCTTAAATATAATTGTATGTGTGGAGTACAGAGATGGGGTAGTCATTTAAAAATCATGTTAAATACCATTATTGCACACAGTCCATGCAACCTACCGTATGTGACTTATTAAGCACACGTATTTAGGATTGCCATAACAAAAGGGTTGAATCCTTATAGACTCAAGACATTTCAGCTATTCATTTTTAATTAATTTTTGTAAACATTTCTAAAAACATAATTCCACTTTGACATTATGGGGTGTGTTGATCAGTGACACAAAAGCTCAATTTAATCCACTTTAAATTCAGGCTGTAACACAACAAAATGTGGAAAAAGTCAAGGGGTGTGAATACTTTCTAAAGGCACTATATATTTCAGAAATCTGTGTGTCCAATCATTTTGCAGAGTTCAGTTAGTTCATCCAGAGAGTTATCCCACAACGAATGTATAACCCTATACACCCAGATAGATTTGACACGTGGTCTACCGTAACCAAATCCAAAACAGCCCTCAGATTCTCTAAGATACTGTATCTATTCTATTCACGTACGAGTCTCAAGATGTTGCTCTTTTGTTATTTTCCTCAGTGCATGATTCACATACCAATGCTTAGCTCAGTCCATGCAACTTTTTATAATGTGGCCAAAAGGCAAAACAAAAAGGATACATTAAATGATACAGCAGTACATGTCCATCAAGAGCATCAGCAAAGAGCGTCGGAAATACCGTTTGTCCCTTGCTGTCCTGTTGCTCTTACAGAAACGCGGCAGTCAGTCCCTGATAAGACAGACAGACAGACATGTCCCAGGCAGCACCATAGCATGCATACTAACAAGGCCATGCTTACCTTTCTGGAGGAGCTAGTGGTGTCTATCTTCAGTTGGCCAGTGGCTATGAGAACAGACATGGTGACTGTGAAGCGTTGTGTCTTTCACTCTCACACAAAGTCTCACTCTCACAGACACGACTTCGACACACACGACGTCTGGCTTCACAGTCCCAGTCGCACCTTCTCCTCTGAAGTTGGGGAGAAGGCAGGGGTGTTTGAGAAGTCCACTTCAGGAGGGGAGTGTGTGACCTGGGGGTACTGCAGCCTGGCTAGAATGACTCTTCCCCTCGCGGGGGGAATCAATCACACACACCTACTCTCATACACACTCCAGCATCTCTTACTCACAGTCTCACCCACACACTCAAACTCTCTGTCCCCTTATAATCCACCCCCTCACTCTAAGGATTTCCCAGAAAAGTGGGGGAGGGGTTGAATGAAATGAGGAAATGAACACACACATGCTCACAAACACAAGTTGATATGCATTACGCTGATTACCCATCAGTAGGGCTAGTGCCTGCCATGCATTTGTGTGCATGCATAGGTATGTGGCTTTAGCAGTGCGAGAATGTGTGAGCCCTGCGTGGACATGCATGCACGCACATACTGTACATGCACCCAGTTGCGTGAGTGTGTACGTTACCAATAAATGGATCAATTCAATCAGCTCCCCGGTTAGGTTGTGATTAAGCACAAGCAAAATGTATGCTGCATGCCTTCTGCATCATACAATATAGCACCCCTGCCCTCCTCTCCCCTGCCCTCCTCTCCCTGCCCTCCACTCCCCTGCCCTCCTCCCATCCACCCAGCCTAAGAGGACAGAAGCGTGGCGTGATAAAACGTTGCTGGTTTATGTATGTAGCAGTTTGTGTATTGGATCCATCTGGGGCTGTGACTGAATAAGCAATTTAGCCTCCAAACCCAAAGACAGTCTGCATGCTGCTCTATAGGAGTTACGCAGGGAGGAGATTCGGAGGGTGAATTAAATGGGAATGGCTTTTGGGAGATTAGGATTAATTCAAATACATCTCCAATGAAAGAGAAAGCCAAACAGTGCTGCTACTTGCTTCCCAAACTAATCTAATTTACTCATTAGAATGTGACAGAGAGAGAGCGAGAGAGAGAGTGAGGAGAGAGAGAAAGAAGCAACAATACTTTGGATACCAAGCACAGAACGCAAGCATTGTTCAGCCTTGTTAACTCATTCATTAAAGTGTGTGTGTGTTGATGCCCAAGACCACTGAATCATATAGTCATATATCCACACTAAATATTCCATGCAGTCAGAACTTGACTGAATCACTGCAATCTATGTTTTTTGCGCTTTGCTGCACTTTACTTGCATATCAGATCAAGTTGCTGAGTTTTGAACAGTCAGGGCACGTGAACATCAAATGTCTACAGTGGACACGTGTTGTCATCACAGCTAGCTTTCCAGGTACACCTGTGTCTTTAGACTTACGTCTTATGGAGTTTGGGTCCTAATCCAAATACACAACAACATTCATTCAAACCATAATAAAAAATAGCCTTGTCAAATAGTCAGTCAAATTACAAATGAAAAGTGAGAGAAGCTCAAGTTCTGATTTCATGGATGAGGGTTTTATTTTGTCCCTGGAAAGGCAGTAACTGGTTTGGGTTTTCACAGCCTCTCATAAATACTGATACTGTAATGTCAGCGAAAGTTATTTTCCACTGTGAATTATTATGTGTTTAAAGAGGCCGTTCTCCGCCAAAGAGAAGGAGAAGGTTATCGCTCCTGTCCTGCCTGTCAGGGCCAAACCGCCTGTTTTTCATTTACACACTGACAAGCTACTACTGACAAGCTCCTGAGGAATACAATTCTTGATAAGAAAGTGAGGTGGTCAAAGGCTAATAATGAGAATATGTGTGAGGCAATTCTCACAGAACTCAAGACAAGGATCAAAGAATCAGAACACAGATGATCTAATGGTGGAAGCTCTCACACTAGTGATTAACAATGCTGATTACAGCAACCTGTTGAGAGGTATTCTGAAGAGGCTGCAATATAATATCATAGGAAAACGTCATCTTGTCACTTTTTTGCAAAAAGTTAAGCATCAACCAATTGATGCTTAAGTCAATTGGCCATGGTCCCAGCAGGCAATGCGGTGCCAAAGGGAAAAGATGAGTGTCACATGGTTGAAGTTTATGTCAATACATTGCAGTCATTGGGAAAATATTACTCTAATGTCAATACATTGCAATGGGGGAAAAGAATCTCATAAGATTGATGCTTATGTCAATACATTCCAGTCAATTGGTAAAGATGAGTGTCACAGGGTTGACACTGTCAATTCAATTGCAGTCGATGGAAAAAAGTGTGTCATCCAATTGACACGTCAATAGATTGCAGTCAATGGGAAGATATGAGTCAAACCCTTGATGCTTATGTCAAAACGTTGGATTCAATGAGAAAAGATGTGTCACAGGGTTGATGCTAATGTCAATACAGTGCAGTAAATGGGAAAATAATTTTATTATTTAGAATTTTACAGTTAGGGCTAATAACTTGAAAAGTAGCTTGTATCATGAATTCAATAATGTTTGAATGCTCATCAATCATCCTTAACTACAATGCCTTCAGAAAGTATTCATACCCCTTATTCCACATTTAGTTGTGTTACGGCCTGAATACAAAATTGATAAAAAACAAAAAACAAGTATCACCCATCAACACACAATACCCCATAATGACAAAGTGAGAACATGTTTTTAGAAATTGTTGCTAATCTATTGAAAATGAAATACAAAAATATCTCATTTACATAAGTGTCATGTTAGAATTCCCTTTGGCAGCAATTACACCTGTGAGTCTTTCTGGGTAAGTCTCTAAGTGCTTTGCACACCTGGATTGTACAATATTTGCACATTATTCTTTAAAAGATTCTTCAAGCTCTGTCAAGTTGGTTGTTGCTAGACAGCCATTTTCCGGTCTTGCCATAGCTTTTCAAGCTGATTTAAGTCAAAACTGTAACTAGGCCACTCAGGAACATTCAATGTCATAAAGTAGATGAGCTCAGGGCAAGGATCTCCTTCCAGAGAGACATCAGGGACTGTAACATACTCGGTTTCACGGAATCATGGCTCTCTTCGGATATACTGTCCCCGTCCATACAGCCAGCTGGGTTGCTAAAATCGCCACTGGATGGTTATTATAAAGGCATTTCCACTGCAATTTCTCACATAATTCATGTAACCGACACAAAAAGATCCCATCATATCAAGCAAACAAATTGTCTGTCGGCATTTAGAAAATTGTACCGGCATATCCTATTTCCATCAGCCCGGTCGTGACTTTTTCATACATTGGGTAATTCATCTGCATGAAATGGTTGGATGGAAACCTGGTTAGTGACACAAAATCTCAATATATCCATGCTGTAACACAACAAAATGTAAAAAAAAGTCAAGGGGTGTGAATACTTTCTGAAGGCACCGTATATTATTGAAAAGTTTATAACCCTGAAAAAATTGTCTTTCAACTCTTCAAATTCAGGGCATGAGAACCTTCTCATATTGTCACTCTTTTAAAAAATGTACCGTTCCTGACAAGATGCGCGTCTCACTTCGCACTAGCAACTTTTTTCATTTGGCAAAATATAATTTTCTACTTTATTATTTAAATTATTTATTATGTTATATATTCCATTATATTCTTACTATAAAATAGGTGTCTTGACTGTCATAAGGGCATGGGAATATAAGAGTGTATTTTCTGCCAAATTAACATACAAGGGCAAGGCTATGGCATTGCAAATCACCAGCGGGCCCCTCAAGGGGGTATAGAGACAGACACAGCTGTACATTGCTTTATAAAATAAGCGACACCAGCTCAGACCAATTCCAGGATTTAATTAAATCATATAATATATATCATATTATATATACATTTGCCATGTTTTATAGTGTAAGAGAATGAATTTTCTTTGGTATTTGGTACATTGGGGGGCCCCCTACACCTGACCATGTGAAATTAACTTTTCACATTGATAACTTGCTTCCATAGAAAAGCATTACCTACAGCCCTCACATAACCATGACGCCCCTGTAGACTGCGATTGAGCTAGCTAACTGTCCTTCAACACAACCCATTGTGATCTTATAGGGATGCCCTGTGTTGATTTTCAGCTTCCTGTGGCAACAGGAAGTAGCTTAATAGTCCTTCATTCTCTCCCAGCAGTTACAAATCCACTGTAGAACGTTCAATTCTTAACATGAAACGCAGGGCATTGTTAAAGAGTGTCCCCGGAAGGCCGTACATTGAATTCCAGCAGGAAGTGACTTAATTGGGGGTCATAGGGGCGGTTTCCAAAGGGTTAAAAAGGTTAGATCTTCCCAAATTGTACATAATTTGTGACTGGGGCACTGTCATGACCCGGCATATGAAATGTGAAGTCAATCAACCCATAACCATTTTTTTTACCTCCATTGGATTAAATGGTCTTGCAGTTCTAGAAACTAAGAGCCTCGTTAGAATGAATTCTGAAGACGATATTGGTTGAAAAAAAAAATGACTTGAAACTGTCTGTGTCTGTCTGTCTACATGTCTGTCTACCTGCCTGTCTACCTGCCTGTCTGCCTGCGAGTGGATCCGTCTATCTGTGAGTCTTTCACCAATTTACCCATTGTAGCTGTATCACCAACTTCTTTGGCCTTGAATGCAATGTATTGACTTATGGGTCAATGCCCTTGACACATATCTATGCATCAATATCCTGTCTGTGGAGGTGGGAGAGAGGAGGGAAAGAGAGGAAGTAGAGGGAGAGATAGATGAGAGGAGGGGGAAGGAGGGAAAGAAGGAAGGAGAGAGAATGGAGGGGGGAGGAGGGAGAGAGAGGAAGTAGAGGGAGAGATAGATGAGAGGAGGGGGAAGGAGGGAAAGAAGGAAGGAGAGAGAATGGAGGGGGGAGGAGGGAGAGAGAGGAAGTAGAGGGAGAGATAGATGAGAGGAGGGGGAAGGAGGGAAAGAAGGAAGGAGAGAGAATGGAGGGGGGAGGAGGGAGAGAGGGTAGGGGGAGAGTGAGTGGAGAGAGGGAGAGGGTGAAGGTGGGAGAGATAGCCTAACCCTTATCCTAACCCTAAACTTACCATAAACCTAACCGTAACCTTAGCAAGCACTTGCTTATCAACAGATAGTTGAGTCAGCTAAATGACTAAAATGTCAAATGTAAAATAGCTTGTTGATAGTATGACCATCTGTAGAGCATCTACAGATGGACTATCCAAATAAAGTGTGACCCAGTATGGTATGGCATTGTACTTATGTATTTTAGTGGTACTGCGTGGCTTAGTTAGTAAGCACATGGCACTAGCAACACCAGAGTTGTGGGTTTGATTCCAACAGGGTCACATAGACAAATGTATGGACTCACGGTTGTCACTTCGGATAAAAGTGTCTGCTACTAAATTGGCATGCATTACCCTATTGGCAAATGCAATTTTAGAAAAGCAGGGTGAAACCCCCCCACACCCCATCAAAACCCACGCAGCAACTGAATTTTGGATACATGTTTACTGTATATGGGATGCATTACATACAGTACATCTCTTATCTTTCAATAGATTTTTTCCAACTTTCTGTGAAGTAAAATCATAAGTCATCATCATAATAGTACATTACAGCATATACAGTGGCTTGCGAAAGTATTCACCCCCCTTGGCATTTTTCCTATTTTGTTGCCTTACAACCTGGAATTAAAATATTTTTTGGGGAGGGTTTGTATCATTTGATTTACACAACATGCCTACCACTTTGAAGATGCAAAATCATATTTTTTTGTGAAACAAACAAGAAATAAGACAATAAAAACAGAAAACTTGAGCGTGCATAACTATTCACCCCCCACCCCCGACATAGCCTTTTCCTTGATGGTGGAAAAGCTCAATTTTAGTCTAATCTAACCAGAGTACCTTCTTCCATATGTTTGGGGAGTCTCCCACATGCCTTTTGTTTGCATATTTTTTTCTTTAAGCAAAGGCTTTTTTCTGGCCACTCTTCCGTAAAGCCCAGCTCTGTGGAGTGTAAGGCTTAAAGTAGTCCTATGGACAGATACTCCAATCTCCGCTGTGGAGCTTTGCAGCTCCTTCAGGGTTATCTTTGGTCTCTTTGTTGCCTCTCTGATTAATGTCCTCCTTGCCTGGTCCGTGAGCTTTGGTGGGCGGCCCTCTCTTGGCAGGTTTGTTGTGGTGCCATATTCTTTCCATTTTTTAATAATGGATTTAATGGTGCTCCGTGGGATGTTCAAAGTTTCTGATATTTTTTATAACCCAACCCTGATCTGTACTTCTCCACAATTTTGTCCCTGACCTGTTTGGAGAGCTCCTTGGTCTTCATGGTGCCGCTTGCTTGGTGGTGCCCCTTGCTTAGTGCTGTTGCAGACTCTGGGGCCTTTCAGAACAGGTGTATATATACTGAGATCATGTGACAGATCATGTGACACTTAAATAAAGTCCACCTGTGTGCAATCTAACTAATTATGTGACTTCTGAAGGTAATTGGTTGCACCAGATTTTATTTAGGGGCTTCATAGCAAAGGGGCTGAATACATATGCACACACCACTTTTCCATTATTTATTTTTTTGAATTTTTTGAAATAAGTTATTTCTTTCATTTCACTTCACCAATTTGGACTATTTTGTGTATGTCCATTACATGAAATCCAAATAAAAATCAATTTAAATTGCAGGTTGTAATGCAACAAAATAGGAAAAACGCCAAGGGTGATGAACACTTTTGCAAGGCACTGTATCATACTTTATCATACTGATTATACTTTACAAACAAATGTTAATCACGCAGTTCAAAAAATTCTGTAGCAGACAAGCCAATTTAAAATCTATAAGAGGTTAAGTTATTATCAATTAAGAGCAGTCGGATTAAGGCCTGGCGCCACAGGTTAAAATTACATTTTTGCATTTACTTATAAATCTAGATTTTTTTGTTGTATTTTGGTCTATTAATATGATTATTTTCAAAAAGTAAAAATAAACATTTCTAAAAGTTGACATACATAATCTTAGTCAATCGAAAATGTGCTTAGAGTTTGGAAACAACTGCCTTTTTGATGATCGGTTTTGAGTTTTGTACAAAGCGTTGTGAAAATTGCACCAAAGCCATTCAAATAAAACGGTAAATCTATCTGTTTCTGTGAGGGAGTGGGGACACCTTGTGGTCACAGGGCGAGAGTGTTTCCCCGAAATGACACACTATTCAATATGTAGTGCACTACTTTCGATCAGGGTCCATAGGACTGGTCAAAAGTAGTGCAGTAGTATATAGTGAATATGGTACCATTTCGGACGGACCCATTGTGGTCGCAGGGAGAGAGAGTCAACTCAGAGGAAATCAGTTGTGTGTGTGGGGGTATTCTCTATGCGTAACGCACATAGAGCTGTGCATTCACATGGCATAGAAGAGTATGTTCGCTAGACAGTATGTATACAGTATACAAACAGTATATTGTTTGCAGGTGAGGCCTCATGACTTACTCCAGATGACACAATGACAAAGAAGAGTCTTTATAAATCCTAAACCCAGGATAGACTGGTTCAGTGAATGTGGTGTAGTATGTGTGGATGTGATTTAGTTCACCAGAGGAGGACACACTATAAAAGGACAAAGTACCAGCTGGCCAGTCCAGATACACACCAACTCTGTGGGAAACACAGCCAGGGATGGGGCTTCTAGGGAGTCCAGCATGGTAAAAGTAATAACCATTATCAGAGCAGTACAAACTCCAGGACATCCTATTAGCTCCAATCCTGCTGTCCCACCCCTCACTCTTCCTACTAATTCCTTTGTACACCACACCAATGACAGTGTTACCACTATGCCACTCCACCTCCCAGTAAAAGCGAGACCTAGATAAGCTTTCTCTGCAGAGAACTTGGGGATGATAGTCAAATCTGTCTAGATGGTCTTCATAATGCTCCTCCCCTTCCACCCATGTCACCTTCCTGTTCCCCTCAGACAGTAACAGGTTTGGGTTTGTGGTGTTTGGGTCCAGGATGAGCTGACAGGCATCTGTGAACAATTTTAATACTCATGTTGTCATTTGTAATAGTGCAGTCATGTTTGAAAGTAGACTTCTAACTCTGATTATGTAATGATTACATCATAACACATGCCTGATTTAGCAAGTGGCCAGTCGGGGCTTCTATGTTGTATGTCACTTCATGGGTTTTAGTTCTGAATATGCAGTTGATTACAATTAAAGGGACTTACATATTTTCGGCCCTGATTTCAGCATGCACTCTCCACCATGATCCACACTGTAGGATAAACAAGTTGTTGAGTGACAAATTCCTAATAGAGCAGCAAACATTTAGACCAGAGGAGAATGATTGCCCCCTCTCATTGAGGATTTCAAGTTCAAGGCTGACTGGGGTACTGCAGGCATGTTTTCAGAAAGCAAGATCCCCATTATAGTCAATGGGAGTATGGCGATCTTCGCAATCAATATTCGTGGATATAAAAACATAATAATTCTGAAGACAATCATGGTACCAATACTTGCTCCTATTTCACCAGAAGTATGTCCTTGAACCGATTACTTTAAAACCACACACAGACGATGATAAGGATAATTTAGTTGCTAATGGAAGCCTGCAGTACCCTGGTCGGCCTTTAACTTAAGATCCTCAGTGAGAGGGGGCAGCACTGAGCTAGCCTGCAACGTAACTTCAAACTACGCATGCAATGTTTAAAAAACCTCCTCCATGTAGCAATATGGCGACACGCCAAAACAAGACTTCCTGATCTTCAAATACGCCACATAGGAAACAATGGGGTGACGTCATCGATGGCTTTGTTAATATTTTTTACATTCTATGATTTACACCTATATGACATCACAGGACATCTGTATTCTTATTACTTACTTCACCTTCCTCTGTTTATATATGGGATCCATGAGAGCAGCTGAAAGTAGTCCCTCTGCAGAGTCTCCTGGATGATTGCAACAACGGTCATCAAAATTGATAAAAGGTCAAAAATACAGTTCTGATAAATGTAACAGCTGCATAATGGCGTAAGATACTCAACTCTTCTTGAATTTAAAAAAAAAGCAAATATTTATTTTTATTGCAAATAAACAATTGTATAATAAGAGACAGAAAATCAATGGAATCCAGACATTTTGGTGGGAATTCAGGTATTCAATGGAATGTCAAATATCACGGAATGTCAAATATTTTCTTAGAAATTATACATGCCAACGTTCTTAAACCACATATGGCTCTTTTATATGTTTTGTTATTATATTGATTGAAATATAACATATGGAAATAACAATTAATCGTAAATTAGCATGACATTTCTCTCTATCCAACAAGCTCTTTCTAAGCTACCGCCTCAAAGAGAAGTTGTAACCACCCCCTCACAATCTCCCAGTGTGGTAATAATATATGCCATTTAGCAGATGGTGATTCTAATGATTGGTCACCACAGATGGTTTGTTTACAGTACATAGCATGTCAGGATAACTAATGTGGCAGCTTAGGATAATTAACGTGTCAGGTTAGGATAATTTACATGGCAGGTTAGGTGAATTAGCGTGGGCGGTTAGGAGAACTAAGGCAGCAGGTTAGGTGAATTAACATAGCGGTTTAGGAGAAGGAGGTTAAAGTTAGGAAAAGGGTTAGGGTTAGGGTTAGGGTTAGGCTTAGCTACAACGCTCCAGTTGTCAACAACTGTTGTCCCCAACGCCACCGCTAGATGACACTGTAGGCCTACTCTATCTAGCCACAACGGTATAAACATAAAAAACTAGGGGTGTGCTGATATGAACAATTTTCTGGATACCGTTGTGAAGTATTTTTTGTAATTATCTGTGATCGGGAAAAAAATAATATTCGGGTGCCAGCACGCATCTTTCTCATGTCAGTCAGTCGTGTGAGGTTCTACATGGTCTAAATAACTAAACTGGCTGTCTGTAAAGAGAAGGATACAATTATGAATACGAGTATGCCCCAGAGCGAGACATCTCACTGGCAAATTTTTTCTGGTCGGGGTAAGGCGGGTGGGGCGAGCGGGGAGGGGACAATAGTAGACTAGAGCTAGCTGTTCCCTCTCTCGTGTGAGAAACAGTGAGCTCGCGTGGGAAAGCATGAACACCCACTTACACAGACAGGAACCTTGAATATCTGAATTTCTTTTGGTACTTTTTACCCCTTTTTCGTGATATCCAATTAGCAGTTACAGTCCTGTCCCATCGCTGCAACTCCCGTACGGACTTGGGAGAGGCGAAGGTCGAGAGCCATGCATCCTCCGAAACACGACCCTACCAAACTGCACTGCTTCTTGACACACTGCTCGCTTAACCCGGAAGCCAGCCGCACCAATGTGTCGGAGGAAACACCGTACAACTGTCGACCAAAGTCAGCGCGCATGCACCCGGCCCGCCACAAGGAGTCTCTAGAGTGAGATGGGACAAGGACATCCCGGCCAGCCAAACCCTCCCCTAACCCGGACGACACTGGGCCAATTGTGTGCCACCTCATGCAATAATAATAATAATATGCCATTTAGCAGACGCTTTTATCCAAAGCGACTTACAGTCATGCGTGCATACATTTTTGTGTATGGGTGGTCCCGGGGATCGAACCCACTACCCTGGCGTTACAAGCGCCGTGCTCTACCAATTGAGCAACACAGCTTGGGATCGAACCCGGGTCTGTAGTGATGCCTCTAGCTCTGCGATGCAGTGCCTTAGACCGCTGCATCGGGAGGCCCGGAACCTTGAATTTTTTGTTGGTTAATGGCTTGAGTTCATCTTAATTTATTTACCATCTTTGATTAGGCTACTTATTCATGATTGAAGTGATGTAGAATATTAAACACAAGGCAGAAATGTTTTGTACCAAAATAGCACCCACCTATTGTGAACATCAACATACCGTAGATCGCTCTAGAATTAACCAATGCATATTTATTTGAAATTAGGGAAAGATATACCTTTTTTGCAATTGACCTAGATATGTGGATTTTTCGTGTCGGCTTTCTTTTCTGACATGTACATTTGTTTACATTATAACATCAACAATTTCCTATCCCACGAAGGGTAACAGTTACTGTAAGTAAACCGTTTGTCTTCTTTTGTCATGTAGTTGTGGTGTCAGTGCATTTAAAGACCAACTGAACCAAAATAGAAAATTCTCCTTTTGAAAGCAGCCTATGTGGCATCGATTTGAGACAGAAACATTTATTCTAGTGAAAAATGTACTACAAAGTGTAAATAGGATAATTTTGGTCATAAAGTCATTCTTGTTCAAAACAGATTTGTGAGATGATAGGAAAAAATAGCATGTCACGGAATTAAGGATATTCAACAGTTTTCCTTGGGTGATTTTAATCCTGCCCACTTGCCCACAGCTGGCAGCACCCAAGTAATCATCAATTCGGAGCACAGCTGCACGCAACCCGATCATAATGCCATAAATTTGGTTTGACTTTGGAGTGTGCAACACCCAAACTCAAACACACTCTTATCTTATTTCTAACACCTTGATCACACCGACAGCGTCATTGCGCAAAATGGTACGCAGCATCATCTGGATACAGTAAATGTGCAACAAAAGTTCAACAGTCACCTTATGCTACCATTTCTGTCAAGCCGTCTACGCATACAGTTTGACGCATACGTTCGATAAATCCAACGTATGCACCACACAGAACGCACTGCAACTGCCTTTGCAACGCAATGCTGCAAGGAAAACGCAGCGTTCCATTGGAAATGAATGTACTTCTGGTGTACCAAAACGCAATGACGCCGTCGGTGTGATCGAGGCGTAAGGCCATTTTGGGAAAACTGCCATTTTATCTACACTCTTCTAGCTCGAAATGAAAACACATACAAGCCCAGTCCCGAAATGTAGTACTGAACATGGCCAACCTACAACTCCTGTACCTGGTGTCCCTAGAGGACAATAGATGAACAGGTTGTTGAGACCTGTAGTTTCTTGTCACCCGATGCTTTATGTCAGGAAGCATGTTGTTTTACTTAAAGTATTTTTGTAACTGTAATGGCCCTGTAATTTCACCTATTGCACTATGAATGTTATGTGCTGTTTGTCTGATCACATTTTAGGTTAAATTTATGCAGATACAGAAAATCCTAAACTGTTCACAAACCTTCTCTCAACATTGTATACCAATTCCCTTCCATTTCCATTTGAGTCATTTATCAGATACCCTTCCCTCTTCCTCTCATATCTGAAGTAGACTAGTAGCTTTTAGTACTATTCATACCCTACAGGTAGGTATTCACTCTTTCTGCTCTGTCCTTCTATTTAATCTGAGATACTCACTTTATTCACTCCTGTCTGGTTTGAAGATTGTTACGTTGTCTCAAAATGGATCCTGTACAAACACCTTCTACTGTTGCATTTACAACCAAGAACAAACCCTTTTAAAATAGCAGGAGGTGGAGTCGCACTACTAGATTTATGTTTAACTAATCATTATACAACATCATGATATCATCATGATATAAAAATCTGATGCCTGGCTACACAGTCGACATGGCACTCAACCTTTGGTTGAAGCAATGCAACATCTGCAATGTAGTCGGCCTGGAACGCAGCCAAAGACCGTTACACAAGAACTAGAATAATATGATACAGGGCGTGGAACCTCTACTCCGAAAAGACTCTCAGACAAGTGATAAGAAAAACTGATACAGTACACAAAAACAAGTGTCTTAATAATTATTCCGGTTCCGGTGGCATGCTTTTAAACACTTGGCTTTCTCATGGCTTTCTTTTGCAAAATAATTATGAATTAACACTTATTTTCAAATAATTGTCAACATATAGTGGAGAACAATTGAAGGGCTACTCCGTAGCAATGCAAATATCACGGTACAGCTATATGGACACTCAATCATTACGCTATTTTTTATTGGTAAATTTACAAACATATATAATGATAAATAGACTTGAAACTTGTATCTCATTATGGTGTATGGTGAAATAAGTATAGCCAGTTATAATTGTAATGGCTTAGCTGATAATAACAAAAGAAGAACAATATTTACATGGCTCAAAGAGAAGGAATATAATATCTATTGTATACAGGAAACTCATTCAACAATTCGAGATGAAGTAGCGTGGAAAAAAGAATGGGGGGGGGAAATATACTTCTCCCATGGGCAAAGAAATTCAAAAGGGGTGATGATATTAATTAATAGTAATTTCGATCCAAATGTGCAAATTGTACAAATAGATACACAAGGTAGATGGATTATTTTAAATATGTTATTGGACCATAAACAGATATGGCTCATTAACCTTTACGGACCAAATAATGATGATCCACAATTCTTTGACAATATATATAATAAATTATCAAGCCTGCAAGCAACTCAAGACAATATTATTATGGTGGGGGATTATAATACTGTTTTAAATAGCTCAATGGACCGTAAAGGAAATCACACCACAAACAATCACCCACATGCTCTTAAGGAAATTGTGAATGTCATGGATACATTAGAACTAGTAGATATATGGAGGCTTAAATATACTGATCTAGTGAGATATACATGGCGGAGACTGAATCAAGCTAGTCGTCTTGACTTCTTTCTTATCTCATTCTCGTTGGCACCAAAAGTAAAAAAAGTGTTGATAGGGGACAGAATGCGGTCAGACCATCATGTAATAGGCATATATATTACTCTTACTGAATTTCCACGTGGGCGAGGATATTGGAAATTTAATCAAAGCCTATTGGATGATAATTTATTTATAATTAGAACAAAGGAATTTATAACTGATTTTTTCCAACATAACATAGGTACAGCGAATCCCCTTATTGTATGGGACACCTTTAAATGTGCCTTTAGAGGCCATGCAATTCAGTACTCATCTCGAAAACAAAAGCAATTTAGGTCAAAAGAGTTTATACTAAGAAAGGAAATAGGAAGTCTAACAGAACAGATAGATGGCAATAAAAACTGTAACATAGAGGCTCAGAATAAATTAGAGGAAAAACAAAAAGAAATGGAGAAACTTATTCAAGAAAGATCAAGTGTAACATATTATAAAAATAAAGCAAACTGGATGGAATATGGGGAAAAATGCACAAAATTCTTTTTTAATCTTCAACATAGGAATGCTACCAAAAAGAACTTAATGAAACTGGTTACAATTGACGGAGTCACCCATGATTCACCAAATGACATTTTGAAGGAAGAAACAAAGTACTTTAAGCATATGTTTTCTTTTCAGTCGCCTCCATCTCCTCTAACTGAGATTTTTTTTCTATTGATAATGTCAAATTAACAGCCACACAGAAAGACTCATGTGAAGGTGAAATTACAGAGGAGGAACTTCTGGATGCAATTAAAGACTTTAAGTCTGGGAAAACTCCAGGGTTGGATGGCATACCAGTCGAGGTATACCAAACCTTTTTTGATATACTCATAGGACCGTTATTAGCATGTTTTAACCACTCCTATGTAAATGGTAGATTATCTGACACTCAAGAAGAAGGACTGATCTCATTATTACTGAAACAGGATACAAGTGGAAAATATAAAGATCCAGTCCATTTACAAAATTGGAGGCCCCTTACACTTCAGTGTTGTGATGCAAAAATCCTAGCAAAATGTATAGCGCATAGAATTAAAAAGGTATTGCCGGATATTATTCATTCTAATCAGACAGGTTTTTTACATGGAAGATACATTGGAGATAATATAAGGCAAGTATTGGAAACATTAGAACACTATGGAAAATATGGGAAACCAGGCCTGCTATTCATAGCAGACTTTGAAAAGGCATTTGATAAAGTTCGACTGGGGGTTTATATATAAATGCCTGGAGCATTTCAATTTTGGAGAATCTCTTATAAAATGGGTCAAAATCATGTATAGTAACCCTAGGTGTAAAATAGTAAATAATGGCTATTTCTCTGAAAGTTTTAAACTGTCAAGAGGAGTGAAACAAGGTTGTCCACTATCGGCATATCTATTTATTGTGGCCATCGAGATGTTAGCGATTAAAATCAGATCTAATAATAATATCAGAGGATTAGAAATAAAGACCTTAAAAACAAAGGTGTCATTGTACGCTGATGATTCATGTTTTTTTTTAAATCCACAACTAGAATCCCTCCACAGCCTCATAGAGGATCTAGATACATTTTCTAACCTCTCTGGATTACAACCAAATTATGACAAATGTACTATATTACGTATTGGATCACTAAAAAATACAATTTTTACATTACCATGTAGTTTACCAATAAAATGGTCTGATGGTGATGTGGATATACTCGGAATACATATCCCAAAGGAAATAAATGATCTCACTTCAATAAATTTTAATAGAAAATTAGCAAAAATAGATAAGATCTTACTACCATGGAAAGGAAAATACCTGTCAATTTGTGGAAAAATCACCCTGATTAACTCATTAGTATTATCACAGTTGACCTATTTGCTTATGGTCTTGCCTACGCCTAGCGAACAGTTTTTTAAATTATATGAGAAAAAAATATTCAATTTTATTTGGAACGGCAAGCCAGACAAAATTAAAAGAGCATATTTATATAATGAATATGAATTCGGAGGACAGAAATTATTAAATATTAAAGCATTAGACCTATCACTAAAAGCTTCAGTCTTACAAAAGTTATACTTAAATCCGAACTGGTTCTCAAGCAAATTAGTAAGATTGTCTCACCCAATGTTCAAGAAAGGCCTTTTTCCCTTTATTCAGATTACAACCTCACACTTTCAGTTATTTGAAAAGGAAATAATCTCCCAAATGTCACTATTTCTAAAACAAGCCATAGAAAGTTGGTTGCAATTTCAATTTAATCCTCCAGAAACGACAGAACAAATAATGCAACAAATATTGTGGTTAAATTCAAATATACTAATTGACAAAAAACCTTTATTTTTTGACAGAATGTTTAAAAAAGGTATAATCTTTGTAAATGATATCATCGGTAGGACTGGTGGAGTTATGACGCACATGCAGCTAACAAAAACATATGGAAATGTCTGCTCTACCCAAAATTACAACCAAATAATGGCAGCTTTACCGCAAAAATGGAAGAGGAAAGTGGAAGGGGGAGAAAGTAAGGAACTTGTCTGTCGGCCTTGCATTAAAGAACATAATTGGTTAAGGAAAACTGTGATAAATAAAAAAATATATCAGTTTCACTTAAGGACCAAAGGATTGACAGCCGTCCCATATAGATTGCAAAATAGTTGGGAAGAGATCTTTGATGTACCGATCCCATGGCATAGTGTTTATGAACTGACATGCAAAATGACACCGGATTCAAAAATTAGAATCTTTCAATTTAAATTATTATATAAAATCCTTGCTACCAATAGAATGTTATTTATATGGGGGATACAATCTTCCCAGCTCTGCAGATTTTGCTGTGAAGAGACGGAATCATTGGACCATTTGTTTTGGTTCTGTCCATTTGTAGCTTGTTTTTGGACACTGGTCCAGGAATGGCTAAAGGATTGCAATATTTACCTGGAACTAACCTTGCAGATAGCATTACTGGGTGATCTGAAAAGTCATAGTCAATCAATCAATAATATAATAATACTTTTAGCAAAGCTGTTTATTTTTAACTCTCAATCTGTAGAAGCAATGAGAATAGAAAGGTTCAGAACTTTTGTAAAACATCACAGTACGGTTGAAATATATATGGCAAATAGAAATCCGATATGGATGGTGTTAAGAGATAGATGGGAGGTATTGAATAGAGTTGAAGGATGGGACTAATAACAAATAACAACAAATAATAACAAAGATAGCTAATAATGTAAAGCATACTGTGTCCATAATAAGTATATAGGCTGTATGTTGGGAGCTTTTGGGAAAGAGCACAGTTAGAAAGATATGGCATATAGAAGCAAACCGGATGGACATCATGAAAACGATCGGAGAGGTTGAGAGTAGAAGTAGTTCAGGAGCAAAAAATAAATAAATAATAATAATAATAATAATAATGATATATATGTATGTATGTATGTATGTATGTATATGTATATATATATGTATATATATAATAGAATTATTGTAAAATTAACTGTGTCCATAAGGTGTAGATAGTAAGTATAGACCGGAAGTAGAGGCCTGGGCATTGTTGTTCACTAATTTACTCCAAGTAGGGAAAGGATGGTGGGGTTAAAAAGTAATAAAGGGGAGTATATATATAAAAAAATATATATATATAAAAAAAAAAAAAAAAAAAAAAAAACATGGGGGATTGGAAGTGATGCAGACAATTACATTGATAGAAGATACAATCTATCTGCAATATTAAGCTGATCCATTCCCCCCAAAAAATAAAAAAAAAAACAAAAAAAAAATAAATAAATAAAAAAAAAACATATAACATCACATTATGGTGTGAGACGTTCACTGTAGTACAAGGAACAATAGCAGGTCTGTTTCACTCCAGTAGCTGGCATATTCTCTCCGTTCACAATTCACCTGTGGGAACATGGTGGCTCAACACCCAACAACACAAAGAGTTGGCCACTACTAGCCGAGAAATTGTTTGTGAGGAAATTACTTCTGCCCTCGACTTGCAATCAAAACCAATAAATGAATATCTTGCACTGGTCACTTCTAAAGTGGATACCTACTCAACTAAAGTGGAAAGTTTGGAGACAGCGGCCAATGTGACAGAGGGGCGACTCCATGACCTGAAAACAGCGCAAACTAAGCTAGAAGGGGAAATCAATCTCCTAAAAAATAAAAAAAGATCTGCTGGTCAGAGGACTTGAAACTGCTGTGGAAATGGGCAACCCAACTTCCTTCATGAGCAATCTTTTCTATGAACTGTTTGGGAAGGAGAAGCTGGGTCCCATGCCGCTGATAAACATTGGGCAACGCACAGGTCCTCTCCACAACGGATCTCGGTGTATGATCGTATGAATCCACAGTTTTGAAGTCAAACAGCAAATTGTTTGCCTTGCAGTGGAATCGAGGGCTCTGACCTATGTGGAGAAGGCGATCAGCATCTACCCAGATTGGAGAGCCGAACTGCTAAAACAGAGGACGACCTAAAAAGAGATGAGATCCCAGCTACATAAGCTAAACCTGAGGATGCGGCTTCATCCACCTGGCAAAACTCCTCTTGACCTTCCAGAACACAACACACACGTTCTCAAGACTTCTTCGAAAAGCACAACACACAAGGGAACGAGCCAACAGATCTAGACAAATCTAGGCTATCTCCAATTTGACTGGCTCAATATTCAGGTATGCTATCCACGCACAATCACGCAGCCTAGCCAATGGCTGTGATGCTGCCCTCAGCCTAAGACTATGACAACACCCCATCAATTGAATAAAAGGAACAATATTATTATTATTATTATTATTATTATTATTATTATTATTGCTGAACATTGGACTTAGTTGTTATTATATTCCCTATTTTACATTTACATTTTAGTCATTTAGCAGACGCTCTTATCCAGAGCGACTTACAGTTAGGGGCCAAACTGGCTGCAAGGAACCTCAGAGGCCCATTCATGCAGCACATACCAAAGCACCCGAGATCGGACAGGATCCTTCAAGGACAGTGCGGCTATCCTAAAAGCATGAAGAAGGGCATCAGGCACCACCTCCAACAGCGTCACTTCCTAGGGAGCTGGTGGTTCAGACAAAGTGGTAGCGAGTGGCAGTTGATTCAGGGCATCTGCATTAGCCAGCTGCTTCCCTGGACGATAGCAGAGATCATAAGTATAGGCTTCCAGTATCAGGCTCCATCTGACCTTTTTCTTTTCTCCATATGATGAAGCAGGACCAGAAAGGGCTTGTGGTCAATGTAGAACACAAAATGGCAACCTGACAAATACTGATAGAACTTCTTGACAGCAACAATTTTTGCCAGGGCCTCTTTATCCAGCTGCGTAAAGTTACGTTCAGTGGCAGTTAGGGTACTAGATGCGTAGCACCATCAGAAAGTATTCACACCCCTTGACTTTTTCCACATAATAAGTTGCATGGACTCACTCTGTGTGCAATAATAGTGTTTAACATTATTTTTGAATGACTACTTCATCTCTGTACCACACATACAATTATCTGTAAGGTCTCTCAGTCGAGCAGTGAATTTCAAACAACGATTCAACCACAAAGACCAGGGAAGTCTTCCAATGCCTCGCAAAGAGGTAGATGGGTAAAACTGCAAATAAATATCCCTTTGAGCATGGTGAAGTTATTAATTACACTTTGGATGGTGTATCAATACACCCAGTCACTACAAAGACACAGGCGTCCTTCCGGCACTGCTCAGGGATTTCACCATGAGACCAATGGTGACTTTAAAACAGTTACAGAGTTTAATGGCTGTGACAGTTTTTTCCTAAGGATGGAACATTGTAGTTACGCCACAATACTAACCAAAATGACAAAGTGAAAAGAAGTACAGAATAAAAAATACTAAAAAACATGCATCCTGTTTGCAATAAGGCCCTAAAGTAAAACTGCAAAAAATGTGGCAAAAAAATTTACTTTCTGTCCTGAATACAAAGCGTTATGTTTGGGGCAAATTCAACAGAACAAATCACTGAGTACCACTCTTCATATTTTCAAGTGTGGTGGTGGCTACATGCCTACATCATGTTATGGGTATGCTTGTCATCGGCAAGGACAAATTCACCTTTCAGCAGGACAATAACCTAAAACACAAGGCCAAATATACACTGTCGTTGCTTACCAAGATGACATTGAATGTTCCTGAGTGGCCTACTTACAATTTTGACTTAAATTGGCTTGAAAATCTATGGCAAGACTTGAAAATGTCTGTCTAGCAATGATCACCAACCAACTTGACAGAGCTTGAAGAATTTTAAAAAGAGCAAGGTGCAAATATTGAACAATCCAGGTGTGCAAAGCTCTTGGAGACTTGCCCAGAATAACTTGGCAACACTTTACTTGACACCTAGTGTCATAACACGGTCATAACCATGTCATAATATGTCATAACAGCTGACATAACCTGTTATAATATGGTCATAACACTGTCATGACACATATTTAGACCTGTTGTCACATACACAACATGACCAAAGGTATGTGGACACCTGCTCTCATTTCAAAATCATGGGCATTAATATGGAGTTGGTCCCCCCTTTGCTGCTAAAACAGCCTCCACACTTCTGGGAAGGCTTTCCACTAGATGTTGGAACATTGCTGCAGGTACTTGCTCCATTCAGCCACAAGAGCATTAGTGAGGTCGGGCACTGATGTTGGCCGATTATTGTGATTCGATGGTCCAAACTTATTGCTCACCATATGTCTGCTGTAGAGGAACAAGAGAGCATGAGAAAACAAGTTTTGATCAGTCATGGAAATAAAAGTGCTGAAAACAAATTACCTCCCTATTTAAAAGGAAGATGGATAACAAGCTATGAAGGAAAAATCCTGGAGTTTTGGTACAGGTACAGCCAATTTAGCCAAATAATTGTATTGCAATATTGTCAAAAATCAAATCTAATCAAATGTATTGGTCACATACACATGGTTAGCAGATGTTATTGCGAGTGTAGCGAAATGCTTGTGCTTCTAGTTCCGACAGTTCAGCAATATCTACCAAAGTAATATCTAACAATTCCACAACAAATACTAAATACACACAAATCTAAGTAAAGTAATGGAATAAGAAAATAGTCCAAACCATAGAACTCTATGCACAATGACTCCTTTTAACAATTTCCACTGAACATTTTACAAAAACACATTTATAGGAAGAACTGTGTTGATACAAACTTTGGTAACAGAATCAAATTGAGGGAGATTTAATAGTAATTCTGTTACCAAACTTTACATCTGCACAGTGTTTCCAGTAAATGTGTAAATTGTTCAAAGTAGTCATTGTACATAGAGTTGTATGGTTTGCTAATCAATGGTTGTTTGGCATACATTTTCAAAGTGAAAAATCGGAGTCTCTGCGTAATTCCGTAACCATGGAATTGCCCATATATAAACATCCTTGTAACATCTTTGTAAGACGAAGTATATAGAGACTAAAGACCCAGGGTATTTACAATAATACGGTGTTTGTGAGCCTCAAGTTATTATGAATATTACACACCCATACTGACATGCAGAAGGCTACACTTGAAGACGACCCGAGTCTCAGATGTTGAAAGATGAAAATATGCTCCTTTTTAAGCTCTGGGCAAAGATGGAGGAGGCAGAATAGTAAAACTGTTGTTAAGAGTTAAGATATTCATCCAATGTCCAGACTCTAGCAGAAAGTTCAAAAGTGACTCCCAAGTGGAAAATTTCACGTTGCAAAGACCACATATGAGGATTACCATAATAAGCAGGAGTGGGGTTGGGTTCTTTAACCCAACCCCACTGAAGACACATTTCAGTTGAATGCATTCAGTTGTGCAACTGACTAGGTATCCCCTTTCCCTTCCTCATCCATTAGCATCTAGAGTGTTCACGCCAGTTGAGTAGTGAACAGGTGGGGCTTTTTCTGGCATTGAAAAACAGTAGTAATTAATAAGTCAACTAGTTTCCACTTTGTTTCCATGTTATCAAACATTCATTCGGAGCTAGAAACTAAAGTGCTACTATATCTCACCAAAGCAACAGATGAGTACATGTATGATTGTAATGATCAATGTATAAAATACACACATTCGACAGCTTGCTGTTTATTTTACATACAGTACTGATCTGTCCTTGTCAGAGTTTAGTAAATAATAAAAAAACAGGTAACATGCTTCCCGTATGGGCAGTCAGTCAAGGTCACATGGTAAGACATATTGAAATCAAATCAAATCAAATGTATCGGTCACATACACCTGGTTAGCAGATGTTATTGCGAGTGTAGCGAAATGCTTGTGCTTCTAGTTCCGACAGTGCAGCAATATCTAGCAAGTAATATCTAACAGTTCCACAACAAATACCTAATACACACAAATCTAAGGAATGGAATAAGAATATATAAATATATGGATGAGCAATGTCATTATCAGAGTGGCATAGGCTAAGATGCAATAGATAGTATAGAATACAGTATATACATATGAGATGGGTAATGCAAGATATGTAAACATTAAGATAGTATAGAATACAGTATTTTCATATGAGATGGGTAATGCAAGATATGTAAACATTATTAAAGTGACATTATTAAAGTGACTAGTGTTCCATTTATTAAAGTGGCCAGTGATTTTCAAGTCTGTATGTAGGCAGCAGCCTCTCTGTGCTGCCGATGGCTGTTTAACAGTCTGATGGCTGAGATAGAAGCTGTTTTTCAGTCTCTCGGTCCCAGCTTTGATGCACCTGTACTGACCTCGCCTTCTGGGTGAACAGGCAGTGGCTCGGGTGGTAGCTGTCCTTGATTATCTTTTTGGCCTTCCTGTGACATCGGGTGCTGTAGGTGTCCTGGAGGGCAGTTAGTTTGCCACCGGTGATGCGTTGTGCAGACCGCACCACCCTCTGGAGAGCCATGCGGTTGTGGGCAGTGCAGTTGCCGTACCAGGCGGTGATACAGCCCGAGAGGATGCTCTCAGTTGTGCATCTGTAGAAGTTTGTGAGGATTTTAGGTGACAGGCAACATTTCTAAAGCCTCCTGAGGTTGAGGAGACGCTGTTGCGCCTTCTTCACCACACTGTCTGTGTGGGTGGACCATTTCAGTTTGTCAGTGATATGTGCGCCGAGGAACTTAAAACTTTCCACCTTCTCCACTGCTGTCCCGTCGATGTGAATAGGGGGGTACTCCCTCTGCTGTTTCCTGAAGTCCACGATCATCTCCTTTGTTTTGTTGACGTTGAGTGAGAGGTTATTTTCCTAACACCACACTCCGAGAGCCCTCACCTCCTCCCTGTAGGCTGTCTCATCATTGTTGGTAATCAAGCCTACTACTGTTGTGTCGTCTGCAAACTTGATGATTGAGTTGGAGGCATGCATGGCTACGCAGTCATGGGTGAACATGGAGTACAGGAGGGGGCTGAGCACACACCCTTGTGGGGCCCCAGTGTTGAGGATCACCAAAGTGGAGATGTTGTTTCCTACCTTCACCACCTGGGGGTGGCCCGTCAGGAAGTCCAGGACCCAATGGCACAGGGTGGTGTTGAGACTCAGGTGGTGTTGAATGCTGAGTTATAGTCAATGAAAAGCATTCTTACATAGGTATTCCTCTTGTCCAGATGGGATAGGGCAGTGTGCATTGTGATGGCGATTGCATCGTCTGTGGACCTATTGGGGCGGTAAGCAAATCAAAATGGTTCTAGGGTGACAGGTAAGGTGGAGGTTATATGATCCTTGACTAGTCTCTCAAAGCACTTCATGATGACAGAAGTGAGTGCTACGGGGCGATAGTCATTTAGTTCAGTTACCTTTGCATTCTTGAGTACAGGAACAATGGTGGCCATCTTGAAGCATGTGGGGACAGCAGAATGGGATAGGGAGAGATTGAATATGTCCGTAAACACACCAGCCAGCTGGTCTGCGCATGCTCTGAGGACGCAGCTAGGAATGCCGCCTGGGCCGGCAGCCTTGCGAGGGTTAACACGTTTTAATGTCTTACTCACGTCGGCCACGGAGAAGGATGGCCCACAGTCCTTGGTAGCTGGCCGCGTCGGTGGCACTGTGTTATCCTCAAAGTGGGTAAAGAACTGGTTTAGCTTGTCTGGCAGCAAGACGTCGGTGTCCGCGACGTGGCTGGTTTTCCTATTGTAGTCCGTGATTGTCTGTAAACCCTGCTACATACGTCTCGTGTCTGAGCCGTTGAATTGCGACTCCACTTTGTCTCGATATTGACATTTTGCCTGTTTGATTGCCTTGCGGAGGGAACGACCACTCTGTTTGTATTCTGTCATATTCCCCGTCTCCTTGACATGGTTAAATGCGGTGGTTCGTGCTTTCAGTTTTTCGAGAATTCTGCCATCTATCCACGGTTTCTGGTTAGGGTAGGTTTTAATAGTCACAGTGGGTACAACATCTCCTATACACTTCCTTATAAACCCACTCACCGAATCAGCATATACATCTATATTATTCTCAGAGGCTACCTGGAACATATCCCAGTCCGCGTGATCAAAACAATCTTGAATTGTGGATTCCGATTGGTCAGACCAGCGTTGAATAGTCCTTAGCACGGGTGCTTCCTGTTTTAGTTTCTGCTTATAGAAAGGGAGGAGGAAAATGGAGTCTTGGTCAGATTTGCCGAAAGGAGGGCAGGGGAGGGCCTTGTATGCATCTCGGAAGTTAGTGTAACAATGGTCCAATGTTTTTCTAGCGCGAGTGCTACAGTCAATATGCTGATAGAATTTAGGTAGCCTTTTTCTCAAATTTGCTTTGTTCAAATCTCCAGCTACAATAAATGCAGCCTCAGGATACATGGTTTCCAGTTTGCATAAAGTCCAGTGAAGTTCCTTGAGGGCCGTCGTGGTATCGGCTTGAGGGGGGATATACACAGCTGTAACAATAACCGAAGAGAAATCTCGAGAGATAATACGGTCGGCATTTGATTGTGAGGAGTTCTAGGTCAGGTGAACAAAATGACTTGAGTTCCTGTATGTTGTTACAATTACAGCATGAGTCGTTAATCATTAAACATACCCCCCCCCCCACCCTTCTTCCTCCCGGAGAGATGTTTTTCCTGTCGGCGTGATGTACTGAGAACCTAGATGGCTGTATGGACGGGGACAGTGTATCCCGATAGAGCCATGTTTCTGTGATATCTCTCTGGAAAGAAACCCTTGCCCTGATCTCGTCAACTATGTTATCTAGGGACTGGACATTAGCGAGTAATATACTTGGAAGCGATGGGTGGTGTGCGTGCCTCCTAAGTCTGACTAGAAGACCGCTCCGGCTCACTGTCCTCCAGCGGCGTTGTTTTGGGTCGGCCTCTGGAATCAGTTCAAATGCCCTGGGTGGTGCGGACAATGGATCCGCATCGGTAAAGTCGTATTCCTGGTCGTAATGCTGGTACGTTGACGCCGCTCTGATATCCAATAGTTATTCCCAGCTGTATTTAATAACACTTAAGAGTTTCTGGGCTAACAATGTAAGAAATATTACATTTTAAAAAAATACTGCAAAGTTTCCTAAGGACCCAGAAGCGAGGCAGCCCTCTATGTCGGCGCCATTTTCATTCGATACATCGTCAAAATAATATCCCGATATGTAACTGTATACTGTAGAAACAAATATTACCCACAGTGATGGTTAGATGCGCCATGTTATTTTCTGGGCAAGAAAGATGAAAAGGTGCCTCCCTCTGAATCTTTATGTTAACCAAAAACTATTTTAAGTTTGAGAGTTATTTCTTTATCCAGTCTCAGGGCACCGCGATGGGATCCCAGTTAGCACCGAATTATGCAGATGTATTTATGGGGAAGTTTGAAGAAGATTTTGTTTAAAATGGTCATGAGTTTCTCTCCTTTTTGAAATGTTGGTGTTGTTATATTGATGATTTTTATTTTTCATTTGGAGTGGAACATAGGAGCAATTGAAAGAGTTCAGACTTTACATTTATTCCAGGTTGCCCAGTATTAAGTTCTCTCTCGAATCCAGTGAGGTAACTGGTTCTTTTTTGGATCTATTGGTTGGCAAAGACAATGGACTTTAGTCCACTGTGTATCGCAAGAAGACAGATAGAAACAATTTCCAACATTTCTCAAGTTACCATCCGTCTACTCTTAAACGTAGTCTACCTTATAACCAGCTACTGAGGGTCAGAAGGATATGTAATACTGATGATGAATTTGAAAAACAAGCCACCATGATGTGTTATTGCTTTGCCTCCAAGGGTTATGATAAGAAGTTGTTGCATAATTGTGCTTCTAAATTGCGTAATGTTACATGGGACAGCTTATTGACCCCTAAACCTGGCCCTAACGATCAACCTACTGTATTTGTGCCTACTTATTCCTCCATCTCTCAGGCTGTTAAAGCTTCCGTTAAAAAGCACTGGCATGTTCTGTCTACGGACCCCTCGGTGGGCCGGGCTTTTCAGAATATTCCTCGATTCACTTTTAAACGTGCCAGTAACGTAAGGGACATCCTTGTAATAGCAGATTAATATGTAACCCCACAACATTTCCTATGTACCCTCCCCTCAGTCAACTTTCCATGTCATAATTGTGTGAAATGTAATGCAATGATTAAGGGTAATTTCTTTCTCCACCCTCATACAGGGAAGAAAATGCAGGTTAAGGGTAAAACATCCTGTAAAACAAAATGCGTTGTGTATTTACTGAAATATGTCTTTCAACAGGTTTTGTGCTACCATAAAGTAGACTATCTTTGTCAGGTTGCATCATACATAATAACTGATCAACTCTGACAGACGGAAATATAGGCCTAAACAAGGCCTCAATATCACTCAACAAGTATAGCCGATAGTGATATTTTAAAAATAACTATCGGGTTGTTATATGATCCTAAACGAGGGAGAAAATGTCAGTTATGTAAGCTGGTATATGGGGTCTAAAGGTTACAGTACGACAATGTGCTAGAGCTGACATGATAAACTGAGCACATACAGTGCCTTCAGAAAGTATTCACAACCCCTTGACTTTTTCCACATTTTGTTGTGTTACAGCCTGAATTTAAAAGGGAATACATTTAGATTTTTTTTGTCGCTGGCTTACCCACAATACCCCATAATGTCAAAGTGGAATTATGTTATTTGAAGTTTTTACAAATCTTGAGTCAATAATGTCATGAGCACTCTCTCTCCCTGGTAGCAACATTAATTGCATTCAATTCTCTGCCACTCTGCTCACTCTCTCCCTACTCTGCCTAACGAGCTCCACCTGGCTCCGCCCTGCTCTGCTCTTGTTACCTGGCCAGCTGCACTGCATTTCCCACTCACCATCCTCACCTTGCCTCACTCTGTTCTAATTACTCTGCCAGCTGAACTGCATTTCCCCACTAAACCTCTCCCAGTATATCAAGCCCTGTTTTTCAGCCAAGCCCTGTCAGATCGTCTTCAAACCCGGACCAGTAACCTGCCTGTCTGCGCTCTGACTCCTGTTTGTGATACCGATCCTTTCTTGACTGCCTCCTTGTTCTACTGCCCCGTCTATCCCGACCTGCCTTCTGGACCTCGACTACTCTCCGATCTTCAGCCCCTCCGGTAACTCGTTTCTGCCTTCTGTCTCTCACCACGATATTTGCCCAGCCCTGATCTGTACTTCTGCCTGCCATTCATATTGCTGTTGTGTGTGTGTTCCCCCAGGTCTCCGACCACCAGATGAGCGTGCCCAGACGCTTCACCACCCTCAGCCCGATACGCCGCTCCATCACTGGGGAACACACACACTAAGCACTTGGACTGGACACCCCCGGACATTTGGTGACCCCCGGAGCACAGGTACCCACAGGACCCTGAAAAACCCCTGACACCCCTGGCACTCCTCTTCCCGCCTGAAACCTTCAATAAAGAACTCTGAATTTGAACTTGCGCTCTTGGGTCCTCTTCTGTCCGTGACAGAACGATCTGACCATCATGGACCCAGCGCACTCCCTGACCACGATGGAAGAAGAGCCAGAGATGACTGCCCTACAGCGACTGGAACGCTCTGAGGGAGACATAAATCGGATGGCTGGCGACATCGCTTCCCTTCTCCAGCTATTCAACCAGCAGCAACAACAGTTCCAACTGCAGCAACAACAGCTAGCCCAAGCCCTGCAACTACTCTCAAACCCGGCTACTCCACCTGCACCCCCCCCTGGTCCTTTTGTTCCTGTACCACCGACACTCCTTCATCCCTCCGCTGGAGGTCCCAATGCTGCAGGCCCGGCAGTGCTGCCACCAGATCCCCACGCTCCTGAACCAAAGATTGGGAACCCGGAACGTTTTGATGGCAACCAGAAGCAAGTAAGACCATTCTTGAGCAGCTGCCGAATCCAGTTTGCACTACAGCCCAGGACTTTCTCAACAGAGGGAGCCAAGGTGGGGTATGTCATCACACATCTCACCGGTCGAGCTCGGTTGTGGGGAACGGCGGAATTCGACCGGCAAACCCCAGCCTGTGCCTCCTTCAGTGCCTTTGAGGAGGAGATGTTAAAGGTCTTTGACCTAGGCTCGCCAACAGCCGAAGCGTCACAAGCTCTGCTCACCATCCGTCAGGGCAATCGGACAGTGGCAGACTTCTCCATTGACTTTCGTACCCTGGCCAGTCAAAGCTCGTTTAACCCAGAGGCACTGGTGCAAGCCTTCCTCCATAGCCTGGCGGACTATATCAAAGACGAGCTTGTTTCCCATGACCCGCCCTCAACGCTTGATGCCGCCATTGACCTTGCCGTCCGCATTGACCGCCGTATACAGACCCGGAGGAGGGAGAAGGGCCGTCTCAGTCAACCTGCCATCCGCACTCGGGTCGATACCGCTTCTGTCCAGCCCCTGCCTGTCAAGTCCCATAGCCAACTCAATCAGCCTGAGCCCATGGAGATTGGTCGTGCCTCTCTGACTCCCGAGGAGCGTCGGCGCCGTCTAAGCTCCAACCTTTGCCTCTACTGTGGTGGCGAGAATCACCGTGTCGCCACTTGTCCGGCAAAAGCCGCAGCTCACCAGGTGTAGGGGAGATCCGGGTGAGCTCAACAAGCCTTCAGTCTCCCTCCATCCGAAAGACCCTGCTTCATCTCCGCCTTCAGCTTTCTGACAAGACTCATACATTGGCCGCCCTTGTGGATTCCGGAGCCGAAGCAAACATCATGGACCCTGAGCTTGCACAGCAACTGGGCGTGAACCATCATCAACTGACACAACCCATTCCTGCACGAGCCCTGGATGGGCATCATCTTGGCACTGTCACTCATATCTCCGCCCCTGTGACAATCCTGCTGTCAGGAAACCACCAGGAGTCCATCCAGTTTCACCTCCTACACTCACCTGGCCAACCACTCATTCTTGGATACCCGTGGCTCCGTCAGCACAACCCCCACATCGACTGGGAGACAGGAACAGTCCGTGAGTGGGGAAGGAGTTGTCACCAGACCTGTTTAAGGGGGGCCACCCTGCCCGTTCACCGGGAAGGATCTAGCGCTACCTCCGACATATCCAATGTTCCGGCCTGTTACCACAGCCTGAAAGAGGTGTTCAACAAATCCAAGGCGACATCTCTACCCCCACACAGACCCTATGACTGCGCGATTGATCTCCTGCCTGGCACAGCACCTCCCAAGGGTCGTCTGTATTCACTGTCAGCCCCGGAAAGAAAGGCCATGGAGGACTACATTAATGACTCTCTTGCCGCCGGGATAATTAGACCGTCATCTTCCCCCGCAGGAGCGGGATTCTTCTTTGTCGGCAAGAAGGACGGTTCTCTTCGTCCATGCATAGATTACCGGGGTCTGAACGACATCACGGTTAAGAATCGCTACCCACTGCCCTTACTTTCGTCTGCCTTCGAACTGCTGCAGGGAGCCACTGTATTCACAAAGCTGGACCTTCGCAATGCCTACCATCTGGTGCGGATGAGGGAGGGAGACGAATGGAAGACAGCGTTCAACACACCAACCGGCCACTATGAATATCTCGTCATGCCCTTCGGCCTCACCAATGCCCCAGCAGTTTTTCAAGCCCTAGTGAATGATATCCTCAGGGACATGCTAAATACGTTCGTATTTGTGTACCTTGACGATATTTTAATATTCTCAAAGACTCTGTCAGAACACACGCACCACGTCCGGTTGGTCCTGCGCCGCCTGCTGGAGAACTCTCTTTTCGTGAAGGCAGAGAAGTGCGAGTTCCATGCCAAAACCGTTTCATTCCTGGGGTATGTGGTGACCGAGGGCAGCATTCAGATGGATCTCACGAAGGTGTCGGCTGTCACTTCCTGGCCAGTTCCTGAGTCTCGGAAAAAGTTGCAACAGTTCCTGGGCTTTGCCAACTTTTATAGGAGATTCATCAGAAACTATAGCACAGTGGCTGCACCCCTCACGGCGCTAACCAGCACTAAACAACCGTACCAATGGACATCAGCTGCTGATAAGGCCTTCAATATCCTCAAGACATGTTTCACTTCTGCTCCCATCCTCCAGATGCCAGATGCAGCAAGGCAGTTTGTGGTGGAGGTAGATGCTTCGGACGTGGGAGTGGGTGCAGTGCTTTCTCAAAGAGCAGCAGAGGATGGCAAGATGCACCCCTGTGCCTTCTACTCCCGTCGGCTAACCCCTGCCGAATGCAACTACGACATTGGGAACCGCGAGCTGTTGGCTGTCAAGCTCGCCCTTGAAGAATGGCGGCACTGGTTAGAGGGGTCAAAGGAACCATTCGTAGTGTGGACAGACCACAAGAACCTGGAGTATATCCAAACAGCCAGGAGGCTGAACTCCCGTCAACAGCGGTGGTCTCTGTTCTTTACGCGCTTCAATTTCACGCTCTCCTACCGCCCGGGATCTCGCAACATCAAACCTGATGCTCTTTCCCGGATGTTTCAGAAGGACGAGACCACCGCCATGACAGCTCCCATTCTTCCCAGCCACTTGGTCGTAGCGGCCCTCACCTGGGAGATCGAGAAGCAGGTCATGGAGGCTCTTCGGGACCAGCCAGGTCCAAGCACCAGCGCCCCCAACCGTCTGTTTGTTCCAGCAAATCTCAGGTCACCTGTGATTCAGTGGGGGCACGAATCCCGTCTGGCCTGTCATCCCGGCATCACTCGCACCCTTCATCTGGTCCGCCAGCGGTTCTGGTGGCGGCGGATGAGACGGGATGTCCGAGAATTCATCCGAGCTTGTCCCACTTGTAACCGAAACAAGACCCCCAACCAGCCTCCTGCTGGGTTGCTGCAACCCCTACTCATACCCAAGAGGCCCTGGTCCCACGTTTCACTGGACTTTGTTACGGGCCTTCCGCCCTCTGACGGACACACAGTCATCCTTACCATTGTTGACCGCTTTAGTAAGATGACCCACTTCGTGCCCCTTCCCAAACTACCCTCTGCTAAAGAGACCTCCCAGGTGGTCCTGGAACATGTGTTTCGTATCCATGGCCTACCCCAGGATATAGTGTCAGACCGGGGCCCGCAATTCTCAGCAACCTTTTGGAAGGAGTTCTGTCATCTCCTTGGGGCCACCGCCAGCCTATCGTCTGGATTCCACCCGCAGTCAAACGGCCAGACTGAACGCATGAACCAGGAGCTGGAGAAGGCACTGAGGTGTGTGGCTTCCCAAAATCCCCGGGCCTGGGCTCAACACCTGCTCTGGGTGGAATATGCCCATAATTCACTCACCAGTTCCTCCACCGGGCTCTCCCCCTTTCAGTGTGTCTACGGGTATCAACCTCCACTGTTTGCCAGCCAGGAGGCGGATGCCACCTGTCCGTCTGCTCTTGCGTATGCCCGCCGCTGCCGCCGCACTTGGGCCCAGGCTCGCACTGTGCTCCTGAAGTCTGGAACCAGCTACGCCATCGGTGCCAACCGACGGAGGACCCCAGCACCTACTTACCGGGTTGGTCAGAAGGTCTGGCTGTCTGCCCGGGATCTGCCGCTGCGGGTTGTATCACGAAAGCTGGCCCCTCGCTTCATTGGTCCTTTTCCTGTGCAGAAAGTCATCAGTCCAACGGCGGTCCGACTTCAGTTGCCCGCTTCCATGCGGGTCCACCCCACCTTCCACGTCTCCAAGGTCAAGCCGGTCCATGAAAGTCCCCTGGTCCCTGCAGCTCCGGCGCCACCTCCTCCGCGCCTCGTAGATGGCGGTCCTGTCTTCACCGTCCGGCGGCTGCTCCGCTCTAGGCGAAGGGGTAGGGGTCTCCAGTACCTCGTTGATTGGGAGGGATATGGTCCAGAGGAGAGGACCTGGATCCCGGCCAGGAGGATAGTGGACCGGACCCTTATCACTGACTTCCACCGACTACATCCTGATCAGCCTGCAATCCGTAGGGGCCGTCCAAGAGGGGTTCCTAGCCGTCCTGCCCGCCCTGCTTCCTGTCCTGTGCCTGACCCTGCTCCTGTCTCAGTGCCTGTCCTGTCTCCCGACCGTGACCCTCCAGCTCCTTCTGAGGATGAGGAGATTCACTCGGACCGCTCGGAGGAGTTCTGACCCGCCGCCTGCTCCCCTCCACCCTCCCGGCATGATGTTGTTCTTGGGACTTCTGGGGCCGTCCCTTGGAGGGGGGGTCCTGTCATGAGCACTCTCTCTCCCTGGTAGCAACATTAATTGCATTCAATTCTCTGCCACTCTGCTCACTCTCTCCCTACTCTGCCTAACGAGCTCCACCTGGCTCCGCCCTGCTCTGCTCTTGTTACCTGGCCAGCTGCACTGCATTTCCCACTCACCATCCTCACCTTGCCTCACTCTGTTCTAATTACTCTGCCAGCTGAACTGCATTTCCCCACTAAACCTCTCCCAGTATATCAAGCCCTGTTTTTCAGCCAAGCCCTGTCAGATCGTCTTCAAACCCGGACCAGTAACCTGCCTGTCTGCGCTCTGACTCCTGTTTGTGATACCGATCCTTTCTTGACTGCCTCCTTGTTCTACTGCCCCGTCTATCCCGACCTGCCTTCTGGACCTCGACTACTCTCCGATCTTCAGCCCCTCCGGTAACTCGTTTCTGCCTTCTGTCTCTCACCACGATATTTGCCCAGCCCTGATCTGTACTTCTGCCTGCCATTCATATTGCTGTTGTGTGTGTGTTCCCCCAGGTCTCCGACCACCAGATGAGCGTGCCCAGACGCTTCACCACCCTCAGCCCGATACGCCGCTCCATCACTGGGGAACACACACACTAAGCACTTGGACTGGACACCCCCGGACATTTGGTGACCCCCGGAGCACAGGTACCCACAGGACCCTGAAAAACCCCTGACACCCCTGGCACTCCTCTTCCCGCCTGAAACCTTCAATAAAGAACTCTGAATTTGAACTTGCGCTCTTGGGTCCTCTTCTGTCCGTGACAAATAAGTATTCAACCCCTTTGTTATGGCAAGCCTAAATAGGTTCATGAGTAAAAATGTGCTTAGCAAGTCACATAATAAATTGCATGGACTCACTCTGTGCAATAATAGTGTTTAACATGATTTTTGAATGACTACCTCATCTCTGTATCCCACACATACAATTACATTTAAGGTCCCTCAGTCCAGCAGTGAATTTCAAACACAGATTCAACCACAAAAACCAGGGAGGTTTTCCAATGCCTCGCAAAGAAGGGTAATTATTTCGGACAGAGATATGAGTGTCCAATCGTTGCCAAATTTGCTTTCTTTAAGGATAAAGTAATGGTTAAAAGCCTAGGTAAAAGACTTGCTGGCACGAAAATAGGGATGAATGATCAGTTCCCAAGGGAGATTGCAGAACGGTGCAAAGTTCTGTACCCAATCTTCGTGTTGCTCTCGTAGTCGATAAACTGTATATTGATAACCAAATGTTCCGAGACACAAAGACTACTCCATGGCTATTCTGAAAGTTCTAATAGAGGAGTCGAATAATGGAACACCCAATACTAGCCATGGTAGGGATTGTAATAATAAAACACATTTATAGTATTTATAGTATCTTATAAAGGGATAAGACGGTATTACAAGAAAGGATAACAAGCGAAATAATACATATTCAAATATAACTAATTACAACAAGTACTCAATCAACATAGTGGAGATAAAAACATAGCATACAGAAGACATAGAAGGCACAGTATGTGGGTATGTGTGGATGTATTGTGATGGAAGGTGTGGTGTGCGTTTTTGTGTTAGGAAAAGTGTGGCGTTAAGTAAGTGAGAAAGAAAATGGTTGCATATCCCAGAACCAACGTGTGTCTGTGAGCAGGGGTTGTGAGAGAGAGCTTTCAATTGTGTGCAGATGAGGGATATATATTTTTAAATAAAGTATACATCTAATGTATTTTTTTATTGTCCTATCATGATGAAACGGTCCCCAACCCTATATCCTAGACACCCACCTGAGCGACCCATACACCAAAGAGAAGTCCCCATCTGTTTTATGGCCCTGCTGTAAGTTGCCTATATGCAGCCAAAACAGAAAGATAAATTCGGTCAGAGACCTACTAGAGCAGCACCGCCCCCCCCAAGATTCTGAGCCTGCCTGGCAGGGTTGGTCCTACAAAGCCAGAGCCCCCTGATGGGAGAGCAAAATATACAAGGAATTTCTCAAAGCTGCTAATGAGAACCTTGGCAACTTTGTACCTAGCCGGTGGGGATTCCGGTGGGGTATCCCCACCCAGGTATTGGCAGTGCTGGCAACGCTGGCTGCAGTAACCCATGGGGAGGGGGTCACACTCGGACAATCAGAGAAGGGGCATTGTAACTGCCTCTGTCGCCAGTTTATTTCATGTATTAGCACTTTAGTTTATTTCATGTATTTGCACTTTTTATTATTAAATTTTTTCTGAATTGTACGTTTACAGCAAGACGGAACTAATTATTGGTTCCGCCCTAGTGTTGTCACCCGAGCGCCTTTAGCGACGTACCGAGGAAACTTTACCGTAAAAAGCGAATTATTTTTCCACTGTTATCGTGTTTAAGTGCATACTTACAAAGAAAGTATACAGAAGAAGATAAAGGACATTTAAAAGGATGTCTAGCACCTCTGTGTGATAAGCAGCAATGAGGTTTGTTGACTATTTATTTTGCTATGAGGGTGTTTGTGTTTACGTGCGTAATTTTTTGGTGTAAAATATACATAAAGTGTCTAGCTGTATGAGCTTGATTATAACGCCAGATGTGTGAGACATGCATATGGCATTATTTTGTTAATGTATTTTTTCTTTCTTTAAACCAGTTCTCACGGGTTGACCAGCATTAAAGCCCTGTATTCAAATCAAGACCTCTTGCCTCATGCCTGTCACTGGAGGAGCTACAGTGAGAACTCAACTGCTCTGCATGAGTAGACGAGGAAGACAGTACCAAAGAGCCGTGATCCATGGACAAGAAGGGACATCTCTACATCCAAGAGTGTGCATCTGCTCCTGACATTTACACAGCCGCAGCATCCACAGAAGAATCCAGGCGCCTTACCATTAATCCAGCTGATGCAAAGAAGCTTAAACTATTTCCCACAAGAGACTGACACATTTTTGCCTTCATATTCATACGGTATAGTTGTGTGTATGTTTAAGTGTTAACTAAGCTACAACCAAGAGACTGAATTTTGCATTTCATAGAACAACGTGATATTGATTTGTGTGAAGTAGATGTGAATATGTTCTAAAAAATAATATTAGTGGTAAAAATAGTATAAATGTGAATAGCTAATGGGAGCTGAATCCCTTAGCTACAGGCCAAATTAGATTTAACCCAAATTTAAGTACACCAAGTAACAATGTCAGAGCCTAGTCTTACCTCTGGGAGAAAGCAGGTTAATGTAGGTGAAAGTATAGAGCAGCAGTGCATAGACATGCAACCACAGGCTACTAAAGGCACAAGAGCTAATGACCACACTTCCTCACAAGAACCACGAAGAAGCCAAAGAGACCGAAAGTTAACAGAAAAGGGCCAAGAACTGTACAATGAGCAAATAAGAAGATTTGCTCACCGTTTCACTGTGAGCTATGAGGAGTGGAAGGCTATTGCTAAAGACGCCAAGCAAGCTTTGAGTGGACAATGCTCAAACAACCTGCTACATGAACACATAAGCAAAATAAGTGCTGCCTCAGAGAATCTGAACATTGCTTATGATGAGTTAAGGCGCATAGACAACCCTGACCATGACACACGTCGCAGAATTGACACCTGTGATGCAGTAACCAGGAAGATCATCCAAACTGCAAAAGATCGTTTGGAGAGAGCAGATAACGGTGGAGGAGATGAACAACGAGGCAACAGGGCGACATCGTCTATATTCAAGTCTGTAGCCTCAGACAAGATAAGTATCAAATCCCAATGCACTAAGTCCTCTCATGCTCAAAGCAGCTCCAGACATTCAAGTCGGATTTCTGTTAGCAGACAAGATGCCGCTGCTGAAGTTGCTGCCAATGAAGCTACTCTAGAAGTACTACTAGAACAAGAGTGTTGCATTGAGGAATTGGAAAGGCTTGAAGCTGAAGCTGCAGAGAGACAAAAGGTCCTAGATGCAAAGCGGAGACAACTGGAGCGACTAGAGATAGTTAAAAAGATAAAGGCTGCTAAGGCACGTCAGCGAGTGTATGATCAGAGTGAGTGCTCAGATAAAGAAATAAGCAGTCTACTCCATCAAAGTGTCTGTATGAAGGAAAAGGAAGAAGTTAAACATGAAAATAATCTGTTGCAGCACCATTCTTCACCACAAGACCGGGCACATTCAAAGCAGGATGACAGCACAGCAGCTCTTGTTAGAGCACTTGCAGAGTCCATCAGTGCAGGTCGTCTTCCTATACCTGAACCAACAATATTCAATGGCGACCCACTCAGATTCAATGACTGGAAGGTTTCATTTCAGACACTCATTGATCGGAAAAACATTCCAGCCGAAGAAAAGATATATTACTTGCGAAAGTATGTGGGTGGACCTGCTAAAAAGGCTATAGAGAGCTACTTCCTGCTTGGTTCAGAGTCAGCCTATCACGCAGCATGGAGGATTCTCGAGGAAAGATATGGAAATCCATTCCTCATAGCCAAAGCATTCAGAGATAAGCTGGAGGCATGGCCCAAGATAAGCTCCAAAGGCAGTATCGAACTTCAAGAGTTTGCAGATTTTTTTCGGAGCTGTGAGGCTGCTATGACTCAGATCAGAGGCCTCGAAGTACTTAATGACTGCAATGAGAACCAGAAGTTACTTGCAAAGCTTCCAGACTGGCTGACCTCGAGATGGAACAGAAAGGTCATAGAAGTGGAGGAAGAAAGTCACACATTCCCAAGCTTCCAGCAGTTTGTAAAGTTTCTCACACGTGAAGCTAAGATTGCAAATAACCCAATAACATCTCTCCATGCTCTGAAACCTGCTGAAGGTGAGCAGATCAAGGTTTTAAAGAACAGAGCTCTCGGAGCAAAGGTACTAGCAACTAACTCAGATGAAAAAGCTTCCTCCACAAGCTGTGTTTTTTGTGAGAAGTCAGGTCACAGTCTACACAAGTGTTGGAAATTTATGAATAAAACCATCTCTGAGCGAGTCAAGTTTGTTCAAGGGATGAAGTTGTGCTTTGGCTGTCTGAAGCCTGGCCATCGCTCAAAGGAGTGTGAAAATAGAAGGATCTGTGATACTTGTGAGAAAGGACATCCAACCTGCCTACACGATAATCGCAGCAAAGAAAGAGGAATGTCAACAAGGACTGATGGAGAAATGGAGAGTGACAAGTCAAGAGAAGGAACGACAGATCGTTCACAAGAGAGGGTGACAAAACCACCACGCGAGGTAACATCTAACAGAGTTATCCAGAATGTTAAAGGCACCCATACATCCTCAGTCATTCCTGTGTGGTTGTCCACTACAAGTAAGCCAAATCATGAAGTCCTTGTGTACGCTCTTCTCGATACACAGACTGACACGACCTTCATCCTTGAAGAGACAGCAAAGATGCTTCACACTAAAAATTAACCAGTCCAGTTAAAGCTCTCCACAATGGCTTCAATAAATACAGTGGTGCCTAGCAGAAGGCTGACTGATCTACAAATAAGAGGATTCTACTCCGATAAGATAATCTACCTGCCAGTAACTTACTCAAGAGAATTCATCCCTGCAAACAGAGATCATATTCCCACACCAGAGACTGCCAAGGCATGGTCTCATCTTGAGCACATTGCAGATGAAATTGCTCCTCTGCAGAGCTGTGACATCGGCCTACTAATTGGCTACAACTGTCCTCAAGCTCTTGTACCAAGACAAGTGGTTGCTGGAGAAGAAAATGAGCCCTTTGCTCAGAGAACAGACTTGGGTTGGAGTGTAGTCGGCTATGGCAACCCATGTCTTGACTTTGGAGATGCCTTTGGAATAAGCCATCAAGTCATTGTGAAGCAAGTGACATCAGTTCTTCCAAATCTCCCAAACGAAGTGCACTATGTCTGTAGAACACAGATCAAAGAAGTAGTCCTTCCAACAGACGTCATCAAGGTGTTGGAATCTGATTTTGTAGAAAGGGCTTCAGAAGATGAACACCTTTCTCAAGAGGATCTCCAGTTCATGTCAATTATGGAGAGTGGCATCAGACTCAAGGATGATGGGCACTATGAAATGCCACTTCCCTTCAAGAAAGGAAGACCAAACTTACCACATAACAAGGTATGTGGCATCCACCGTCTCAGATGTCTGGAGAAGAAGTTAAAGGGAAATGAGCAGTACTGCAGAGACTATAAGACCTTTATGGATGAGACAATAGCTTGTGGAGACGCCGAGCTTGTCCCTGAAGAGGATATTAGCAAGACCCCAGCGTGGTACATCCCCCACCATGGGGTGTATCATCCCCAAAAGCCCGGTCCAGACCTTCTTTGGCAAAAAGAGCTACCAACTGGAGTTGTCATGGTGGGAGAGATCGAGAGCAGTGACCCAGAGGTCAAGAAATCTCAGGTTCATGACACTCAGGCAGAAGAAGCAAAAACAATGTTAGATCGTCTACACAAGTTCTCAGACTGGGCAAGAATGGTGAAGGCAGTTGCCAGACTCAAGCGCCGTGCTAAGGAAATCAAAGGTCTCAAGCCAAAGTCCTGTGAGGCCTCGAACTTGGAGGAAAGGAAAGAGGCGGAGCTGACCATAATCAAGATGGTCCAGGAAGCAACTCTCTCTCAAGAAATTCAACGCCTTAGACATCATAAGGAGACAAAGGTCAAAGACAAAGCCAACCAGTTGCACAAACTATGTCCGTTCCTGGATGATCAAGGTGTAATCAGAGTAGGAGGCCGCTTAGCTAATGCTGCCCTACATCCACATGTGAGGCATCCAGCAGTACTTCCTAGAGACAGTCATGTTTCTGCATTGCTCGTCAAGCACTATCATGAGAGAGTGTACCATCAAGGTCGAGGAATGACTATAAATGAACTCCGATCCAATGGCATATGGATCCTGGGTTGCAGCAAGCTTGTTTCATCCCATATTCACAAGTGCACAAGTTGCAGAAGGTTCCGAAGATGCACAGAGCAACAAAGGATGGCAGACCTTCCAGAAGAGCGGATGGAAACAACTGCTCCATTCACTTACTGTGGAATGGACTGCTTCGGACCATTTCACATTAAGGAAGGAAGAAAGGAGCTAAAGCGTTATGGGCTGTTGCTCACCTGCATGTGTTCAAGAGGAGTTCACATTGAAGCACTTGATGACTTGACCTCAGATGCCTTTATCAATGCTCTGCGTTCATTCATCGCCATTCGTGGATCAGTAAGGCAGATAAGGTGTGATCAAGGGACAAACTTTGTCGGAGCAAGGCGTGAGTTCATTGAAGCACTGAAAGAGATGGATCAAGAAGAGCTCAAAGATTTGGGCTGCGAGTTCATCATGAACACCCCTGTCTGGGAAAGACAAATCCGCACTATCAGAAGTGTCCTTGCGTCCATTCTAGAACAGTCGTCCAGACAACTTGACTCCTCTTCCCTACGAACATTTCTATATGAGGTTATGGCGGTTGTGAATAGCAGACCTCTAACCACTGATCATCTGAACGATTCTACCAGTCCAGAGCCCTTGACACCAAACCACATCTTGACCATGAAATCCACAATCATTCTCCCTCCTCCTGGAAAGTTTGTCAAGGAGGATCTCTACCTCCGCAAAAGATGGCGCAGAGTTCAACTCTTAACCAACAACTTTTGGGTACGATGGAAAAAAGAGTATCTCCTGAATCTCCAACACAGACAGAAGTGGACCAAAGATCGCAGAAATGCAAAGGTCGGTGACATTGTTCTGTTACAAGATGCTGCCACACCACGAAACCAATGGAAGCTAGCAAGAGTCATCGAGGTGTATCCTGGAAGTGATGAAAGAGTGAGGAGACTCAAGTTACTCATCAGTGACTCCTCCCTGGATGGAAGAGGAAAGCGTACAGCCAAACCTGTTTACCTGGAGACACCCATTCAGAAAACAGTTACATTGCTAGAAGCAGACTGATGGTTCTATCATACACTCACACACAGTTTATTAGTTGTTTATTAGGACAGAGTTTCATTTAATTTATTAATGCAGTAGGTTTGTCTCCAAGTTTTAAGAAATCACTTGTGATTTGGTGGGAGTGTAACTGCCTCTGTCGCCAGTTTATTTCATGTATTAGCACTTTAGTTTATTTCATGTATTTGCACTTTTTATTATTTAATTTTTTCTGAATTGTACGTTTACAGCAAGACGGAACTAATTATTGGTTCCGCCCGAGTGTTGTCACCCGAGCGCCTTTAGCGACGCACCGAGGAAACTTTACCGCAAAAAGCGAATTATTTTTCCACTGTTATCGTGTTTAAGTGCATACTTACAAAGAAAGTATACAGAAGAAGATAAAGGACATTTAAAAGGATGTCTAGCACCTTGTCACGATCGTCGTAGGGAATAGACCAAGGCGCAGCGTGATGAACGAACATGTTTAAACTTTATTATCTTTAGTGATAATAGACAACAATAAACAAAACAAGAAACGACTCGTGAAGTCCACGGTAACAATGACCAACACGGAACAAGAACCCACAAACACAAAGGGAAAACAGACAGTTTAAATATGGCTCCCAATCAGAGACAACCAACGACAGCTGACACTCGTTGCCTCTGATTGGGAGTCACACACTCGTTGCCTCTGATTGGGAGTCACAGAAAGAACACACCCTGGCTCAACATATAGAGTCCCAGAGCCAGGGTGTGACACACCTCTGTGTGATAAGCAGCAATGAGGTTTGTTGACTATTTATTTTGCTATGAGGGTGTTTGTGTTTACGTGCGTAATTTTTTGGTGTAAAATATACATAAAGTGTCTAGCAGTATGAGCTTGATTATAACGCCAGATGTGTGAGACATGCATATGGCATTATTTTGTTAATGTATTTTTTCTTTCTTTAAACCAGTTCTCACGGGTTGACCAGCATTAAAGCCCTGTATTCAAATCAAGACCTCTTGCCTCATGCCTGTCACTGGAGGAGCTACAGGCATATTATTGTGGCCCTGGTGGCACAAAATAATCAAAGGTCTGACTGTACGGAGATGCTTGGGGAAAATGGTTACAACGGGGGACCAGATTGTTTGTGTCTCAGGGGAAGAGGGTGGATCTGATCTCCATCACCTAGGACTTGACATAGGTTAATCAAATCTCAAATGTTTGTCAATTTTTGCTCAATCTTGCATGCTTTCTAAAACAGCTGTAACTGTATATGCGTTCATAAATCAGGTCCTTTCTTGAGTTGGGCTCTGGGATGTAACAACCGTTGAGCAATTGAGCTTATGGTTGATTGTGGAGGAAAGGGGTTGAGTGTGTTAGAGTATGTGCGGGTGTGTGTGTATCCCACATCTGTTGCAAGGGGGTAAGGATGTTAGGGAGAATATAGGATGAACAACAATAATTGTTTGCTAAAATAATAATTGCTTGACAAAAATGTAATGTAATACAATGGCAATCCGGGTTATAGGTAACAGTCCTTCGCATGAACTGCCAACATTATTACGCATATGAATTGATAATGATGGAAATTAAGATATGCAAGATATTTGAATAGATATATATTTTGAATAGCTATATATATATATATATATATATATATATATATATATATTGAGGTGAGAGCATTTTAAATGCTTTTGGCAGTTGACCTGCTTCTGTTTTGTGGGTGGTACTGTGTGCTGTTTTCGAAGGATGGGTCCTGGCCTCTCAGGGGGCCTAGGGATCCGGAGTGACGGGGGTGGTATGCCGATCACTGGGATGACAACCCAACTTGGGATGGGGAGGGGCTTTAGCGGGGGAAATAGTGAAGAACAATTGGAGGGTTACTTAGTAGCAATGCAAATATCATGGTACAGCTATATGGACACTCAATCACTATGGTATTTTTTATTGGTAAATTTACAAACATACACTACCGTTCAAAAGTTTGGGTTCACTTAGAAATGTCCTTGTTTCCATGAAAACATACATGAAATAAGTTTGAATAGGAAATATAGCAAAATGAATAGGAAATGTAGTCATTAACAAGGTTAGAAATAATGATTTTTAATTGAAATAATAATTGTGTCCTTCAAACTTTGCTTTCGTCAAAGAATCCTCCATTTGCAGCAATTACAGCCTTGCAGACCTTTGGCATTCTAGTTGTCAATTTGTTGAGGTAATCTGAAGAGATTTCACCCCATGCTTCCTGAAGCACCTCCCACAAGTTGGATTGGCTTGATGGGCACTTCTTACGTACCATTCGGTCAAGCTGCTCCCACAACAGATCAATAGGGTTGAGATCCGGTGACTGTGCTGGCCACTCCATTATAGACAGAATACCAGCTGACTGCTTCTTCCCTAAATAGTTATTGCATAGTTTGGAGCTGTGCTTTGGTCATTGTCCTGTTGTAGGAGGAAATTGGCTCCAATCAAGCGCCGTCCACAGGGTATGGCATGGCATTGCAAAATGGAGTGATAGCCTTCCTTCTTCAAGATCCCTTTTACCCTGTACAAATCTCCCACTTTACCACCACCAAAGCACCCCCAGACTATCACATTGCCTCCACCATGCTTGACAGATGGCATCAAGCACTCCTCCAGCATCTTTTCATTTGGTCTGCATCTCACAAATGTTCTTCTTTGTGATCCGAACACCTCAAACTTTGATTCGTCGGTCCATAAAATAATTTTCAAATTTTCCTCTGTCCAGTGTCTGTGTTCTTTTTATTGGCCAGTCTGAGATATGGCTTTTTCTTTGCAACTCTGCATAGAAGGTCACCATCCAGGATTCGCCTCTTCACTGTTGACGTTGAGACTGGTGTTTTGCGGGTACTATTTAATGAAGCTGCCAGTTGAGGACCTGTGAGGCGTCTGTTTCTCAAACTAGACACTCTAATGTATTCGTCCTCCTGCTCAGTTGTGCACCGGGGCCTCCCACTCCTCTTTCTATTCTGGTTAGAGCCAGTTTGCGCTGTTCTGTGAAGGGAGTAGTTCACAGCGTAGTACGAGATCTTCAGTTTCTTGGCAATTTCTCGCATGGAATAGCCTTCATTTTTCAGAACAAGAATAGACTGATGAGTTTCAGAAGAAAGTTATTTGTTTCTGGCCATTTTCAGCCTGTAATCGAAGACACAATTGCTGATGCTCCAGATACTCAACTAGTCTCAAGAAGGTCAGTTTTATTGCTTCACAGTTTTCAGCTGTGCTAACATAATTGCAAAAAGGTTTTCTAATGATCAACTAGCCTTTTAAAATCATAAACTTGGATTAGCAAACACAACGTGCCATTGGAACACAGGACTGATGGTTGCTGATAATGGGCCTCTGTACGCCTATGTAGATATTCCATTTAAAAAAAAATATATATATATATATATATATATATACTTCTCCCATGGGCAAAGAAACTCAAAAGGGGTGATGATATTAATTTAATTTCGATACAAATGTGCAAATTGTCCAAACAGATCCGCAAGGTAGATTGATGATTTTAAATATGTTATTGGATCATAAACAGATATGGCTCATTAACCTTTACGGACTAAATCTTGATGATCCACACTTCTTCGACAATATATATAATACATTATCAACCCTGCAAGCAATACAAGACTCTATTATTATGGTGGGAGATTATAATAATGTTTTAAATAGCTGAATGGACCGTAAAGGAAATCACACTACCTACTATCACCCTCATGCTCTTAAGGAAATCATGAATGTCATGGAAACATTAGAACTAGTAGATATATGGAGGTTTAAATATCCCGACCTAGTGAGATATACATGGCGGAGACTCAATCAAGCTAGTCGTCTTGACTTCTTTCGTGTCATTCTCGTTGGCACCAAAAGTTTAAAAGTGTTGATAGGGGACAGAATGCGGTCGAACCATCATATAATTGGCATATACATTACTCTTACTGAATTTCCATGTGGGCGAGGATATTGGAAATGTAATCAAAGCCTATTGGATGATAACTTGTTTTTTACTAGGACAGAGGAATTTATAACATAATTTATAACAGAGGAGGAACTTCTGGATGCAATTAAAGACTTTAAGTCCGGGAAAACTCCAGGGTTGGATGGCATACCAGTCGAGGTATACCAAACCTTTTTATTCATAGCAGACTTCGAAAAGGCATTTGATAAAGTACGACTGGAGTTTATACATAAATGCCTGGAGCATTTCAATTTTGGAGAATCTCTATATAATGGGATAAAATCATGTATAGTAACCCTAGTTGTAAAATAGTAAATAATGGCTATTTCTCAGAAAGTTTTAAACTGTCAAGAGGAGTAAAACAAGGTTGTACACTATCGGCATATCTATTTATTATGGCCATCGAAATGTTAGCTATTAAAATCAGATCCAACAATAATATCAAGGGATTATAAATCCAGGTCTTAAAAACAAAGGTGTCATTGTACGCTGATGATTCATGTTTTCTTTTACATCCACAACTTGAATCCCTCCACAGCCTCATAGAGGATCTAGATAAATTTTCTAACCTCTCTGGATTACAACCAAATTATGATCAATGTACTATATTACATATTGGATCAATATAAAATACAATTTTTACATTACCATGTAGTTTACCAATAAAGTGGTCTGATGGTTATGTGGATATACTCGGAATACATATCCCAAATGAAATAAATGATCTCACTCCAATAAAAGTTAATAAAAAGATAGCAAAAATAGATAAGATCATGCTACCATGGAAAGGTAAATACCTGTCTACAGTGGGGGAAAAAAGTATTTAGTCAGCCACCAATTGTGCAAGTTCTCCCACTTAAAAAGATGAGAGAGGCCTGTAATTTTCATCATAGGTACACGTCAACTATGACAGACAAATTGAGAGAAAAAAAATCCAGAAAATCACATTGTAGGATTTTTTATGAATTTATTTGCAAATTATGGTGGAAAATAAGTATTTGGTCACTTACAAACAAGCAAGATTTCTGGCTCTCACAGACCTGTAACTTCTTCTTTAAGAGGCTCCTCTGTCCTCCACTCGTTACCTGTATTAATGGCACCTGTTTGAACTTGTTATCAGTATAAAAGACACATGTCCACAACCTCAAACAGTCACACTCCAAACTCCACTATGGCCAAGACCAAAGAGCTGGACACCAGAAACAAAATTGTAGACCTGCACCAGGCTGGGAAGACTGAATCTGCAATAGGTAAGCAGCTTGGTTTGAAGAAATCAACTGTGGGAGCAATTATTAGGAAATGGAAGACATACAAGACCACTGATAATCTCCCTCGATCTGGGGCTCCACGCAAGATCTCACCCCGTGGGATCAAAATGATCACAAGAACGGTGAGCAAAAATCCCAGAACCACACGGGGGGACCTAGTGAATGACCTGCAGAGAGCTGGGACCAAAGTAACAAAGCCTACCATCAGTAACACACTATGCCACCAGGGACTCAAATCCTGCAGTGCCAGACGTGTCCCCCTGTTTAAGCCAGTACATGTCCAGGCCCGTTTGAAGTTTGCTAGAGTGCATTTGGATGATCCAGAAGAGGATTGGGAGAATGTCATATAGTTAGATGAAACCAAAATATAACTTTTTGGTAAAAACTCAACTCGTCGTGTTTGGAGGACAAAGAATGCTGAGTTGCATCCAAAGAACACCATACCTACTGTGAAGCATGGGGGTGGAAACATCATGCTTTGGGGCTGTTTTTCTGCAAAGGGACCAGGACGACTGATCCGTGTAAAGGAAAGAATGAATGGGGCCATGTATCGTGAGATTTTGAGTGAAAACCTCCTTCCATCAGCAAGGGCATTGAAGATGAAACGTGGCTGGGTCTTTCAGCATGACAATGATCCCAAACACACCGCCCGGGCAACGAAGGAGTGGCTTCGTAAGAAGCATTTCAAGGTCCTGGAGTGGCCTAGCCAGGCTCCAGATCTCAACCCCATAGAAAATCTTTGGAGGGAGTTGAAAGTCCGTGTTGCCCAGCGACAGCCCCAAAACATCACTGCTCTAGAGGAGATCTGCATGGAGGAATGGGCCAAAATACCAGCAACAGTGTGTGAAAACCTTGTGAAGAATTACAGAAAACGTTTGACCTGTGTCATTGCCAACAAAGGGTATATAACAAAGTATTGAGAAACTTTTGTTATTGACCAAATACTTATTTTACACCATAATTTGCAAATAAATTCATTAAAAATCCTACAATGTGATTTTCTGGATTTTATTTTCTCATTTTGTCTGTCATAGTTGATGTGTACCTATGATGAAAATTACAGGCCTCTCTCATCTTTTTAAGTGGGAGAACTTGCACAATTGGTGGCTGACTAAATACTTTTTTCCCCCACTGTATTTGTGGAAAAATCACCCTGATGAACTTTAGTATTATCCCAGTTTACCTATTTGCTTATGGTCTTGCCTACGCCTAGCGAACAGTTTTTTTAAATTACAGTGAGGGAAAAAAGTATTTGATCCCCTGCTGATTTTGTACGTTTGCCCACTGATCAGTCTATACTTTTAATGGTAGGTTTATTTGAACAGTGAGAGACAGAATAATAACAAAAAAATCCAGAAAAACACATCTAAAATGTTATAAATTGATTTGCATTTTAATGAGGGAAATAAGTATTTGACCCCCTCTCAATCAGAAAGATTTCTGGCTCCCAGGTGTCTTTTATACAGGTAATGAGCTGAGATTAGGAGCACACTCTTAAAGGGAGTGCTCCTAATCTCAGCTTGTTACCTGTATAAAAGACACCTGTCCACAGAATCAATGAATCAATCATATTCCAAACTCTCCACCATGGCCAAGACCAAAGAGCTCTCCAAGGATGTCAGGGACAAGATTGTAGACCTACACAAGGCTGGAATGGGCTACAAGACCATCGCCAAGCAGCTTGGTGAGAAGGTGAGAACAGTTGGTGCGATTATTCACAAATGGAAGAAACACAAAATAATTGTCAATCTCCCTCGGCCTGGGGCTCCATGCAAGATCTCTCCTCGTGGAGTTGCAATGATCATGAGAACGGTGAGGAATCAGCCCAGAACTACACGGGAGGATATTGTCAATGATCTCAAGGCAGCTGGGACCATAGTTGGTAACACACTACGCCGTGAAGGACTGAAATCCTGCAGCGCCCGCAAGGTCCCCCTGCTCAAGAAAGCACATATACATGCCCGTCTGAAGTTTGCCAATGAACATCTGAATGATTCAGAGGAGAACTGGGTGAAAGTGTTGTGGTCAGATGAGACCAAAATCGAGCTCTTTGGCATCAACTCAACTCGCCGTGTTTGGAGGAGGAGGAATGCTGCCTATGACCCCAAGAACACCATCCCCACCGTCAAACATGGAGGTGGAAACATTATGCTTTGGGGGTGTTTTTCTGCTAAGGGGACAGGACAACTTGACAATGACAATGACCCAAAACACACGGCCAAGGCAACAAAGGAATGGCTCAAGAAGAAGCACATTAAGGTCCTGGAGTGGCCTAGCCAGTCTCCAGACCTTAATCCCATAGAAAATCTGTGGAGGGAGCTGAAGGTTCGAGTTGCCAAACGTCAGCCTCGAAACCTTAATGACTTGGAGAAGATCTGCAAAGAGGAGTGGAACAAAATCCCTCCTGAGATGTGTGCAAACCTGGTGGCCAACTACAAGAAACGTCTGACCTCTGTGATTGCCAACAAGGGTTTTGCCACCAAGTACTAAGTCATGTTTTGCAGAGGGGTCAAATACTTATTTCCCTCATTAAAATGCAAATCAATTTATAACATTTTTGACATGCGTTTTTCAGGATTTTGTTGTTGTTATTCTGTCTCTCACTGTTCAAATAAACCTACCATTAAAATTATAGACTGATCATTTCTTTGTCAGTGGGCAAAAATACTTTTTTCCCTCACTGTATATTCCATTATATTCATACTAGAAAATAGGTGTGTCTTGACTGTGATAAGGGCACGGGAATATAAGAGTGTTTTTTCTGCTAAATTAACATACAAGGGCAAGGCTATGACATTGCAAATGGATATAGCCATAATTACCAGCAGCACAAGTCCCAGGCCAGGGGGCCCCTCAAGGGTGTATAGAGACAGACACAGCTGTACATTGCTTTATAAAATAAGCAACACCAGCTTAGACCAGGATTTTATGAAATCATATAACACTGAGTGTACAAAACATTAAGAACACATTCCTAATATTAAGTTGCACCCGGGATATGAACATGAATCTAGAGTTACGGTTAACCCTGTGACACTCATCTTTTCCCATTGAATGTAATGTGTTGGCATAAACGTCAATTGGTTGACCCTCATCTTTTCCCATTGACACCACAACGCCTGCTGGGAGCATGACCAATTGACATAAGCTTCAAATGGGTTGATGCCTAACTCTTTGCACAAACATGACAGGTTGACATTCTGAGGCTGATAATGGGCTGGAGATACAGATGAGCTAAATGTTATGTTTACATGCTCCCCCTTTGATTATATCCCAAGGAGTGTTGAGTGATTGTTGTGGTGTATGTTCTGGGATAATAAATCCTCTATGTGTTACCATAACAGGGATATAAGGTTGTAACAGTCCCTGTTGTTGTTAGCAAGATTATTTCCTTCTCTGACATTTCCCCTGGGCCCTTTAAACTCACTCCTGATTGGTCATCCCCTATATTAAATTTCTGTCACATTTACAGCTGTGAAATACACCTCTGTGACCAGGAACACAGCAGACGTAAGTCATTTTATAAAATGGGTGGTTTGGATCCTGATTGGTTGATAGCAGGGAGTTATAGTGCCACAATCCCCATATTAATATTAATTAATTAATTTAATTAATATTAATATGCCATTTAGCAGACGCTTTTATCCAAAGTGACTTACAGTCATGCGTGCATACATTTTTGTGTATGGGTGGTCCCGGGGATCGAACCCACTACCTTGGCATTACAAGCGCCATGCTCTACCAGCTGAGCTACAGAGGACCACATATTCCACGGGTAATGCCTGTTAACGGTTCCATTCGATTTATCAATGAGCATCCACTGTCCCCACAGCACAGCCAGTCAATTTATAAGCGTAATCTCCCTGAGAAAAAAGCATCAAGACAACATTTCCCCATGCTACTAGCCTAGCATGTGGTTTGGTACAGCAGGGGTTAATATAAGCCTCGCTGTATGCCTATCTGAACTGTGCAACATGTTGCTGTTTTTTTCTGTGCAATCTCCACTGTGCCATGCATATGAACATGAAAAAAAGGGTTATCCTATGGGGACAGCCGAAGAACCATTTTAAGTTCTAGATAGCACCTTTTTTTCTAAGAGTGTTCTATAATTTCCCCTCGCTTTTCCCACTTCACATTGGTCATTTTATTGCTGGTCTTGAAATTTCACAGTTCCTCCACTCAACCCATTATAAGGCTGAAGTAGTGTTTGAATAATGGGAGACTATGCCCAAAGCATAGTAAGATAAACACTTAGGGTCAAATACGTCCATGCATGTTATTCACTCTAGAACCCCTCCAGCCCCACCCCAAACTGTGTTGCTAACGCTAGTTAATTCACCTCACGCCTCTAATCATGGTAAAAGGATGGACAGAAGCAGGGAGAGGCCAGCCTCGCTCCTTAACGGCCACTGGGGATAAGACAGAGTTGTACTAGGGAAATAGTAACAAGAGAAAAATCTCCATAATATTAGAGGTGTAAACCCCTTTCTCATTAAAGGTGCATTCTACAAAGCTCTTATTTCAAACTGAGGTGACCATCTGCCCAAATAATTACTCATCAATTGATTCATTAATAATGGTAATCAGATCCTTCCTGGTAAACACAACACTAAGCAAGGCTTATAAACATGTATATGAGCTGTAACAAAGGACACTTATTATTCCTCATTGCTGTTTTCCCTCCACTTTCCAGCATCTCAATAATGTTTTACATATTAACCACCCCTATAGAAAACAGGCACACGCTATAGGACGCCAGCTAAGGCCGAGGCTCATGTGAAATATGAATGTACTAATTAAGAAAACCGAGGGGAATGGAGAGAGGGAGAGGATCTCTAGAGAGAAATGGTGTGTGTGTGTGTGCAGCATCTCAGACTAACCTCATACCATCACCCTCCCATGAGAAAGACCTGACCTTGTGCTTGACCTTGAGTCAGATCACTGGCTCTGTCCCTGACTATAGTCCACCCCAGAGGCCAGCCACACATCCTTAACCTTCACATGCATATTTCCCTGTGGATATGAAGGATTCATGCCTCCGTCTTCAGTATGCTCCTCAGACAAAGCAAAAGGGGCACTTTTGCTATGAATATGGATAGGATGATAGGCTATCATTTATAGCAATAATCATACTGAAAATGACTTATTGTCTTACACATACAGTAGAGGTGATCATGACCAGAATGGGGGAATGAGAACTGTTTTGAGCACTTTTTGGTGGCCCCACTGGCTCAGACTGCAAAACCTGGACAGATTTCATAAATATGGTCCATGGCCAGAGAGGAAGTCATCCATGTAGAACACCAAAATCCTTAGTGCAGCACTTGTGAATGACAAATGACGGCCATTGAATGTTGTGGTCATCTCTGGATTCTAAAGAGACCACTATGCTCTCCTGTGATTTCATTATTTTGAACAATGCTCTTTGGCTTCTAATATGACAATGTGCAAAACCGTCTGTGTGTGCGCATGCGTGTGAGCATGCGTGTGTGTGTGTGTGTGTATGTGTGTGTGTGTTTGAATTGCACACAGTTTATAGGGGGTATTATAATAATAATATGCCATTTAGCAGACGCTTTTATCCAAAGCGACTTACAGTCATGCGTGCATACATTTTTGTGTATGGGTGGTCCCGGGGATCGAACCCACTACCTTGGCGTTACAAGCGCCGTGCTCTACCAGCTGAGCTACAGAGGACCACATTATTTAGCTGTGGGTAAACAGTACAATATTCACAGTCACAGTGTTCAAAGTCATCCAAGTTTATGAATAAAACTCTTTCAAAGGCTTTTTACCAGCTATCTCTCAGAGCTCAGAGTATTCTGTCTGCATACAAATGTAAGCGAGTTTGTGGCTCCAAATAGCACTAACAAAAAAGGCAATAGAATCTCTCATTTACACCAACCAACTGTCAAAAAGCTTTGAAAAAGGTTCACTAAAACATTGGCACTAACCGGATCAACTGGTTGGAAAGGGATGTGCTAACGTATAATTAGGTTAATTTATTCATGATCTATTCAATGTTCTTGAATTACTTACATTATATACTGTTTACGCACTTGATCAATTACACTATTTTACATAACTTAACACAGATCTGTATAATGCTGAATATTTGAAGCTGCGACACCAGTTTTCTACCAGAATAATAAAACCCCTGCCTCTCTCCCTGCTACTTTCATATAGCAGCACTCTGGCAATGCAAATCATCAAAGTCTAGACTCTTGCCTCCAAAGTGTCAGGCAGAGCAACCAACACCGGAGGCAGAGCCAACACTATAAAACGGTATCAGACAGGGATCCACACCATGGGAGGCTATGAAATATTTCCTACTTTTCCACTGGCACAGAAGAGCGATTGAATTTCAGTGATTCTATCGAGACAGCCAGTGTCTGAATAGACTTAAATGATGCCGTCTGACCTTTCCAGCAGATGTAAATTCCCTCCAAATGCGAAGGATCCGAGATTCATTTGGAGGTTGGTAAATGAGGTAGGCCTGCTCAGGGAGGGACACATCAGGCATAAAGATAAATGCTGATGATTCAGCAGGTCCTGTATGTGAGGTTTACTGCCGGTCTAAAGTATGGGACAATTGAAAGTGAAAGTACAGAAGACAAAGCTGCAGTAAACATAAAACACAATAACAAGGGGACCTGCTCTGGGAGTTGATAAACACGTAAAGTGCCACAATTAACATGAGCATGAATCCATGTAAATTCCTTCTGCTCCCTGAAGAGAGGTCATAGAAGAAGTGCAACTCCAACCAGCAACAGTTAATCAGAGCTTAGCCTTCCATTAACAATCTTAATGGAAGTTCACGAAGCCTGCTGCAATTTCAGTTTTGCGAGCATTTGTAAAATGTCAACAGTCAATGTCAACGGTAATGCTGAAATACAATGAACAACTTTCCATTAACAATTTGCTTGGGCCATAAAGTAAGTACACACACTAAATGCCTATTCATCCATGGATCCATCCAACTTTAATAGGAGATTGGTTGAGGAAGAGGGTAGGGAAATTAGTAGAATGACTGAAATAGCAGTATTGACAAATGACCTTGCTTTTTAGTACCATTCTTCTAGGACAGAGACAGATTTCAGATGGTTCCTCTTCACTCGACATGATTTACAAACCTCAAATCAAATCAAATTTGATTTGCCACATGCACCGAATACAACAGGTGTAGACATTACAGTGAAATGCTAACTTACAAGCCCTTAACCAACAATGCAGTTGTTTAAAGAAAAAGTAAAATAAAACAATTGTTGAGTAAAAAAATTAAATAAAATAACTAAAGAGCAGCCGTAAAATAAAATAACAGTAGGGAGGCTATATACAGGGGGGTAGGTAAATGAGGTAATATGTGGGTAGACTTAAAGTGACTATGCATAAATAATAAACAGAGTAGCAGCAGCGTAAAAGAAGGGGATGGGGGTGGGGTGGGGGGGCAGCGCAAATAGTCCGGGTAGCCATGATTAGCTGTTCAGGAGTATTATGGCTTGGGGGTAGAAGCTGTTGAGAAGCCTTTTGGACCTAGACTTACCTGTAATCTCAGTTACTGTCATGTCTACAATGACATGGGGGGGGGGCAGAGAGAGGAAGCACGAGAGAGAGACAGAAAAAGACAGAGAGAGAGAGAGACAGAGAAAGACAGAGAGAGAGAGACAGAGAGAGTGACAGAGAGAGGGGAAGAGAGAGAGGGTGGGGCAGAGAGAGGAAGAGCGAGGACGAGCACAAGAGAGAAACAGAGAGGGGAAGAGAGAAAGCGAGAGAGACAGCACGAGAGAGAGAACCAACAAACCAACCAACACTTGTCTTTTTGTCGCTAGATATAAGGCCAATCCATCCAATTACTTTTCACCTCTACAAATCACGTACAGTATAAACTACCATTTGACATGCAATACTACTCATTATACATCCCAGGCAATGAGCTCCATTTTCATTAAATGGTCAAAAAAAGAGCTGTCTTATAACAGCAGGGACATAATGAACCTTATTGAAGAGAAATCTGCATCAGCTCCGAAATTCCAAAGACTATTCTCAGAGGAGAAAGCCTGGCTTGGGTACAAACAACCACCCTTAATGATTTATTTTCTATGCAAATTGATCTTGAGATTATGCTAGAATGAAACTTCTATCTATGACTATGCAGAACAGGACTTTATAAAGTTTAGAAAGTGTTAAGTTTCTCAACTAAATGTGCTACTCTGTGTTTCATGTTTGCCATCCTAGAGAAAAGCAGATTAATAAATGAAGGTCATCTACCTGTGCGTCTCAAGGAACAGATGATCAATGTGAGAAAGTAGTCTAAAGGCTGAATATAAAAAAGGGGCAACAGTGAGCATGAAAACACCTGTCAACAACCAGAAAAGGTTACAGAGGCGTCAGGTAGTTTCCAAAACCCGACCCTAGGCAACAGAAGTGACTAGGGTCTGGTTTCAATTACAGACTTTTTGTCAACTTCGATAAGGGGGGGGGGGGGGGAATCTGGGGTTGGTCCTCTTCAGACAGACAACTCTCCCAACAAATCCCGAGACAGACATGCCAGAATGTCGTGATTCAAAACCAAAGTTTGCAGGCAAAAACCTTTGCAGTGGTTTTAGTGAAGGTAGCTGATGCAAACTAGCCACTTGCAAAACGCACTCATTAAAAATAACCTCTGATCTCCATCTCGCTAGCTACTATTTTACTCAAGCAGATAAGGTAGTGACGTAGTTCATCTATGCCAAACTGACGTTCTATTACATACAGATGTGTTAACATTTGAAAATTGTGGGAGGCAACCCGGATGTCTAGGGAAACTAAGGTGTCAGGTAACACCACAGAGGAAAGTATCATATCCCTCCAGCAGAGGGCAAACTCACTCTAGCCACTGGCATTATTAGTACCTATGCCATACCATTGATGCAATCCCATTTAAATGTAAATTGTCACCACGTCACTTTGACTGATACTGTTGGTTGTATTGATGCATAAGTGAATGAATTGAAATCATGAATGAATAGACACAGAACAGAAAGATTACCATCATTATTGCCAGTGTATCACCATAAGTGATTGATCAATCACAATACAAATGTGCCAGACCAAGGTAATGACCAACGTAATGATAGCAGTTGAAGTAATACTACTTTTCACATTAATACTTATTTAATTAGTTGAACTGACAAGGCTGCATGCATGCATGATTCTGTCATAGCACTCTGTCAAAACATAATCTCAAGACATTTGTTGGGAGGTAACGCCCTCTAGAGGTAGTAACAAATCTATTGCAGGTTGAATATTTCATTTTGCACATTGCACCTTGTACTGTGTGGGGACTGGGGACATTTGTCCCGACTGGAGAACATCAGTTTGATGAATCTCACAATATTTCTCCCAGGAAATTAACTGTAGAACAATAACTGTAGACAGTAGCATTATCTCTTGTGAAACAAGGCAAAGCTTTCACACCTGTTAATCCTTGACTGTTTTAGGCAAGAGGACAGACTGTATATTCCTCTGAGGATATCTTCAGAAAAGGACCTTAATTGTCCTATAGCGTGCCCACGTTCACTGCTTACCACAAATGTAAAAGCATTGGATTGGTATAGGCATGGGCTAGAGGGAATCTCCTTTCAAATCCATGAAAGGATATGAACAAGTACACACACAGGAGAAAGGAGAGATTATTGAGACGCAATCATAGTCCATCCAAACAGCCAGAGATGTAAGCCTACAGTTCCGGTACAGTATAGATCTGAACAAGCGATGCCATACCAGAAAACACAATGTCCAATGATAACTGTATTATGGAAAGTGATATTACCTCTTCAAATCGTTTTAAGTGGTAGTAATATTTTTATGTTTCTCATAGATGCAGATAAATATTTTGCTTAAACGCCATGTCCAAATCAACCTAAAATGTATTGTGTAGCTCAATACTTTATGATGATTTGGATATTGGGGATATAATATTGGAGATATTGGAAAAGTTAGCATTTGGAGTAAGTGGTCAGGTAAACAAAATCAAAGCATTGATTTCTGTCTTACCTTGTCCATAGACTGCTTACAGCAGGGGTCCGCAACAGGCGGCCCGCGGGCAAAAACCGGCCATCTAGTGATCATTTTTGGGCCCCCCAAAGTAAGACTAATATCACCAGGAATTCAGCAAAAAATAATAATAATTTAGGAAATCTGTTCCCAAGTATTCCCACAAATGATTTTTTTTAAATATATGTGATCATGTCTCAATGTAATCAAGGTATAAAATTATTGTTATTTTCAAATACAATCTCTTATTGGGCTTAGTTGTGGTGAATTTGCAGTGTACAAATTATTATAATTATGTTCTGGCCCCCGACCATCAGCTCCGACAAAATCGTCCCACAGCTGAATTTAGTTGCCTACCCCTGGCAAGATGTAATTTAGTAATCTGGGCGAACTATCCCAACGGTACTCGCTAAGCAAACAGCGTAGTGTCCATTGCAATGGTGCCGTGAGCCGGATCTGCAGTTGCGCTCAATTCAATGCTGGGGTTGCTTTTTTTTTGTGGGGGGGGGGGGGGGGTGAATGTGTGCAGATGGGGAACTGTGAAACGCACATCTCAGCCTGAAGTGTCTCCATTTGCGCTGCTGAATAGCTAGCTTTTTGGTGGCACGACTGGGTAAACACTTCAGGAGGGCAGTCACGTGTGTTTGCAAGGCAGAGGTCCTGGGTTCGGGCCTTGGTATGAGCCGAAGCTTTACTCGCTCAGCAAGCAGCGTGACATCCTTTACACCTAGCGCAAATAACCTGGGTATTATATTAATGAGCAAGATTAGATAACCAGAGGAAAAGTTTGGGCATTTATTCCCTGGGCTCAAAGCGGAAAACAGTGTTTGAAGTTCTGCAGTGAAAGTCTGAAGAGGACAATGCCATCCTCTGGGTAGCCTAATGGCCTTGACTTCACATCAAAGGACAGCCAATCAGCCACTCAGGGACTTGGGCACGGTAGGTGCCAGTTGGCATCTCTTTAGCGCTGGGCTGGAATACAACACAAGACGTGGGCGAGCAGCCAGGCTGCCGCGGTGTAGATACGGTGCCCAATGGGGTGAGAACAGGATTTTAATTTAAAGCAGCAACAGCAACTCTTTACTGGGCACACATAGTGGGGAAAGTAGCCTCTTCCATACTGGACTCAGGGGTAGACTTAACATAGTAAATATAAATCTGTGACACTCAAATTAGTATTATATGTATGTTATGCATTAATTTGTGGATGTCCATCATCCATTTCGTATGATATGTTCCAGATTGCAATTCGTACGATATGTTATGAATTGCAAATATTACAATATGTTACGAATTTGCAAAACGTATGATGTGTTACGAATTCCAATTTGTTGTTGCTAACGTTAGCTAGGTGTCTAACGTTATCTAGGCTAGGGGTTAAGGTTAGGGTAAAGGTTTGGGTTTGGGGGTGAAGGTTTGGGTTTGGGTTTGGGTTTGGGTTTGGGGGTTAAGGTTTGGGTTTGGGTTTAGGTTAGGGTATCCAATCAAAAACGCATACTTTGGCCAATTGGTAAAATAATATGTTAATTGTGTAGATAATCCTAGAAGAAACCCAATGTTCCAAAACGCATGTCTCTATCATAATCTGTTCAAACATTACTGGAGTTTTTACCCTTGTAGGATGGACAGAATTAGGGTAACTAAATCAATGGAGTAGTAAAAAATAAGAAAAATTGCACAGCATTGTGTCAGCTAGGCTGGATGCTGTTCCAGAATGAACTCTACCTGACAGGCTCACTCCCCACTGAACTCGTCATCTTTCTTCTTGAATCCGCAGGAAATAAACAATATATAGAGGTAAGATGGATATCGATTTAGAGATATGACATATAGTATTTTCATATTTTAGAATACGCTTTTCTTATTAATGCAAAAATCCTGTTATTTTTCAAAGATTTCTCACAAAAACATAGGTATCTCTGAAATGTCAACGGAGCAATGAGTGTACCACAAGCGTTTTATTTTCAAAGTCTTTTACATTTAATTCAGCTCATGTTATGCTCATTTTGCTTTTTGCGACCCGCGTAAACAACTTTGAACACGACCACCACAACATGTAAAATCCTCAAAAGTTGTGGTGAGAAAGCTGCACCTCTCTGTCAACATAGCTCGGTGCATATTAGTATTAGGTTACGAAATCCAACTTTTTTTATATACTGTTAATGAAATGTTAAATAAAGACCCCACTGAACAATTCAGAACATGAATAATCATATTTGTCTTGGTAAAATGTATTTTATAACATAAGGAAGTGAAATTTCATCACCAACTAAGGGCAGAGTGGGTGGACACCCTACAAAGTAGCAAAAATGCTAACGTTGTCCGTGATGTGAATCAAACACGCAACCTTTGGGTTGCTAGACGTTCGCTAGACGAACACACAACCTTTGGGTTGCTAGACATTCGCTAGACGTTCACGTTATACGCCCACCCATCCTCCCTCCCCTCCTTAAGCCGAAATCAAACTGGAGAAACGTCATCAATTCACATAAACTGCGTAGCGTATGCCAACTTAATTGTCATGAGAATCCATAATTAACAGCTGTATTTGTTATGTTCGTTATGTAGCCCTTATGAATTATTGTTGTGTGTTCCTTTTGACTCACCTTATCTGTCCTATGGGAGCCACCAATCCTGCCTGCGCTAAACAGTTATTCTGTTAGCTTATGAACGTGAGGAGAGTTGTCGCTAGTACAGCCAAGCAGTTTATAAAGAATTTAGCTAGTCTTGTTAGTCTACATAACAGTATTCTCTTAAAATCTGAGTTCCTCGAGTTTCCCAGCCATAGCCTGCCTAGGTTATATGTCTATGATCGAAATCAACACAGGTAGGCTGCAAGTTCCTCGGCGTACACATCACTGACCAACTGAAATGGTCCACCCACGCAGACAGTGTGGTGAAGAAGGCGCAACAGAGCCTCTTCAACCTCAGGAGGCTGAAGAAATTTGGCTTGGCACCTAAAACCCTCACAAACGTTTACAGATGCACAATTGAGAGCATCCAGTTGGGCTGTATCACCGCCTGGTACGGCAACTGCACCGCCCGCAACCGCAGGGCTCTCCAGAGGGTGGTGTGGTCTGCCAAACGCATTACCGGGGGCAAACTACCAGCCCTCCAAGACACCTACAGCACCCGATGTCACAGGAAGGCCAAAAAGATCATCAAGGATATCAACCACCGGAGCCACTGCCTGTTCACCCCGCTATCATCCAGAAGGCGAGGTCAGTACAGGTGCATCAAAGCTGTGACCGAGAGAATGAAAAACAGCTTCTATCTCAAGGCCATCAGGCTGTTAAATAGCCATCACTAGCACATTAGAGGCTGCTGCTGCCTATTGAAATCACTGGCCACTTTAAGAAATGGAACACTAGTCACTTTAATAATGTTTACATATCTTGTACTACTCATCTCATATGTATATACTGTATTCTATTCTCTAATATTCTACTGTATCTTAGTCCATGCCGCACTGTCATTGCTTGTCCATATATGTATATATTCTTAAATTCCATTCCTTACTAGATTTGTGTGTATTGGGTATATGTTGTGAAATTGTTAGATATTACTTGTTAGATATTACTGCACTGTCGGAGGTAGAAGCATAAGCATTTTGCTACACCCGCAATAACATCTGCTAAACAAGTGTATGTGACAAATACAATTTGATTTGATTTTGTTTTCAAATATGTAGCCTATTTGACTGAAACCTTAGCTTACATTTTACAATATATTAAAATACATTTTAAACTATATATTTAGTCTACTTAGCATATGGAAGATCATAATTCCTCTAATTCCTTTTCTACAAATGACAGACACAATTTATCTGTTTACCTTACCCGCATTGCTCCGTGTAGATGCCAGAAAAATAGACTTGATTTCAAATTTGACGCGCTATGACGCCGTTGACGCTCCTGTGCATTCTAATTCCAGCGTTACACAACGAGCGTAAAGAAAACACTTTGTTTGATTTGCGCTTTATGTAATCATACCAAATGTAACATATATTAATTTGGTGTCACATATTTACTATGTTAAGTCTAGTCTTTGAGGCTACTCTATTGAGCCTACGCAGCAAGACTGAAAAGAATGGTGCACATACAATTGATATGAACACTGTTCCTTGCGGTCTAAACAGCTTGTTTGTTTAAATCGAATACAAAACAGTGGCCCCTGATAACTGTGCTGTATAGGCTACTCTGTACGATACCTTTGTATACGAAAAGGATAAGACCTTTCAGCTCTAAGTGCTATATTTCAGGCACTCATTTTAGCACAAATCTAAAAGAATGAGGGCATCACCAAAATTATAAGCTAGTTGAGCTACAAAAGTTTAATTACATTGCCAACCTTCTCTCCCTTGGTGGAGCCCCTTCGGTAGTTGCCTGCACCTGCCGAGGAGTTCATGGTCCCTCGATTGGTAGGCTACCTGAAATGCAGAGATATATACAGAGCTACTGTTATACAGCTGTTTCGTTCATAAACTACTTTCATCTCAACATGCCCACTCGAAAATTAAAACACACAGCGCGAGAAGAAGAGTGTGCATGCGGAAAACTAACCAGAATGAATAGTTCCCTCGAAATTTCGTCTTCAGTCTGGTATCCTTTAGTGATATCAATCAAACGTGTAGTAGTAATTCGGTTACAACAAATAAAAAAGCTAAACTTTATAGACCACTTTCACAAACGGCTCATTCAATAGCTTTCATTTCAAGTCCATGCTGAGCTTTGACACTCGAGCCGCGAAGCCCGGGATTTCCAAAAACCAAAGCGCGTGGGTCTACATATGCGGTATCCGCAGTCTAATGAATCACTTGCAAAGTCTGTTCTTCCAGAATGGTTATCGCCAGCCTTGAAAAAAGTTGCCTCGCCACTGCAGCTAAAAGTTTGCTCCTGTCCGCTCTCACACGAGTGACATTGTAGGCCGAACAAAAAACACAATCAGTCTTACTAACTTGATTCAGAAAATTATTCCAAAATGGATTGAAAAGCAGGCATTTCATTGATACAGAATGAAATGCAGTACAGTAGATGCTGCCAAAGTGTTTGTTTCCTATATGGATGGTGTTAAGAGATAGATGGTTGGTGTTGAATGGAGTTGAAGGATGGGACTAATAACAACTAACAACAAATAATAACAAGATAACTAATAATGTAAGCATACTGTGTCCATAATAAGTATATAGGTTGTAGGTTGGGAGCTTTTGTGAAAGAGCACAGTTAGAAAGATATGGCATATAGAAGCAAACCGGATGGACATCATGAAAACGATCGGAGAGGTTGAGAGTAGAAGAAGTTCAGGAGAAAAAACAAACAAAATATAATTATTGTAAAATTGACTGTGTCCATAAAATGTAGATAGTAAGTATAAGCTGGAAGTAGAGGCCTAAGCATTGTTGTTCACTAGTTTACTCCAAGTAGGGAAAGGGTGGTGGGGTTGGAAAGTAATAAAAAGGAATATATATATTTTAAAGGATATGTATGTCTATGTATGTATGTATGTATGTATGTATGTATGTATGTATGTATGTGTGTATGTATGTGTGTATATATATGTATATGTATGTGTAAAGTGAGGGAAAAAAGTATTTGATCCCCTGCTGATTTTGTACGTTTGCCCACTGACAAAGACATGAGCAGTCTATAATTTTAATGGTAGGTTTATTTGAACAGTGAGAGACAGAATAACAACAAAAAAATCCAGAAAAACGCATGTCAAAAATGTTATAAATTGATTTGCATTTTAATGAGGGAAATAAGTATTTGACCCCTCTGCAAAACATGACTTAGTACTTGGTGGCAAAACCCTTGTTGGCAATCACAGGGGTCAGACGTTTCTTGTAGTTGGCCACCAGGTTTCCACACATCTCAGGAGGGATTTTGTCCCACTCCTCTTTGCAGATCTTCTCCAAGTCATTAAGGTTTCGAGCCTGACATTTGGCAACTCGAACCTTCAGCTCCCTCCACAGATTTTCTATGGGATTAAGGTCTGGAGACTGGCTAGGCCACTCCAGGACCTTAATGTGCTTCTTCTTTAGCCACTCCTTTGTTGCCTTGGCCGTGTGTTTTGGGTCCTTGTCATGATGGAATACCCATCCACGACCCATTTTCAATGCCCTGGCTGAGGGAAGGAGGTTCTCACCCAAGATTTGACGGTACATGGCCCCGTCCATCGTCCCTTTGATGCGGTGAAGTTGTCCTGTCCCCTTAGCAGAAAAACACCCCCAAAGCATAATGTTTCCACCTCCATGTTTGACGGTGGGGATGGTGTTCTTGGGGTCATAGGCAGCATTCCTCCTCCTCCAAACACGGCGAGTTGAGTTGATGCCAAAGAGCTCGATTTTGGTCTCATCTGACCACAACACGTTCACCCAGTTCTCCTCTGAATCATTCAGATGTTAATTGGCAAACTTCAGACGTGCCTGTATATGTGCTTTCTTGAGCAGGGGGACCTTGCGGGCGCTGCAGGATTTCAGTCCTTCATGGCGTAGTGTGTTACCAATTGTTTTCTTGGTGACTATGGTCCCAGCTGCCTTGAGATCATTGACAAGATCCTCCCGTGTAGTTCTGTGCTGATGCCTCACCATTCTCATGATCATTGCAACTCCACAAGGTGAGATCTTGCATGGAGCCCCAGGCCGAGGGAGATTGACAGTTCTTTTGTGTTTCTTCCATTTGCAAATAATCGCACCAACTGTTATCACCTTCTCACCAAGCTGCTTGGCGATGGTCTTGTAGCCCATTCCAGCCTTGTGTAGGTCTACAATCTTGTCCCTTACATCCTTGGAGAGCTCTTTGGTCTTGGCCATGGTGGAGAGTTTGGAATCTGATTGATTGATTGCTTCTGTGGACAGGTGTCTTTTATACAGGTAACAAACTGAGATTAGGAGCACTCCCTTTAAGAGTGTGCTCCTAATCTCAGCTCTTTACCTGTATAAAAGACACCTGGGAGCCAGAAATCTTTCTGATTGAGAGGGGGTCAAATACTTATTTCCCTCATTAAAATGCAAATCAATTTATAACATTTTTGACATGCGTTTTTCTGGATTTTGTTGTTGTTATTCTGTCTCTCACTGTTCAAATAAACCTACCATTAAAATTATAGACTGATCATTTCTTTGTCAGTGGGCAAATGTACAAAGTCAGCAGGGGATCAAATACTTTTTTCCCTCACTGTATGTGTGTGTGTATATATATATATATATAAACATGGGGGATTGGAAGTGATGCAGACAATTACATTGATGGAAGTTCAATGGGCAGACTTAAGCTACGGACAATGAACACAATTGCATTTTATCAATGTCAATTTGAATGCACAGAGATACCGTGACGAGATCCTGAGGCCCATTGTCGTGTCATTCATTCGCCGCCATGAGCAAGTTAGGGATGCTCTGGATCGACGTGTACGACAGCGTGTTCCAGTTCCCGCCAATATCCAGCAACTTCGCACAGCCATTGAAGAGGAGTGGGACAACATTCCACAGGCATCAAACAACAGCCTGATCAACTCTATGCGAAGGAGATGTGTCGCACTGAATGAAGCAAATGGTGGTCACACCAGATACTGACTGGTTTTCTGATCCACACCCCTACCTTTCTTTTAAGGTATCTGTGACCAACAGATGCATATTTGTATTCCCAGTCATGTGAAATCCATAGATTAGGGCCTAATTAATGTATTTAAATTGACTGATTTCCTTATATGTAAAGCAGTAAAATATTAGAAATTGTTGCGTTTATATTTTTGCTTAGTGTATATGTACATTTTATTAATTTTGTAAACTACAAGAGTGTTGTCTTCATCGGAAGAAAGAGGAAGAAAGAAGTTAATCAGAAAGTTTCACGCTAGGCTGTGCAATAGTCACCCTACCAATCCACCAATTACAGATCAGCACCTTGGACAGAAACCAGCCTGGCTGAAGCTACAGTACACTGTGGTGGTGATGGAGAAAAGTCAGGTGGTAATGGAGAAAATTCAGGAATAAGATTGATAGCTATAGGAGGTCTAATGTCAGTGTAACCTGTGGTTACACTTTTGTTCAGATAAGAGGCTCCAGTTTTAGAGGCACCATGGCTAAGACATACAACCAGGCAAAGTTTTAGATTGGCAAGATGAAATAACAAGGTAAAGAGCTAATGTAAGCAGGATATACTAATATGCTTGAATCTCTTTGCAACCCTCACACAGTGAGTGTTACTTCTCTCTGTCCCGCTGTGTGAGTGTTACTTAAGGGATCTATCCTTATGTCTTCAAGTATGCACATTCATTAGCAAAACACTTTGCCTGTTATGTAGTGAAGTGTTTGAGTGGGTTTTAATTGAAGCTCTGAGGAAAGCAAATTGAACCTTTAAGCCTGTAAGCAGCTCTTGAAAAACAACTTATGAAAATAATGTGGGAAATGTGTTAGTTTAGATAAGCTTTTACAAGATTGTTTTAAAATAAGATAAAGTGATTGACCATATAGTGAGCTATACACATGAGAACAAGACTGGGATCAGTGTTCTTCTGAATCAGTTTGGTTTACCAATCAGTTACTGAGCCATATCTTATTACACCACTGTTTCCATTAGGGGGAACTGTGACAATTATAGCATTACCCCAGAGGGGTACTTCATGTGATATGAATGTGTCTCCTCCACTACTGATGCACTGCCTCCTCTGCCTAGAACTGACTGATCATGTATAAAGTGTTTCTGCACTCTGCTTAGGCAGAGTGGTCTAAGGCACTGTGGAGTCCCACAAACTTTCCCCCCATTTTATCAATTGTATTAGTATAAAATAATTTTCTAATGTTTTGGAGCATACTATATACTGTACGTAGCTCAGTATTTGTATATATTTATCTTTTTTGCTAATCTTTATCAAGGGTGCCAATAAGTTCAGTGATGACTGACTCACTGAAAGCCTATCTCAACAATTGATGAAGAAGCCCACATCATCATATTGATACTTGAAGGGAGTGTGTCATTTCCGGTTGTTTCGTCATTATACAAAGCAGAGACAGAGGGAGAGAACAGCAATTATATTGAAAGTACTGTATATTCCTCAGTGGAGAACCAATGACACCCGCATATGCACACACACGCACGCACGTACACAGCCTGCATCAGCTTACAGGGTCAGGTTTCATATAGAGTCTCCGACAGCTCTACCTACCTCTGATTAAGGACAGAACCACCACAGTAACTTTCTGCAGTATCATCTTCCTTCCATGCAGCCAGGCACACAGCTCATGTTAACCACTCCTCAGAAGTCTCTGCAGTAATTACAATTGAACCCACATGTCAACATGGATAGCTGAGAGGTGGGGTTTACATGGCAATGTGTATTACTTACTGCAGAGAACATTACCCAAAATGTTACAACTCCTTCTCTGCACTGTATGGTCTGGGAATGTCATGGGCAGGTTTGGTGAAAGAATATTAGCTACAATATATACAGTAAATCAATATTCCATACAGCAGTGAATATACACAAATCTTTTATCGTATAAATCTTATCGTATAATCAATCATGCATTCTGGTCCTCCATTAAAAAAAGTTTGTTTGTGCTTGCGCACACACACACAGCGCTCGTAAACGCAAATGTGTTATAGTGTGCCTGTCGTCGCTGTATTAGAGGGATAAATCACCCCATGGGGGGGGGGTGCCGTTGCACACAGTGATTGATGCCGTTGCACAATGCCACAAGGAATATGTGTTGCTCCATTAGGGGGACCGTTGATGCCATTCCACAATACCACAAGGAATATGTGTTGCTCCAGATTAAGCCACAAATGAGCCCACAATTCATGTTTTATTGAATTGACATCAGCCCAGAGGACAATTTAATTTGGACATTAGAACAGCAAAGGTTTATATAGTCCCACAAATTGCTATATTTTGTTGCGATGAGTTTGACAAGCAACAAGGAATTATAATTATTTCACACATTACATGTTGGGCTTTGTGAAATGGTTTAGATGTTAGATGTGTGTTGCACAGATACTAAAGCTCCACCACATACATTATCAGTACCTAAAGCACTGTCCGTGATTTCAAATAAAATAAAATTAAGGTGTAGACCTTACCGTGAAATACTTACTTACAAGCCCTTAACCAACATTGCAGTTTTAAGAAAATAGAGTTAAGGAAATATTTACTAAATAAACTAAAGTTAAAAATTAATTAATTACACAATAAAATAACAATAATGAGGCTATATACAGGGGGTACCGGTACCGAGTAAATGTGCGGGGGTACAGGTTAGTCGAGGTAATTTGTACAGGTAGGTAGGGGTAAAGTGACTATGCATTGTTAATAAACAGTGAGTAGCAGCAGTGTAAAAACAAAGGGGGTGACAATGCAAATAGTCCAGGTGGCCATTTGATTAATTGTTCAGCAGTCTTATGGCTTGGTGGTAGAAGCTGTTAAGGAGGCTTTTGGAACTAGACTTGGCGCTCCAGTAACGCTTGTCGTGCGGTAGCAGAGAGAACAGTCTATGACTTGGGTGACTGGAGTCTTTGACCATTTTTGGGGGCTTCCTCTGACACCGCCTAGTATATAGGTCCTGGATGGCAGGAAGCTTGGCCCCAGTGATGTACAGGGCCGTACGCACTACCCTCTGTAGCACCTTACGGTCGGATGCCGAGCAGTTGCCATACCAGGCGGTGATGCAACCGGTCAGGATGCTCTCGATGGTGCAGCTTTAGAACCTTTTGAGGATCTGGGGACCCATGCCAAATCTTTTCAGTCTTCTGGGGGGAAAAGGCATTGTCGTGCCCTCTTCATGACTTTCTTGGTGTGTTTGGACCAAGATAGTTTGTTGGTGATGTGGACACCAAGGAACTTAACTCTCGACCTGCTCCAATACAGCCCCATCGATGTGAATGAGGGCATGTTCGGCCATCCTTTTCCTGTAGTCCACAATCATCTCCTTTGTCTTGCTCACGTTGAGGGAGATGTTGTTTGCCTGGCACCACACTGCCAGGACTCTGACCTCCTCCATATAGGCTGTCTCATCGTTGTTGATGATCAGGCCTACCATCGTTTTGTCGTCAGCAAACACTGATGGTGTTGGAGTCGTGCTTGGCCACACAGTCATGGGGTAAAGGGAGTACAGGAGGGGACTAAGCACGCACCCCTGATGGGCCCCCATGTTGAGGATCAGAGTGGCAGATGTGTTGTTAACTACCCTTACCACCTGGGGGCAGCCTCTCAGGAAGTCCAGGATCCAGTTGCAGAGGGAGGTGTTTAGTCCCAAGGTCCTCAGCTACGCTGAGCTGTAGTCAATGAACAGCATTCTCACATAGGTGTCCCTTTTGTCCAGGTGGGAAAGGGCAGTGTGGAGTGCGATTTAGATTGTGTCATCTGTGGATCTGTTGGGGCAGTATGCAAATTGGAGTGGGTCTAGGGTTTCCGGGATGATGGTGTTGATGTGAGCCATGACCAGCCTTTCAAAGCACTTCATGGCTACCGATGTGAGTGCTACAGGGCGGTAGTCATTTAGGCAGGTTACCTTCGCTTTCTTGGGCACAGGGACTATGGTGGTCTGCTTGAAACATGTAGGTATTACAGAATCGGTCAGGGAGAGGTTGAAAATGTCAGTGAAGACACTTGCCAGTTGGTCCGCGCATGCTCTGTGTACACGTCCTGGTAATCCGTCTGGCCTCGCGGCCTTGTGAATGTTGACCTGTTTAAAAGTCTTGCTCACATCGGCTACGGAGAGCGTGATCACACAGTCGTCCGGAACAGCTGGTGCTCTCATGCATGCTTCAGTGTTGCTTGCGTCGAAGCGAGCATAAAAGGCATTTAGCCCGTCTGGTAGGCTCGCGTCACTGGGCAGCTCGCGGCTGGGTTTCCCTTTGTAGTCCGTAATAGTTTGCAAGCCCTGCCACATCCGACGAGCATCAGAGCCGGTGTAGTAGGATTAAATCTTAGTCCTGTATTGACGCTTTGCCTGTTTGATGGTTTGTCTGAGGGCATAGAGGGATTTCTTATAAGCATACGAAGTACTGTACCGCTCCTTGAAAGCGGCAGCTCTAGCTTTTAGCTCGGTGCAGATGTTGCCTGTAATCCATGGCTTCTGGTTGGGATATGTACGTACGGTCACTGTGGGGATGACATCGTTGATGCACTTATTGATGAAGCTGGTGCCTGAGGTGGCATGTATACTCCTCAATGTCATTGGATGAATCCCGGAACATATTCCAGTCTGTGCTAGCAAAACAGTCCTGTAGCATATTTGCTAGCTAAACTAGAGGGAATATGGGATGCACTGCATGCTCTAAGATCAAATATGAGATCTTGTAAGGATACAATCCCACTGACAGACTCACGAGCCCCCTGGACCTCAACTTTCCTTCATCACCATGGCAGCACAGTAAGTCATGTGCTTTTACATGGTAGTGTTGGATTGAGAAAAATGATTCACATACAGTACACACATACTTGTGCATATACAGTATGCACACACAGATACACGTAAGTGGCCCTTTAAACTATTACTCATCCTCAAAGCCCTTTGTCTCTTTGTGTTTTGTCTCTGACAGTTCATTTATCACTATGAATAGGGAGACTCCTTGTATTTCATTGTACAGATGGATACTAAATTACGGTAACCATTGTTTGTTCTTTCAGTTTGGGACAATGGTGATTTATAAACAAAAGCTTCAATATTTTGGGTCCAGAGTCATTTATCCCACTTAAGTGTGTATATTTATGTGAAAACAGCAATATGTGTATTTGCTGTATAGACTGTTTTAAGTAGTCACCAGAACAGATTTCTGCATGATGTTACAGTACATTACAGTAATAATTGGCTTCTCTGCTGCATTTGAGTATTTTTTTATCAGTAGTTCATATTCAGTTGGAAAAGGGCTGACAAGCAGTAAAACTTCACCTGGCTCTCCTAGTTGTCAGGTGCTCTGCATTGCGGCTTGTTTATTATTCTATTCTGGGGTAGACAGCTGATGTCTGAGGTATGGAAATTGGCTTCAGTATCCTACTGTACCATTGAGGTTCTCAATTTTACAATTTCAAAGGGCCCTAGATCTGCAGACGAAAATAAAACCGTCTTTACATTTCTGTCTCTCTCTCTCACTCTGCATTCTATCTTGTCAGTTGCACATGGGTTGGGTCAAAAGACACCCGACACTCACTTTTGACACCTCTATCAATTTTCAAGACCTTCCGACATCTATGGCACGCCGGGCTTGCGTCTAGTTCCTAAGGTGTAAGTAAAAATTTGGGCAATTTCCTAATGGACCTGGAGGCCATGACTTATTTATCAGGTTCACACTCAGTTTCACACTCCTGGTTTTGGGATAGTTTTCGTCCAACCACTATTGGTTCACAGCCTCCATCCTCTCCTGCTAGAGATCCCATTAATAAATACATGAGCACCCAACTTGGTGACCTATTTCAGTCAGTTATTCATTTTAATGTAAACACTGCAAGTGAAGCAGGTTGGCTTTCAAGTAAATCCGTTTAGCTGAGATTATAGGAATTATCTTAATAAAAAAAGGGACAGATCTAGGCTATGGTGGAATTTGTTTTCTACGTGGGTCAACCTATAGGTATGCAGAACATCAGTAGTGATTTCATCACCTCTATCTTTGATGAGGAGTTGCCAGGTGAAGCCTTACCTTTTGTGTGCACCTAAGGGGGATCAGAGATCAGGTATGTGGACCAACTCAGGATTGACATTGGACTGGAGGAGGAGATTGCGTCTGCAATGGAGGACAGGCAGCTCTGGCAGACTCACTTTTCATCCCGTCGCAGACGACCAGATGAGCACCTGTACACAGAAACAGATATCATCAATGTAATTCAATGGTTGCATGCATATAAAGGAGTACTCTAGCTTCTGTCTGTTGGTGAGTTTTGACCACTTGGGCACACAGACAACCTACGTTACCCTGTGACTGTCACCGTAATGATGCGTTTCACTTCCTACGCTCACATAATGAATTATTCAACAGCTCGTCGCTTCACACTCCCTCTACACTAGTTCAGAGATTTAGGACAGGATCTATTGCATTGGGATCTGTACACTGGCCTACATTTCAAAAAGGTGGTTCTGGTCCCCTAAAATAAAACTCCATCAGGAGCTTTTAATGATTAACAGTAAAGGCAAAATAGGTGGAGATTGATGAATATATTAGCTAATGCTCTCGCTGTTCCTGGTCTTTCAACTTTCAACTTTTACAGTAAGTACAGTACATTAATAGAAGGCATTCTGCCACCTGTAAATCGCCTTTCATGAACACTTCCAAAACATGTTTGTACATTCAGGTTGGCTACATTCAAGGTCCAAATGGATGTGGCTGAACAGTCCTATAAGCTGACTTTTTTGTTGTTGTTGTATTTTACCCCCTTTTTCAATCTTGTCTCATTGCTGCAACTCCCCAACGGGCTCAGGAGGTGAAGGTCGAGGCATGTGTCTTCCGAAACATGACCCGCCAAACCGCACTTCTTCACACCCGCCCGCTTAACCCGGAAGCCAGCCGCACCAATGTGTCGGAGGAAACACCGTTCACCTAATGACCAAGGTCAGCCTGCAGGCACCTGGCCTGCCACAAGGAGTCGCTAGAGCGCGATGAGCCAAGTAAAGCCCCCCCGGCCAAACCCTCCCCTAACCCGGACGACACATGGCCAATTGTGCACCGCCCTATGGGACTACCGATCACGGCCGGTTGTGATACAGCCCGGGATCAAACCCGGGTCTGTAGTGACGCCTCTAGCACTGCGATGCAGTGCCTTAGACCGCTGCGCCACACGGGAGGCCATAAGATAACAGTTTTGTTTCAGTTGAGATAACAGCCCATGCTAATTCTCTATTTCCATGTGAACTCAGTGGACAGGATTTCATATGTTTGTGTGTGTTTTGTGAGAGCTGTCTGTGTACAGTCTTTGATATCTCCAAACACACTACATCTGGCCTCCTTAGGGAGAGTGGATAGAGATCGGAACCTCTGTGTGTGTAGCAGCAGATAGCCTACAGTCAACCTCCTACCTCAAGCAGTCTGTCATCCCCTCTGATCCTGCCTCACAGATTGTAACCTTAGAACCACATCTAATCCCAGATTGGCTCCAATGCCCCATTCATAATGTAGGATGACAAGTCATTATTTGAAGCTGAGGGTCAGGATTTTGTTAGGATTTGGACAAGATGCAATATCTTGATTTCTGATAAAGGAGTTCAATACACAATATGCAGAGGTTTTAAATACAACTAGGTGATTCAAGTCAGAATTTCTGTGATACCAAACCGTGACATTCATTTTACCCCAGGATACTCCGTTATGCATGTTACATGATATACCCGCATGCTCTTAGTTGTACAAGACACAAAAAGCTGGGCCTTGAACTAATAAAGGCACGACAACACATTATTGTCTGACTTATGTAACCATTACATTTTCTCCTGTAAATCTCTTATGGTAAAACCAATTACCCTGACTACTCACCTTAAAATAACTTTGTGAAACTATTGCTGTGTGGACAATTACAGAGCACTCAAATGTAAAAGCCTAATCTTTTTAAAACTGCTGTTACAACTCTCAGAGCATGCCTTGCAGGGCATGTTTCTTGACTGGCCAACCATAAAATACTTCAGTGTTTAATTGCAGTAGGGCTTCTCCTCTGTTTGACTGATAGAGCAAGTGTTCTATGAACCCACAACAGCCACAAAACAGTTACCGACATCATTTCCATATGTTACAGTGCATGATTTGGAGAAAGGAGAACAGTAGGGTTACATTATTACAGGCAGAGTGACTGAATAATCACCTTGTTTGGCAGTGCTTTAAATGTGGCCATGTTTGCCTCTGAGGTAACATTTCTGCTTCTGCTGTGCCGGTTCTGTTCAGCACAAGAAATACAAATTATTATACTGTCAAAGTGTCATTCAAACAGTATTTAGATTGGTGAAGTAGATGGGAGAACGCCTGTCAGAATGATTTATGTTAGTTCACAGCTCTCCACTAAGAACCATTGTATCTGTGCCATTTTTACTTCCCAAATGTACTGTACCTACATATGAACAGACAATCACCATATTCTCCATGGCTCATGACAGGGTACCTGTGCAATAAGGAAGAATGGCTTGAGTGTAACACTGACAAATAATCACAATCACATTGAAAACAATTCAAACATTGAAACAAAGATTACATTCCACACATGACGTAAACAATCACCAATATAATAGCATGAATAAAGCATGCCTATTCCATGACCTGTCCTCTGTATCATAGTTCTAACCAAACTATCATGGATGTTTCTGCATTGGGTTGTATTACTAGGATTCATTAATTTCCCTATGGACATGAAATGCCCCTGAACACAGCATACAATTTGAAGGAAGTGTTTACATTTGGACAAATTGAAATCAGAGTCAACACTATGTGTACTGGAATCCACCAGCTGCTGTCTTCACAGGTTGACAATCATCAGTCGAGGCAAATCCCACTGCAACTGCATACTGATGTTCTCTATCTTTTTCATTTCACAGAAAGTACAAATATTAATGTTGCTACTCCACAGTTTTCGTTGTTGGTTTGGCTCACACTCTTTGTAGTTGCAAGTATCTTGGGAGTCCATTTCCAGGTATTCTCTGACGATTGCTCAATGTTGAGTAGGAAGTGGTAGAATGTTGGGAAATACTCCAGCCTCTCAAGTTTCTCAAGTACAATGGCCATTCTACAGTGAGTCCATCATCTATGGTGGAAATGTACAGTGCTTTATAGGCTTATAATATTACATATGTTTTTCCATTTGTTTGATGCAAGGCACTTCACTGGCTTTAGATGGCAATCAAGGTGTCTAGAGAGTGTTGTTGTTATATCTCAATAATAATAATGAACTCTGTATCAGGCACATAGCAGTCTGGGAGACTGAGGACCCTTATCATAAAGCCTTTATGAAAGTGTTCAGACAGCATTCCATTATCTTTCTTTAGCCTAGATAATGCCAAATCTATTAGGAATGAACCATTAAAAGCTTTATTGACAAATGCCAAGTCATTAACGAATGAGACATAGCTGACAACGTTTCAATCAATTATAAGAGAACAACAAATTACAGACACACTTAACAGTTTACTTTTGGGCTTTTGCTTTAAATGTCAAGTAACTTTACATTTGAATTAGGGGAGAGACTAAGTATGAATGACAAAACCTTTTTTCAACTTCAGGTAACTTCAGCTATACCATGTCTTGTGTAAGGTCCAACTCACCTTGACACTTCTGTGAAAAGTAATGAAATAGGTCTAGAGCCTAGAGGATAAATTAGGTATAGAGGACAAAAGAGACAAGGCTGAGTGGGCTGACACAGTAACATTCTGATGAGGTGCAGATAGTGAGGAACCTGGCACACTAAACTTCAAGAGAGGGATGGCAGACATTAGGGTGTCCACTGTGTCACTGAGCTCCCTCGGCAGGGAACCCCTGTCCTCATTACTGATGGAGGCAGCCTGGGGAACCAGTGAGGGATTCAGAAAAATCATTTTGGGCTGTCTGAGTGCAATAGAGCTGTGTTTGCCAACTCCTCAAGTACCCTCAACAGCACACATTTGTATTGTAGCCCTCAACAAGCACACCTGATTCAACTTGTCAACTAATCATCAAGCCTGTGATGAGTAGAATCAGGTCTGTTTGTTCGGGGTTACAACATAAATGTGTGCTGTTGGAGTACAGGAGGTTGGTGGCACCTTAATTGGGGAGGACGGGCTCGTGGTAATGGCTGGAGCAGATTAGGTGGAATGCTATCAAATACATCAAACCCATGTTTTTCGTGTTTAATGCCATTCCATTCGCTTGATGCAGCCATTATTATGAGCCGTCCTCCCCTCAGCAACCTCCACTTTGTTGAACGTACTTGAAGACTGGAGTTGGGAAACATTGCAATAGATTAAAGTGGAGGGGTGATGGACTTGAGAAGATGGAGTTGAATAGAAAGAAATGGCATTTCCCTCATAAAACACCCAAAATACTCATAAATGTGTATACTTTTCAGCACCAAACTGTATGGAGACAAACATTTATAAATGGAAATTCAAATTAAATTATTTTGTCAATAGTTTGAATTAGCCCACTCTTTTTTCTTAGAATGTGTGATGACTGCTGTGTTGACTGTATCAGAGATACAACCCTCTGGCAGTAAGCAACATGACTGGATAAAAAATGTATGGACAGATGCAAATGAGTACAGTCCTAGGGCAGGGGGACTGGGGTGGATATATACATATAATATATTAGATTTGTTTTAATTCTTGGCCACATAGTTTGCAGGGTTAGACACAGTAACCACGTTTCCATCCACAGTTATGAGAGTAAAGTCATAAAAAAAATCACGACAGCTGTGATGAAAACAATACGTTTCGGTAAAATTGTATAAATGCGACATGGTGGGATCTTTTTGTGTTGGTAAAATTAATTATGCGAGAAATGGCGGTGGAAACACCTTTATGTGAAAATATTGATATAGCTTGGCTCTCTCTGTGTGTTTGTGCCGTGAAAGGAGGGGTTCTTCTTTGTCTGAAAGCAATGGCTAGCTAGCTTGCTAACTATTCTAGCTAACTAACTGGCTGAATAAGTTGACGACGGACTCGCTCAAGCTGTCGGGACTAACCCACAACGTTAGACACGGACACGAACGATCTGCTTGCGTGTTGATACACTGGTGGTTTGTTGTGGCCGAGTATTGGCGCTAAACCGTGTTGTTGGAGTCCGGCATGCTAGCTGGCTGTGGCGTCTTATGACTAGGTGCCCGGACGATTTTCATGGAATAATACTGTACCTAGTTAGCTAGCTGAATAAACTAAGTTAGTCTATTCCTAGAAAACATTGAACCGCTGTAGTTTACAACAATTATAGTTTCTGAGGTGGAAGTTGGGAGAGTTATATTTGGGAGTTGTGGTGAGGGAGGCCCCGCTCTCTCCTTTCCCAGATGTTTAGTTCATTTCATTCCGATCTCCTCTGCATTATTGTAGCCATTTTCTGCAGCGTGTCAACTATGCCTCTGCCTTTCCCTGTTCTCTCCTCTCCGCACAGGCTATACAAACGCCTCACACCGCGTGGCTGCTGCCTCTCTAACCTGATGGTCCCTGCACGCACCACCCACGTGGAGTTCCAGGTCTCAGGCAGCCTCTGGAACTGCCGTTCTGCTGCCAACAAGGCAGAGTTCATCTCAGCCTATGCTATCCTCCAGTCCCTCGACTTCTTGGCGCTGACGGAAACATGGATTACCACTGAAAACACTGCTACTCCTACTGCTCTCTCCTCGTCTGACCATGTGTTCTCGCATACCCCGAGAGCATCTGGTCAGCGGGGTGGTGGCACAGGAATCCTCATCTCTCCCAAGTGGACATTCTCAATTTTTCCCCTGACCCATCTGTCTATCTCCTCATTTGAATTCCATGCTGTCACAGTCACTAGCCCATTTAAGCTTAATATCCTTGTCATCTATCGCCCTCCAGGTTCCCTTGGAGAGTTCATCAATGAGCTTGACGCCTTGATAAGTTCCTTTCCTGAGGATGGCTCACCCCTCACAGTTGTGGGGGATTTCAACCTCCCTACGTCTACATTTGACTCATTTCTCTCTGCCTCCTTCTTTCCACTCCTCTCCTCTTTTGACCTCACCCTCTCACCGTCCCCCCCTACTCACAAGGCAGGCAATACGCTTGACCTCATCTTTACTAGATGCTGTTGTTCTACTAATCTCACTGCAACTCCCCTTCATGTCTCCGACCACTACTTTGTATCCTTTTCTCTCTCGCTCTCCTCCAACACTACTCACTCTGCCCCTACACAGATGGTAATGCGCCGTCGCAACCTTCGCTCTCTCTCTCCCGCTACTCTCTCCTCTTCCATCCTATCATCTCTTCCATCTGCTCAATCCTTCTCCCTCCAATCTCCTAATTCTGCCTCCTCAACCCTCCTCTCCTCCCTTTCTGCATCCTTTGACTCTCTATGTCCCCTATCCTCCCGGCCGGCTCGGTCCTCCCCTCCAGCTCCGTGGTTTGATGACTCATTGCGAGCTCACAGAACAGAGCTCCGGGCAGCTGAGCGGAAATGGAAGAAAACTAGACTCCCTGCGGACCTGGCATCTTTTCACTCCCTCCTCTCTACATTTTCTTCATCTGTTTCTGCTGCTAAGGCCACTTTCTACCATTCTAAATTCCAAGCATCTGCCTCTAACCCTAGGAAGCTCTTTGCCACATTCTCCTCCCTGCTGAATCCTCCTCCCCCCCCCCCCCTCCTCCCTCTCTGTGGATGACTTCGTCAACCATTTTGAAAAGAAGGTTGACGACATCCGATCCTCGTTTGTTAAGTCAAATGACACTTCTGGTCCTGCTCTCCACACTGCCCTTTCCCACCTGGACAAGAGGAACACCTACGTGAGAATGCTATTCATTGACTACAGCTCAGCATTCAACACCATAGTGCCCTCTAAGCTCATCACTAAGCTAAGGATCCTGGGACTAAACACCTCCCTCTGCAACTGGATCCTGGACTTCCTGACGGGCCGCCCCCAGGTGGTAAGGGTAGGTAACAACACATCTGCCACACTGATCCTCAACACGGGGGCCCCTCAGGGGTGCGTGCTCAGTCCCCTCCTGTACTCTCTGTTCACCCATGACTGCATGGCCAGGCACGACTCCAACACCATCATTAAGTTTGCCGACGACACAACAGTGGTAGGCCTGATCACCGACAACGATGAGACAGCCTATAGGGAGGAGGTCAGAGATCTGGCCGTGTGGTGCCAGGACAACAACCTCTCCCTCAACGTGACCAAGACAAAGGAGATGATTGTGGACTACAGGAAAAAAAAGAGGACTGAGCACGCCCCCATTCTCATCGACGGGGCTGTAGTGGAACAGGTTGAGAGCTTCAAGTTCCTTGGTGTCCACATCACCAACGAACTATCATGGTCCAAACACACCAAGACAGTCGTGAAGAGGGCACGACAAAGCCTATTCCCCCTCAGGAGACTAAAAAGATTTGGCATGGGTCCTCAGATCCTCAAAAAATTCTACAGCTGCACCATCGAGAGCATCCTGACTGGTTGCATCACCGCCTGGTATGGCAACTGCTTGGCCTCTGACCGCAAGGCACTACAGAGGGTAGTGCGTACGGCCCAGTACATCACTGGGGCAAAGCTCCCTGCCATCCAGGACCTCTATACCAGGCGGTGTCAGAGGAAGGCCCTCAAAATTGTCAAAGACTCCAGCCACCCTAGTCATAGACTGTTCTCTCTGCTACCGCATGGCAAGCAGTACCGGAGTGCCAAGTCTAGGTCCAAAAGACTTCTCAACAGCTTCTACCCCCAAGCCATAAGACTCCTGAACAGCTAATCATGGCTACCCGGACTATTTGCACTGCCCCCCCACCCCATCCTTTTTACGCTGCTGCTACTCTGTTAAGTATTTATGCATAGTCACTTTAACTCTACCCACATGTACATATTACCTCAACTACCTCAACTAGCCGGTGCCCCCGCACATTGACTATGCAACGGTACCCCCCTGTATATATAGCCTCCCTACTGTCACTTTATTTTACTGTATATATAGCCTCCCTACTGTCACTTTATGTCACCTTATTTTACTTCTGCTCTTTTTTTCTCAACACTTTTTTGTTGTTGTTTTATTCTTACTTTTTTTGTTTAAAATAAATGCACTGTTGGTTAAGGGCTGTAAGTAAGCATTTCACTGTAATGTCTGCACCTGTTGTATTCGGCGCATGTGACCAATAAAATTTGATTTGATTTGATTTGATTTGCTCACACTGCCCTACCCTATGCTTTGACTTCTTTCTCCCCTCTCTCTCCAGATAAAATCTTGCGACTTGTGACGGCAGGCCGCCCAACAACCTGCCCGCTTGACCCTATCCCCTCCTCTCTTCTCCAGACCATCTCCGGTGACCTTCTCCCTTACCTCACCTTGCTGATCTACTCATCCTTGACCGCTGGCTATGTCCCTTCAGTCTTCAAGAGAGCGAGAGTTGCACCCCTTCTCAAAAAACCAACACTCGACCCCTCTGATGTCAACAACTACAGACCAGTATCCCTTCTTTCTTTTCTCTCCAAAACTATTGAGCGTGCCGTCTTTAGCCAACTCTCTTGCTATCTCTCTCAGAATGACCTTCTTGATCCAAACCAGTCAGGTTTCAAGACTGGTCATTCAACTGAGACTGCTCTTCTCTGTGTCACGGAGGCTCTCCGCACTGCTAAAGCTAACTCTCTCTCCTCTGCTCTTGTCCTTCTAGACCTGTCTGCTGCCTTTGATACTGTGAACCATCAGATCCTCCTCTCCACCCTCTCCGAGCTGGGCATCTCCGGCACGGCTCACTCTTGGATTGCGTCCTACCTGACCGGTCGCTCCTACCAAGTGGCGTGGCGAGAAGCTGTCTCCGCACCACGTGCTCTCACCACTGGTGTCCCCCAGGGCTCAGTTCTAGGCCCTCTCCTATTCTCGCTATACACCAAGTCACTTGGCTCTGTCATATCCTCAGATGGCCTCTCCTATCATTGCTACGCAGACGACACACAACTAATCTTCTCCTTTCCCCCTTCTGATAACCAGGTGGCGAATCGTATCTCTGCATGTCTGGCAGACATATCAGTATGGATGACGGATCACCACCTCAAGCTGAACCTTGGCAAGACGGAGCTGCTCTTCCTCCCGGGGAAGGACTGCCTGTTCCATGATCTCGCCATCACGGTTGACAACTCCGTTGTGTCCTCCTCCCAGAGTGCGAAGAGCCTTGGCGTGACACTGGACAACACCCTGTCGTTCTCCGCTAACATCAAGGCGGTGACCCGATCCTGTAGGTTCATGCTCTACAACATTCGGAGTACGACCCTGCCTTACACAGGAAGCGGCACAGGTCCTAATCCAGGCACTTGTCATCTCCCGTCTGGATTACTGCAACTCGCTGTTGGCTGGGCTCCCTGCCTGTGCCATTAAACCCCTACAACTCATCCAGAATGCTGCAGCCCGTCTGGTGTTCAACCTTCCCAAGTTCTCTCACGTCACCCCGCTCCTCCGCACACTCCACTGGCTTCCAGTTGAAGCTCGCATCTGCTACAAGACCATGGTGCTTGCCTACGGAGCTGTGAGGGGAACGGCACCTCCGTACCTTCAGGCTCTGATCAGTCCCTACACCCAAACGAGGGCATTGCGTTCATCCACCTCTGGCCTGCTGGCTCCCCTACCTCTGCGGAAGCTTAGTTCCCGCTCAGCCCAGTCAAAACTGTTCGCTGCTCTGGCACCCCAATGGTGGAACAAGCTCCCTCACGACGCCAGGACAGCGGAGTCACTCACCACCTTCCGGAGACATTTGAAACCCCACCTCTTTAAGGAATACCTGGGATAGGATAAAGTAATCCTTCTACCCCCCCCCCCTTACCCCAACCCCCCCCCCCCCAAAATAAAAATAAAATAATACTTTGTAAAGTGGTTATCCCACTGGCTATAAGGTGAATGCACCAATTTGGAAGTCGCTCTGCTAAATGACGTAAATGTAAATGTAAATATCTCAGTAAACTTGGAGATACACGATGACATGGTGTGTGGTCTTCCCACTACTCAGGAAAGCTTGCAGTTTATTACATTAAATAAATTATGATGAACTTCACAGGCTGTTGAATGTGCACGGTGATCTTGATGATCCTTTCCAATAAAAATGTAGGGTCTTATTCTGGTGACATAATGATCGATGCTTGACTGCCCTTTGACAAATAAAAATATTATTGTTCTTATCCATAATAATCTCATCATTTAGAGTAGCCTACCAGCACAGCCTACCCGCTCTGTATCTGCGAGCTGTTGGCTAGCGCGCATGTGCCAAGACCAGAGTAGGCACATTGGCTATTTAATGCAATATTTTTTTTCTGACAAAACTATCTGTCACACCCTGACGTATGGGACTCTAGTATGTTGAGTCAGGGTGTGGAGTTCTACGTTGTATTTTCTATGTTTTCATTCTATGTTGTGTGTTTCTATGTTGGCCGGGTGTGATTCCCAATCAGAGGCAGCTGTCGCTCGTTGTCTCTGATTGGGGATCATACTTAAGTAGCCTGTTGGCACTCATTAGTTGTGGGATCTTGTTCCGTGTTAGAGGCTTGTATTTGTATTTAGCCTGAGGACTTCACGTTTCGTTGTTTTGGTCGTGTGTTTATCGTTATAATAAACATGTATGCATTTCACGCTGCGCCTTGGTCTGACCCGTCCTTCAACGAGCGTGACACTATCTGTAGAGTTGAAAATGCGATGGAAACACATTGAATTTTAGATTTTTATTTGATACATGAAAACGTACGCGAAAAAGTACATTTTGTGCACTACGTCATCACACACTGATTTTTATCCACAACAAGTCCGTTCGGTGGAAACACACCACTGGTGGGAAAATTTGTATATTTTCTTTATGTCGATTCGTGAATATTTGCATGAAAATCTGTCGCCAATTGGATGGAAACCTAGCCATGGCTGCATTTCTTTCAACCATGCCAAATGCATTCAAATCAGTGTTTTGGGTGTGTTGTGGTGCTCAGTGTTTTGCCACACTCCACAATTCTCTACATTACTCAAAGGGTGAAGTTGTTAATTTTGGTTTTATATTGTTATCCTAACTCCAAGTTGAACAATGATTTTATTTGCTTAATGTGGTGAGTGTTGAAAAGGAGGGCATACAAAATTCTGAAACAAAACAGGCAAAGATCTGAGAGTCTTATCGTTGGTTTTCTAACACAAAGCATAACGTTTCTGAATAATTAGTCCAAACACTTTCAAAAGGTCTAAAATATTTTCTTTCATCAACTGTACCTGTGTTATGACATCACTTTAGTTCAGAGGGATATGCAAATCTTTGAAAACATTGATGAAAAGACAAATAAACGTTTAAAAAAAAGAAAGTTACATTGTAATTGGTCTCTGATGCTGTGAATTCAAACACACTATGTGGATACAGTGCCTTCAGAACTTTTTTATACCCCTTGACTTATTCCACATTTTGTTTTGTTACAGCCTGAATAATTAATGGATTACATTTTTTTTATCTAACCCATCTTCACACAATACCTCATAATGACAAAGTGAAAACATGTTTTTAGAAATGTTTGCAAATTTATTGAAAATTAAATCTCTAATTTATATAAGTATTCCCACCCCTGAGTCAAAACCTTGTAGAAGCACCTTTGGCAGCGATTACAGCTGTGAGACTTTCTGGGTACGTCTATAAGGGCTTTCCAAACCTGGATTGTGCAACATTTTCCCATAATATCTTTCCAAATTCTTCAAGCTCTGTCAAATTGGTTGTTGATCATTTCTCAGGTCTTGCCAAAGATTTTCAAGCAGATTTAAGTCAAATCTGTAACTCGGCCACTCAGGAACATTCACTGTCTTCTTGGTAAGCGGCTCCAGTGTAGATTTGGCCTTGTGTTTTAGGTTATTGTCCTGCTGAAAGGTAAAATCATCTCACAGTGTCTGGTGGAAAGCACACCTAATCAGGTTTTCCTCTAGGATTTTGCCTGTGCATAGCTCCATTCCATTTATTTTTTTATCCTCAAAAACTCCCCAGTCCTTAACGATTACAAGCATACCCATAACATATTATGATGCAGCCACCACTATGCTTGAAAATGTGGAGAGTGGTACTCAGTAATGCGTTGTATTGGATTTGCACCCAAACATAACACTTTGTATTCAGGACAAAATGTTAATTGCTTTGCAGTATTACTTTAGTGCAAATAGAATGCATGTTTTGGAATATTTGTATTCTGTACAGGCATCCTTCTTTTCACTCTGTTAAATTAGTTTAGTATTGTGGAGGAACTACAATGTTGTTGATTAATCCTCTGTTTTCTCCTATCACAGCCATTTACAGTGGCTTGCGAAAGTATTCACCCCCCTTGGCATTTTTCCTATTTTGTTGCCTTACAACCTGGAATTAAAATTGATTTTTGGGGGGGTTGTATCATTTGATTTACACAACATGCCTACCGCTTTGAATATGCAAAATATTTTTTATTGTGAAACAAACAAGAAATAAGACAGAAAAACAGAAAACTTGAGCGTGCATAACTATTCACCCCCACCAAAGTCAATAATTTGTAGAGCCACCATTTGCAGCAATTACAGCTGCAAGTCTCTTGGGGTATGTCTCTATAAGTTTGGCACATCTAGACACTGGGATTTTTGCCCATTCTTCAAGGCAAAACTGCTCCAGCTCCTTCAAGTTGGATGGGTTCCACTGGTGTACAGCAATCTTTAAGTCATACCACAGATTCTCAATTTGATTGAGGTCTGGGCTTTGACTAGGCCATTCCAATACATTTAAATGTTTCCCCTTAAACAACTTGAGTGTTGCTTTAGCAGTATGCTTAGGGTCATTGTCCTGCTGGAAGGTGAACCTCTGTCCCAGTCTCAAATCTCTGGAAGACTGAAACAGGTTTCCCTCAAGAATTTCCCTGTATTTAGCACCATCCATGATTCCTTCAATTCTGACCAGTTTCTCAGTCCCTGCCGATGAAAAACATCCCCACAGCATGATGCTGCCACCACCATGCTTCACTGTGGGGATGGTGTTCTTGGGCTGATGAGAGGTGTTGGGTTTGCGCCAGACATAGCGTTTTCCTTGATGGTGGAAAAGCTCAATTTTAGTCTCATCTGACCAGAGTACCTTCTTACAGTGAGGGAAAAAAGTATTTGATCCCCTGCTGATTTTGTACGTTTACCCACTGACAAAGAAATTATCAGTCTATAATTTTAATGGTAGATTTATTTGAACAGTGAGAGACAGAATAACAAAAAAAAAATCCGTAAAAACGCATGTCAAAAATTGATTTGCATTTTAATGAGGGAAATAAGTATTTGACCCCCTCTGAATCAGAAAGATGTCTGGCTCCCAGGTGTCTTTTATAGAGGTAATGAGCTGAGATTAGGGGCACACTCTTAAAGGGAGTGCTCCTAATCTCAGTTTGTTAACTGTATAAAAGACACCTGTCCACAGAAGCAATCAATCAATCAGATTCCAAACTCTCCACCATGGCCAAGACCAAAGAGCTCTCCAAGGATGTCAGGGACAAGATTGTAGACCTACACAAGGCTGGAATGGGCTACAAGACCATCGCCAAGCTGCTTGGTGAGAAGGTGTCAACAGTTGGTGCGATTATTCGCAAATGGAAGAAACACAAAATAACTGTCAATCTCCCTCGGCATGGGGCTCCATACAAGATCTCACCTCGTGGAGTTGCAATGATCATGAGAACAGTGAGGAATCAGCCCAGAACTACACGGGAGGATCTTGTCAATGATCTCAAGGCAGCTGGGACCATAGTCACCAAGAAAACAATTGGTAACACACTACGCCGTGAAAGACTGAAATCCTGTAGCGCCCGCAAGGTCCCCCTGCTCAAGAAAGCACATCTGAAGTTTGCCAATGAACATCTGAATGATTCAGAGGAGAACTGGGTGAAAGTGTTGTGGTCAGATGAGACCAACATGGAGCTCTTTGGCATCAACTCAACTCACCGTGTTTGGAGGAGGAGGAATGCTGCCTATGACCCTAAGAACACCACCCCCACCGTCAAACATGGAGGTGGAAACATTATGCTTTGGGGGTGTTTTTCTGCTAAGGGTACAGGACAACTTCACCGCATCAAAGGGACAATGGACGGGGCCATGTACCGTCAAATCTTGGGTGAGAACCTCCTTCCCTCAGCCAGGGCATTGAAAATGGGTCGTGGATGGGTATTCCAGCATGACAATGACCCAAAACACACGGCCAAGGCAACAAATGAGTGGCTCAAGAAGAAGCACATTAAGGTCCTGGAGTGGCCTAGCCAGTCTCCAGACCTTAATCCCATAGAAAATATGTGGAGGGAGCTGAAGGTTCGAGTTGCTCTGCAACCTTGGGGCCAACTACAAGAAACGTCTGACCTCTGTGATTGCCAACAAGGGTTTTGCCACCAAGTACTAAGTCATTTTTTGCAGAGGAGTCAAATACTTATTTCCCTCATTAAAATGCAAATCAATTTATAACATTTTTGACATGCGTTCTTCTGGATTTTTGTTGTTGTTATTCTGTCTCTCACTGTTTAAATAAACCTACCATTAAAATTATAGACTGATCATGTCTTTCTCAGTGGGCAAACGTACAAAATCAGCAGGGGATCAAATTATTTTTTCCCTCACTGTAAGAAGGTACATTTTATAATGGATTTAATGGTGCTCCGTGGGATGTTCAAAGTTTCGGATATTTTTTTATAACCCAACCCTGATCTGTACTTCTCCACAAATTTGTCCCTGACCTGTTTGGAGAGCGCCTTGGTCTTCATGGTGTCGTTTGCTTGGTGGTGTCCCTTGCTTAGTGGTGCTGCAGACTCTGGGGCCTTTCAGAACAGGTGTATATATACTGAGATCATGTGACACTTAAATAAAGTCCACCTGTGTGCAATCTAACTAATTATGTGACTTCTGAAGGTAATTGGATGCACCAGATCTTATTTAGGGGCTTCATAGCAAAGGGGGTGAATACCGTTATTTATTTTTTAGAATGTTTTGAAAAAAGTTATTTTTTTTCTTTTCACTTCACCAATTTGTACTATTTTGTGTATGTCCATTACATGAAATCCAAATAAAAATCTATTTAAATTACACGTTGTAATGCAACAAAATAGGAAAAACGCCAAGGGGGATGAATACTTTTGCAAGGTACTGTAACTCTGTAACCATTGTAATGCCACCATGGTCAAATCCCTGAGTGGTTCCTTCCTCTCCGGCAACTGAGTTAGGAAGGACATATCTTTGTAGTGACTGGGTGTATTGATACACCATCCAAAGTGTAATTAATAACTTCACCATTCTCAAAGGTATATATTCCCCAAAAAAAATGTTTTACCATCTACCAATAGGTGCCCTTCTTTGCGAGGCATTGGAATACCTCCCTGGTCTTTGTGGTTGAATCTGTGTTTGAAATTCACTGCTCCATTGAGGGACCTTACAAATAATTGTATGTGTGGGGTACAGAGATGAGGTAGTCATTCAAAAAATATTTTTAAACACTATTATTGCACACAGAGTGAGTCCATGCAATTTAGTATGTGACTTATTAAGCAAATGTTTACTCCTGAACTTATTTAGGCTTGCCATAACAAAGGAGCTGAATACCTTTCAGCTTTTCATTTTTAATTTATTTATTTAAAAAAATGCTAAAAACATAATTCCACTTTGACATTATGGGGTATTATGTTTAGGCCAGTGTCAAAAAATCTAAATTTAATCCATTTTAAATTCAGGCTGTAACAACAAAATGTGAAAAAAGTCCAGGGGTGTGAATACTTTCTGAAGGCACTGTATACCCTCCAAATGCATCTCGATGTTAAATACAAAGTGATCAACGCATCAAAGATACAATGTGAAATCTAATCAATGTACTCAACTAATAACTGTCTATGTTTATTTTCAAGGGCTTGTAATTTGCTTTGTTGTACCTCCTGCTCTACTTAGTGGGATGGAATGAAAGACAAGCCTGTGTCATCCTCTTGATTGCTATTTAATTGCCTATTTACAACTTTCATATGGACTACTCCCATTATCCAGAGACAGTTACAATTCTGTGGATAATGAGTTCTTGAACATAGGGTGAGCCACACATTGATGCGTATGTTCTACCTAATTCTGTAGAGACATATTTTTCCTCTAGTTAACTATGCTACAGTAGCTATTCTAGCATATAACCACCAGTATTTGAGGTCACCCCTGTTCGAAGCCACAAGCTTGCAAGTATCAGCTCCTGTGCTATGCCTCACACCCTAGTGCCCCCACACTACAGGGTTTATGAGATCTTGAGCCTCCAGCCGGCATTGTAAGAGTCAGAAAAGTGATTTATACAGCAGTGAAACAACCCCCATTTGGTGTTGCACATTTCAGTAACAGAACATTACTGGCAAGAAAATAAAACAGGGTAATTGAAACATTTTAATTTGTTGTTTTCTATCAACAATGTTGGACAAGGTTGTGCTGTATAGTATCTCTATGTTGAATAGAATTTAGGATTTGCGTGTGTTCTCTGCCATCAATGAAGGACCGACATACCATAATAGGCCCCATTGTTATTAGGGCCTACAAGAACACAGGTGGTTTGAGGCACTATAGTGGAGAGTATAACAAAAACATTAAATTAAACATAATCATGTAGAATAACCTCTAACCCCACTTGGACTAGCTTGCTTTGTCTTACTACTTACCCTGCCCCTTGGCATGCAAAACCCACACAGGCACCTGGACTTGGCTTGATAGAACTCCATAATTGACCAAATCTGACTCTCCCTCACAGACAACCTTATGCAGCTAGAGATGTTCACCAGCACTGTAGTTGTCCTGGAGGGGTACAACTTATCTGTAGGAGTACTTAATGGAAGTACAAATCAATGACAAATCTGAGAGCTCTTGGCACATACAGTATATATGCATATGAATGAGAGAGAGAGAGAGAGAGAGAGAGCGAGAGAGCGAGAGAGAGAGAGAGAGAGAGAGAGAACCTTGGATTTAATGAGGCCACCAGGGTGAGGCGTCACATCCTCTGGCTGTGGAAGAGTGTGAAGAGGGGCCTCGTCTCTCCTCCATGTGAGGCTAACAACAGGTGGAGGAGTGGGAGTATTAGCAGACGGGAGAAGACAGAAGGGCAACTTTGGCTTGAACAGAGCCAAGAGGCAATCATGTCAAGAGCCATCCCAATTCGCATCTCAATTTAGAGGGGAGATGGAAAGGGCTGGAGAAGTGCCCTCACCTCATATCATTGTGTCTGTTTTGACTGCCGAAGGAAAATGTTTTTCACATTCAGGTAACAGACTGTCTGTTTTTAACATCTCATTACTGAAAAACTCTGCCCTCTGTTTATGTGTTTATGTGGCAGCAAATAAAAAGTTTTTACACCGATAGAATATCATAATTACTAAAAACATCTGACCTTGACCCTTTAATCTTATTGCTGCTTTAAAAATTCTGTTGTTTCACAACACTCAAATGAATATGACTCTGAGCGGAGCGGTAGGGAGAGCGCAGGCTGTGTAAGTCGAGCCAATGCGACATACAAAACTGCTACTGATGAGGGATAATTGAACTACTGAGTATCAACCCCAGGCTTGTTTTCATGTCCTGTTGCTGTATTGCTATGCATACGATTCAGTGAATTAGTGATTCACGACAGCAGGTCCAGGGAGGCCCATTAGTGGTTATCTGTGAATGGATGATGGCTGACTCGGCTATGATGATCTCATTTGAAGGCACCTAGAAGTGTCTCTTAATTATGGAGACATGCACCGATGGCTAATCGGTCAATCATTCACCTGGAATCGTCACTGTCTGCTCGCATACAAAGAGCAACTTCTGTATTTAACCTCACCTCGCTTCTCACGTGTTGTAGCTAGATAAGTGATAATGCACTGATGTATTATATTATTATGAAGTAATTTTTATGCATATCAACCATGACCACTGATTTGACCTATGACCCCTAAAATGCAGATACTGCACTCTGTGCCTTTGTATGACCTTAAACAACTATATGGGTAATGTATAGGCAAGTGCAGTATCTACAATCTAAATGTGTTTATCCAACTTTCTTGTTGTTTTCTGTTTGATGGAAACAGTTTGAGAGTTCTAACTACATTCCAGCTGTATTTAATGGTTTTATGTAGTTATGTTTTCATGTTTTATTGTAGTAACCCTCAAGCATTTATTTGCCATCAGTTAAGGACTATTTCATCACGCAGAATGTTTATACTTCTTTTTTTAATAATAATAATTGTGCAGTATCTACAATCTAAATGTGTTTATCCAACATTCTGGTTGTTTTTCTGTTTGACTTTGTATGGTCATTTATTTGACTTAGGGGTCATATCTCAAATAAGTGGTCATGGTTGATATGCATAAAAATTAAAAAAGGATAATACATCAGTGCGTTATCACTTATCTACCTACAACATATTTGTCTGAACACTAAATACAACTTTAAAGACATTTTTCACTGTTTGCTAATTACTGCTCTTTGCCTTTGTATGGCAGAGCGGGTAACTGCAGTCAAAACATGGTGGAACTTCAGTTACTGATTTTTACTTGTATTTTGTAGTTACTGCAAATGTCACACTCCATTTTCTCTGAAACAGAACATAATTGAACCAGGACACTTTTTCACAAGATAAAACAGATACTACAAAGCCTGATTTCAGTCTTAACTCAATTTTGACCAAAAGTGTAGTTACTGCGTTTTGCCTTTGTAGGGCAGAAATTGGTCAGTAACATAAAAGAGCACTACTACATTACATGGTCTATTGATGGCTGTCAATACAGCTTAATGAGGTGCTTTCATATCTATCCACTATGAGCACGTCTGATTTCCCTGTGACCTACAAAAAAGCCATGAGATCGCTCATCTCTTCTCCTCCCAGAGGAGGACTTGTCTCCAAGCATTTATTGGGGAACATGCTCATTCAATTTCACCTTTCGAGAAAGAATGAGGTGAGAGGGGGAGGGAGACACAGACAGACAGACAGACAGACAGACTCACTGTGATGCACAAACATGGTATACTAGACAACTTAAATGCCAAGGAGAGACTGTATAGTAAGTATATAGGCTGGCATTGGTGTATCTTATGGCAAGAGTATTTATTAGCCTATCATTTGAGGGAGATAAATAATATTTGGTCAGTATTTAGATGGTTTTGAATTCCACACTGGCATTCCTATTGCAAAATTGATTTGATTGATTTACAGTTGAAACAGCAGCAGAGGATTCTTTCCACTATTATGAAAATCTCCCACATATATTCTCCCTTAACAGAGACATACAACACATGAACAAACACCCTCACACATGCCTACACTGCCAGGGAGAGCTCTAAATAAACAGCTTGAAAGAGTTTTGAAAGTTATTTACAGTCAAAAGGAATCATCACAAGGAGTGGGTGGGTGCATCTCTGTGGAACAGAATAGCTAAATTCGCATTTTTAAAAATAATCACATTCATTAATATTTCCCTTGAAATTATCAACAATTTTCCAGAGGCAGTTAATACTGTACAGTGTACTCTCCGAGATTGAATACAATTAGTTTGTGAAATCTGGAAACTTTACCAGAGGTTAGTTGGAAATGTTGGAGTTGGTTGGCTATTCTTGATGCCTATAGCATGAAAATGCATTCATATTTGATCAAATAGTTGTTTGTTTACATTGCATGGCCTTGCTTATAGGGAAGACCCTGAACCTGTAACTGATACAAGTTAAAATCTTGTACTAAAATTAACACATTTAATTATTATACAGTGTACAAAACATTAGGAACACCTGCTCTTCGTCTTTCCATGACACAAACCAGGTTCCCATCCAACCTTTTTATGGGAGTAAAGTACATGTCGGATAAAACATGTCATGAAAGGCCTGATGGAAACAGAACATTTTTCGGTAAACTATCCAAATGTTGACAAAACAAAATACTCTAGACAAGGTGGGATCGTTTTGTGTCGGTAAAAGGAATTATGCGAAAAATGTAGGTGGAAACGCTTTTATGTGCAAATATTAAAATAATAACCATCATATCCAAGTAAACTTGGAGTCAAGCGATGACATGTGTAGTCCTCCTAAATGACAGATTAAATCAATTATGATGAACTCACAGGGTGGTGAAAGTGCAAGGTGATGAGCTTGATGTTCCTTTAATTAAATAATGAGGGTCTTATTCTGGTGACATGATAATCGATGCTTGGCTGGCGTTTGACAAATAATCTCGCTCTTTTGTCCATAATAATCTCATCTATAGCCTACGTGCGCTCTAGCCAACAACATCTCATCATAGGCTATACATGCGCTCTAGCCAACAGCATCTCATCATGTATGCTATTCATGGCATACTCGCTATATAACGCAACATTTTTTTGTGAGAAAACCGTCAGTAGAGTTGATAATGCGATGGAAACCCATTTAAACTATAATGTTTTATTCGGTACATGGGAATTTAACCGCAAAAGGTATTTTTATGCGCGCTAAGTCATAATGCACAGCCTTTTATCTGCGACAAGTCAATTTGATGGAAACACATCTCTGGTGCATATTGTTTTTAATGCGGAATTTTAGAATATTCGCATGAAAATCTGTCGCCAATTGAATGGAAACCTAGCTATAGACTGACCATGGGAAAGCTATGAGCCCTTATTGATGTCACATGCTAAATCCACTTCAATCAGTGTAGATGAAGGGGAGGAGAAAGGTTAAAGAATGATTTTTAAGCCTTGAGACAATTGAGACATGGATTGTGTAATATTGCCATGTATGTTACACCCCCCCCCCCCCCCCCCCCCCCCCAACTGAGCAAGACAAAATATTGACATGTATGTTACCCCCCCCCCCCCCCCAAATTAAAAAAAAAAGAAGTTATAGAATTGTTCTGCATCCAATTCACAACAGTCATATGAACACATGTTATTATTATTTCTGTCTGTTCACTCTGCCATGGGCCCTGCCTTATGATGCTCAGTCTTTCTACAGCAGGGAGCACAGACGTGTCTGGTTTCATGTTCAGGCTGTCCACTATTATATATTGCTAACCATTATCCATATGTTTACCTGGCACTACAGTAGCTCCAATAGCTATTACCTCATCACAAACACATTTCCATCTATCTCCCCCCAGGGCAGGTTCCAGGCATAAGCGACATGTGGTCGGGGTCTCAAAAGAGTAAGAAAAATGGAATACACCAGGTGCAATTTTTTTATTTGGTTGTGCATCAGCAGTTTTTCCGTTGTTATGTCAGTCATTGACAGTCATTCTATTAACAATGTCAGCTAACAATTAATAGATTGTTAGTCTAGCCTGCTAAATGGCATATTAAATGGCATATTTTAGTAAATCATGGCTGAATACCGTCTGGGCACGCAGGGCATGTGCCCAGGGGCCCTGACCTCCATGGGGCCCCCATTGATCATATTAGATCATATTAACATGGCATAGGTCATTACAAAATTTGTAGAATTACAGGAAATTAGCTGTAAAACTTTTTTTTTTTTTTTTTTTTTTATCTATGCCCCATGGCAAAATGTGTAGAATTTCAGGAAATAAACTGTAAAACCTAAACCACTAAAATGTTTTGCCTCTGGGTGCTTAGGGCCCCCAGAAGGCTTTCTCTCTCCCTCTTACCATCTCTCTCTGATTAGTGTTTTGCCACAATGGCTGTGTTTAGACAAGCAGTCCAATTCTGATATTTTCTTCACTAATTGGTCTTTTGACCAATCAGATCAGCTCTGAAAAAGTTCTAATGTGAAAGATCTGAGATGATTGATCAAAGGACCAATTAGTGGAAAAAATATCAGAATTGGGCTGCCTGTGTAAACGCATCCATAGATACATGAAGTTTAATATCCTAACCATTTTAAATTGAATGGAAAAAGTATTGATTGATTAGGAATTGTGGTGCAGCTAGGGGAACAAGCTCCAGCTGAGCACTGTTCCCTTAATGATGGTGTGGCAGCCCACTAATTCACTGCCTAAAGACTTAAAGGTGTGCAGCTCTCACTCTGCTGGGGAGAGCACACGTGAGCTGTAAGGCTGAGACCTTTATGTATTGATTTCTAAGTTTAAAGTCTGACCCTGTAGACTCGAGCACATGTCAAACTCATTCCACAGAGGACCGAGCGTCTGCCGGTTTTCGCTCCTCCCTTGGACTTGATTGATGAATTAAGGTCACTGATTAGTAAGGAACTCCCCTCACCTGGTTGTCTAGGTCTTAATTGAAAGGAAAAAAACAAAAACCAGCCCACATAGTCATTGCCTATGCCCGACCCCCTAGTAGTTGTGTGTATTCATGGATGCCAAGGGAAGCCAGATTTCCCCAAATATTTGACCAATTAAAAAATGATATACATAAAATCATTTGTTTTTCATCTCTCTGTGTTTTCATAATTGTCCATCAATACGCAAGTGGCTGAATCTCACCGGAGGAATCATCCGAGCAAGGGAAACAGTGCCCCTCTGTCTCAGTATCCAAAGATGGCGCTGACAGACATGGCTTCCTTGTTTCAGGCTCTTAAGCAACTTTGAATAATTGTTTTTTTTTAATGATATTTCTCACATTATTAGCATAGAAACATTCTTTGCATTATTACGTACAGCTGGAAATAACTTTTGGATATCAGAGAGGTGGTTACTCACCAGCATTTAGACCAGGAATACAACTTTCCTGAATTGGATCCTTTGTTCGTACTTTTCAAGGTGATTTAACTTATCCCAGAGGCTGCTCCAAGACGTCGCGGGGGAGAAGAGGTATTCGGAGGGGACTTTTAGTCCGACTCAGGCGGCGTGCACAACATCCACTGCTTCCGAGTATATTACTCGTTAATGTTCAGTCCCTGGACAATAAAGAAAACAAGCTCAGTGCGAGGATCTAGTCTAGCCTGCTGAGAGCTTCAAGTTCCTTGGTGTCCACATCACCAACGAACTATCATGGTCCAAACACACCAAGACAGTCGTGAAGAGGGCACGACAAAGCCTATTCCCCCTCAGGAGACTAAAAAGATTTGGCATGGGTCCTCAGATCCTCAAAAAATTCTACAGCTGCACCATCGAGAGCATCCTGACTGGTTGCATCACCGCCTGGTATGGCAACTGCTTGGCCTCTGACCGCAAGGCACTACAGAGGGTAGTGCGTACGGCCCAGTACATCACTGGGGCAAAGCTCCCTGCCATCCAGGACCTCTATACCAGGCGGTGTCAGAGGAAGGCCCTCAAAATTGTCAAAGACTCCAGCCACCCTAGTCATAGACTGTTCTCTCTGCTACCGCACGGCAAGCGGTACCGGAGTGCCAAGTCTAGGTCCAAAAGACTTCTCAACAGCTTCTACCCCCAAGCCATAAGACTCCTGAACAGCTAATCATGGCTACCCGGACTATTTGCACTGCCCCCCCACCCCATCCTTTTTACGCTGCTGCTACTCTGTTAAGTATTTATGCATAGTCACTTTAACTCTACCCACATGTACATATTACCTCAACTACCTCAACTAGCCGGTGCCCCCGCACATTGACTATGCAACGGTACCCCCCTGTATATATAGCCTCCCTACTGTCACTTTATTTTACTGTATATATAGCCTCCCTACTGTCACTTTATTTTACTTCTGCTCTTTTTTTCTCAACACTTTTTTGTTGTTGTTTTATTCTTACTTTTTTGTTTAAAATAAATGCACTGTTGGTTAAGGGCTGTAAGTAAGCATTTCACTGTAATGTCTGCACCTGTTGTATTCGGCGCATGTGACCAATAACATTTGATTTGATTTGATTTGATTTGATTTGATTTGATCTCCTTACAGAGAGACATCAGGGACTGTAACATACTCTGTTTCACGGAATCATGGCTCTCTCCGGATATACTGTCCCTGTCCATACATCCAGCTGGGTTTTCAATACATCGTGTGAACAGGAATAAAGAACTCTCCGGAAAGAAGAAAGGCGGAGGTGTATGTTTCATGATTAACTACTCATGGTGTGATTGTGATAACGTACAGGAACTTCCTTTTGTTCACCTGACCTAGAATACCTCACAATCAAATGCTGACCGCATTAACTCTCTAGAGAATTTTCTTCGGTTATCGTCAGAGCCGTGTATATTCCCCCTCAAGCCGATACCACGACGGCTCCCAAGGAACTACACTGGACCTTGTGCAAACTGGAAACTGCATATCCTTAGGCCACATTTAATAAAGCAAATCTGAGGAAAACGCTAATGAAATTCTATCAACACATCAACACAGCGCTTGCAGTACTCCATTTTGCTCGTCCCTTCCTATAGGCAGAAACTCAAACAGGAAGTAATCGTGCTAAAGTCTATTCAATGCTGGTCCTTGCTTCAAGACTGTTTTGATCATGCGGACTGGGACATGTTACGGGTTGCCTCTGAGAATAACATTGACGTTTACACTGACACGGTGACTGAGTTCATCAGGAAGTGTATAGGGGATGCTGTTCCCACTGTGACGATTAAAACCTATCCAAACCAAAAACCATGGATAGATGGCAGCATTCGTGCAAAACTGAAAGCGTGAACCACTGCATTTTACCACGGCAAGGTGACTGGGAATATGATTGAATACAAACAGTCCAGTTATGCAGTCCAGTGATATCCTCCATCAGTACAGAGACAAAGTGGAGTTGCAATTCAACGGCTAAGACACGAGACGTATGTGGCAGGGACTCCAAACAATCCCGGATTATAAAGGTAAAACCAGCCACGTCGCGGACACCGACATCTTGCTCCCAGACAAGCTAAACACCTTCTTTGCCCGCTTTGAGGATAACACAGTGCCGCCGACACGGGCCGCTCCCGAAGGACTGTGAGCTCTCGTTCTCTGTGGCCGACGTGAGTAAGACATTTAAGTGTGTTAACCCTCGCAAGGTTGCCGGCCCGGACGGCATCCCTAGCTGCCTCCTCAGACCATGCGCAGACCAGCAGGCTGGAGTATTTACGGACATATTCAATCTCTCCCTATCCCAGTAAGCTGTTCCCACTTGCTTCAAGATGTCCACCATTGTTCCTGTACCCAAGAAAGCGAAGGTCACTGAACTAAATGACTATTGCCCTGTAGCACTCACTTCTGTCATCATGAAGTGTTTTGAGAGGCTAGTTAAGGATCATATCACCTCCACCTATCCCGACACCCTAGACCCACTTCAATTCGCATACCGCCCCAATAGAGCGACATATGATGCAATCGCCATCGCACTGTACACTGCCCTGTCCTATCTGGACCAGAAAAAGACCAATGTAAGAATGCTGTTCATTGACTACAGCTCAGACTTCAACACCATAGTACCCTCCAAGTCATCATTATGCTCGGGGCCCTGGGTCTGAACCTCGCCCTGTGCAACTAGGTCCTGGACTTCCTGACAGGCTGCCCCCAGGTGGTGAAGGTAGGCAACAGCACAGGGGCCCCTTAAGGGTGCGTGCTCAGCCCCCTCCTGTACTCCCTATTTCCCCATGACTCTGTAACCATGCACACCTCCAACTCAATCATCAAGTTTGCAGATGACACCACAGTGAGGAGGTGAGGGCCCTGGCGGAGTGGTGCCAGGAAAATAACCTCTTCCTCAACGTCAACAAAACGAAGGACCTGATCGTGGACTTCAGGAGACAGCAGAGGGAGCACGCCCCCATCCACATCGACAGGGCCGCAGTGGAGAAGGTGAAAAGAGTCAAGCTTCAGCCTATTCACCCCGCTATCATCCAGAAGGTGAAGTCAGTACAGGTGCATCAAAGCCGAGACCGAGAGACTGAAAAACAGCTTCTATCTCAATAACCATCACTAGCCGACCTCCATGCAGTACCCTGCCCTGAACTTAGTCACTGTCACTAGCCAGCTACCTCCCGGTTACTCATCCCTGCACCTTAGAGGCTGCTGCCCTATGTACATAGACATGGAACACTGGTCACTTTAATAATGGAACACTGGTCACTTTAATGTTTACATACTGTTTTACCCATTTCATATGTATACAGTGTATACTGTATTCTAGTCAAGGCCATCCTATTAAACTATTGCTGCACATATACTATTCTATCGACGTATTCTTCAGATATACTATATATTCTATCCACATACTGTCCATAATGTCTATGCGTCCCATCACACACACACATTTTTTACACTCCAGACTCCGACATTGCTCGTCCTAATATTTCTATATTTCTTCATTCCATTCTTTTACTTTTAGATTTGTGTGTATTGTTGTGTATTGTAGAACTAAGGGGCCTAGCCCGAACCATGAAAAACAGCCCCAGACCATTATTCCTCCTCCTTACAGTTGGCATTATGCATTGGGGCAGGTAGCATTCTACTGGCATCCGCCAAACCCAGATTTGTCCGTCGGACTGCCAGATGGTGAAGCGTGATTCATCACTTCAGAGAACGCGTTTCCACTGCTCCAGAGTATAATGGCGCCGAGCTTTACACCACTCCAGCCAACGCTTGGCATTGCGCATGGTGATCTTAGGCTTGTGTGTGGCTGCTCGGCCATGGAAACCCATTTCATGAAGCTCCCGACAAACCGTTCTTGTGCTGATGTTGCTTCCAGAGGCAGTTTGGAACTCGTTAGTGAGTATTGCAACAGAGGACAGACGATTTTTACGCGCTACGCGCTTCAGCACTAAGCGGTCCCGTTCTGTGAGCTTGTGTGGCCTACTACTTCGCGGCTGAGTCGTTGTTGCTCCTAGACGTTTCTACTTCACCACAATAACAGCACTTACAGTTGACCGGGGAAGCTCTAGCAGGGAAGAAATTTGACGAACTGACTTGTTGGAAAGGTTATACCCTATGACGGTGCCACGTTGAAAGTCACTGAGCTCTTCAGTAAGGCCATTCTACTGCCAATGTTTGACCACTGAGATTGCATGGCTGTGTGCTCGATTTTATACACCTGTCAACAAGGGGTGTGGCTGAAATAGCCGAATCCACTAATTTGAAGGGGTGTCCACGTACTTTTGTATATATATATAGTCCAGGTTATAATATGGCTTTTTGTACTGGCTTGGTTTGGCTTCCCCAGTGATTTTACCCACGCACCGCTACTGCCCCCTAGACCCCTCAAACTCAACTCTGGACCTCGAGCCAGTTCCACTGCGTTTTTTCACTGTTCCCCTCTAATCATGGACTGATTTAGACCTGGGACACCAGGTGGGTACAATTAATTATCAGGCAAAAAAAAAAAAAAAAAAAAAAAGGTTTTATTATTTTTATTATGCCCCCACCATGCTTCACCGTAGGGATGGTACCAGGTTTCCTCCAGACGTGACACATGGAATTCAGGCCAAAGAGTTCAATCTTGGTTTCATCAGACCAGAGAATCTTGTTTCTCATGGTCTGAGAGCCTTTAGGTGCCATTTGGCAAACTCCAAGTGGTCTGTCATGTGCCTTTTACTGTGGAGTGGCTTCTGTCTGGTCATTCTACCATAAAGGCCTGATTGGTGGAGTGCTGCAGAGATGGTTGTCCTTCTGGAAGGTTCTCCCATCTCCACAGATTAACTCTAGAGCTCTGTCAGAGTGACCATCGGGTTCTTGGTCACCTCCCTGACCAAGGCCCTTCTCCCCCGACTGCTCAGTTTGGCCGTGCTGCCAGCTCTAGGAAGAGTTTTGGTGGTTCCAAACATTTTCCATTTAAGAATGATGGAGACCACTGTGTTCTTGGGGACCTTCAATGCTGCAGAAATGTTTTAGTACCCTTTCCCAGATCTGTGCCTCGACACAATCCTGTTTCGGAGCTCTACGGACAATTCCTTCGACCTCATGGCTTGGTTTTTGCTCTGGCATGCACTGTCAACTGTGGGACCTTATATAGACAGGTGTGTGCCTTTCCAAATCATGTCCAATCAATTGAATTTACCACAGGTGGACTCCAATCAAGTTGTAGAAACATCAAGGATGATCAATGGAAACAGGATGCACCTGAGCTCAATTTCGAGTCTCATAGCAAAGGGTCTGAATACTTACAGTGAGGGAAAAAAGTATTTGATCCCCTGCTGATTTTGTACGTTTGCCCACTGACAAAGAAATGATCAGTCTATAATTTTAATGGTAGGTTTATTTGAACAGTGAGAGACAGAATAACAACAACAAAATCCAGAAAAACGCATGTCAAAAATGTTATAAATTGATTTGCATGTTAATGAGGGAAATAAGTATTTGACCCCTCTGCAAAACATGACTTAGTACTTGGTGGCAAAACCCTTGTTGGCAATCACAGAGGTCAGACGTTTCTTGTAGTTGGCCACCAGGTTTGCACACATCTCAGGAGGGATTTTGTTCCACTCCTCTTTGCAGATCTTCTCCAAGTCATTAAGGTTTTGAGGCTGACGTTTGGCAACTCGAACCTTCAGCTCCCTCCACAGATTTTCTATGGGATTAAGGTCTGGAGACTGGCTAGGCCACTCCAGGACCTAATGCGCTTCTTCTTGAGCCATTCCTTTGATGCCTTGGCCGTGTGTTTTGGGTCATTGTCATGCTGGAATACCCATCCACAACCCATTTTCAATGCCCTGGCTGAGGGAAGGAGGTTCTCACCCAAGATTTGACGGTACATGGCCCCGTCCATCGTCCCTTTGATGCGGTGAAGTTGTCCTGTCCCCTTAGCAGAAAAACACCCCCAAAGCATAATGTTTCCACCTCCATGTTTGACGGTGGGGATGGTGTTCTTGGGGTCATAGGCAGCATTCCTCCTCCTCCAAACACAGCAAGTTGAGTTGGTGCATTTTACATTTTAGTCATTTAGCAGATGCTCTTATCCAGAGCGACTTACAGTTAGTGAGTGCATACATTTATTTTTTTACATACTGGCCCCCTGTAGGAATCGAACCCACAACCATGGCGTTGCAAGCACCATGCTCTGGGCTGATTCCTCACCGTTCTCATGATCATTGCAACTCCACGAGGTGAGATCTTGCATGGAGCCCCAGGCCGAGGGAGATTGACAGCTATTTTGTGTTTCTTCCATTTGCGAATTATCGCACCATCTGTTGTCACCTTCTCACCAAGCTGCTTGGCGATGGTCTTGTAGCCCAATATTGTCCCTGACATCCTTGGTGAGCTCTTTGGGCTTGGCCATGGTGGAGAGTTTGGAATCTGATTGATTGCTTCTGTGGACAGGTGTCTTTTATACAGGTAACAAACTGAGATTAGGAGCACTCCCTTTAAGAGTGTGCTCCTAATCTCAGCTCGTTACCTGTATAAAAGACACCTGGGAGCCAGAAATCTTTCTGATTGAGAGGGGGTCAAATACTTATTTCCCTCATTAAAATGCAAATCAATTTATAAAAAAATGTACATGCGTTTTTCTGGATTTTTTTGTTGTTATTCTGTCTCTCACTGTTCAAATAAACCTACCATTAAAATTATAGACTGATCATTTCTTTGTCAGTGGGCAAACGTACAAAATCAGCAGGGGATCAAATACTTTTTTCCCTCACTGTATGTAAATAAGATATATCTGTTTTTTATTTTTAATACATTTGCAAAACTTTGTAAAAACCTGTTTTTGCTGTGTCACTATGGGGTATTGTGTGTAGATTGCTGAGGATTATTTAAACAAAAATCCATTTTAGAATATGTCTGTAACGTAACAAAATGTGGAAAAAGTAAAACGGGTACTTTCCGAAGGCACTGTACATGGTACTTCTATATAAAGCAATCAGATAACAATAATACATTACCAAACATCATCTCTTTAATCCCACCCCTCAGCCACTCCCAGCCCATCCCACCTATCACCATAGACCACCCTTGTCTGGCTTCCATGTGCAATATATTTTTCAATTGTGCTGTGATGTTTTACATACATTTTGAACCTTCCTAATCGTATAGTATACACAGATTGTGAGTTAAAGATGAAAACCTTTTCTACAAGTATTATTATATTCTTTATTTTCCAAATTGCCCAACACTGCTATTCGTAAGGTTAATTTTAAGTGAATGTTGTGATTTTTTAACCATTCCTGAACCTGTGACCAGAAACAAGCTACATAGGGGCAATACCAGAATAAATGATCTAGTGATTCTGTCTCTTCGCAGCTGAGATTGTTGTATGCCCCATATATGTAGCATTCTGTTGGTGAAAAGAATTTTGTATAATCATTTTAATTGAAAAACTCAAAGTGTTGAATCAAGTGTTGTTTTTTGTACCAGTTAATAAACCATGTGCCATGGAATCGGTCAATCGTAAATCTCTTCCCATTCATTTAGCAACCTGTATGGCGCAGCTGTCAACATTTTGGTTCTCAAATGAAACTGGTATATTTTTCTATTTATTACATTTACATTTTACATTTTTGTCATTTAGCAGACGCTCTTATCCAGAGCGACTTACAGGAGCAATTAGGGTTAAGTGCCTTGCTTAAGGGCACATCGACAGATTTTTCACCTAGTCAGCTTGGGGATTAGAACCAGCGACCTTTCGGTTACTGGCACAACGCTCTTACCCACTAAGCTACCTGCCGCCCCCAAGCTGCCAATTCCTTTCAGCCAATTTGTATCTTTAATATATGGCAGGCAAACAAGTTCCCTACCTTCTCCCTTTTCCACTTGCCTCCTCCATTTTTGTGGTAATGCTCCAATCAGTTGGTTATAAGTTTGGATTGAGCAGACATTCCCATATATTTTCGATAGCTGCGTATGTGACATAACTCCACCATTTATATTCATAATATCTTTAATAAATATAATACAACTTTTAAACATTTTTACCATAAATAATGTTTTTTACTAAATCAGTATATTTGAGTTTAACCATAACATTTGTTGTAATATTTGTTCTATATTTTCTGGAGGATAAAACTGAAATTTTAACCAGCTTTGTATGGCTTGTTTAAGAAAGGGAGATTCTTTAAACAAAATTTCATTTTAAATTAGTCGGAAATGAGAAGTTGTAATCTGTATAAAGGCAAAGAGTTGAATACCCCTGCCCTAGACAGTGTAAAATCCCTTGCACGGTCACAGAAACCCATTAATTGACCAATCAATCAAAAGCAATCAATTAAGCAACTCCCCCAACTCCCACCTTCTTCGTAGTTAGAATTATTTACATTATTCCACCAAATGCCTACTCATAAAATTGTACTGTTTCCATTTCTCCTCCCTTCTCACTACCTATGGTGATGATATGGCTTCACACAATGTCTCGCTGGCCAATAGTTGTATTTCCTGTCCTACAAATATATCACATCATCACAAAGGCACTTCTTCTTCTTCTATGGTATATTGGTGATAGCACAATTTAATGTGCATCCTGCCACCTACTGTGCAGGATGGAAACAGGATTCCCCCACAAAAAAAATCTGAACAAACTACCCCCAAAAAACTACCAAAAATAAAATAAATCAAACAACTTAACTGTTAAAAGCTAAACATATCTGATCCCTATACAGGCTGAAGTGGAGCCTGGGAGGGTGGGCCGTCTTCCGGTGCCAGTACCCCTTGCAAGTCTTCAGATGTAAAATCCTTAAGTCCCAAAAACATTTCTGCCTCAGCCACAATAATGTCCAGTTTCTTAGACTTCTTTGAGACTTGAGCCGTACAGTCTATAACTGTTTCAATGCACACCACATAATCCACCTTTTTAACACACAGGGTATCTTTTGACTGGCAACAAACATTTACTACAGGCTGTGGTGCATCCACTACCATATCTTCACTAGCATCACTTGTTTTCTCAATTTTTTAAAATCACCTCCGCATAGGAGATTTGATTGGTTGCGCTAACTTTTGCTACCTCAATCTCCTTCACCCTTACAGGGCACTCCAGGAACTAAGGATCATGATCCCCACCAGAATTGCAACACCGTCGTCCTTCTACACGCCGTTCTTCAGTATTCTCCATCCGTCTTCACACACTTGAAACATGGCCAAATCCTTTACAGTTCTTAGACTGCAGTGGTTTGGGAATGAAAGCTCTTACAGCGAATCTTACATAACCAAGCTTCACATACGTAGGTAGATGCTCTTTATCAAAAAACAACAGGACCGACAAACTTTCTTATTTTTCTCAGGGGTGATGCCGGGCACCAACCACACCAGGAATTCTCTTCAGGTATTCAACCTGAACATCTGTCGTCACCCCTGAGATGACTCCTTTGACAGGTGCTCTACTCCGAAGTACAAAACGTATGTTGTCTGGATTCTTTTGAGGCCCACTGCAATCTTCCTCTGTTCTTCAGAAATAAAAAATGAATCAAAATAAGACCACTCCAGGTCACTCTGACAGACTCCACTTTTCCCAGCGCATACTTCACCATTTGACACCCCAAACGGGTCTCCCACATATGCATCCTTACTCAACAAATTCATCCCAACAAGAAGCGAATCATTATCATTCATAGACGTATCCAGTTATCAACATTACTGTTGTCCATTCAGGACATTCATCTTCACCAACTTTGCTCGACGCGCTGTTTGATTCAAACTCAGCATCCACTTCCGTAATTTTACTTCGCCTGCCCGCTTGACGCGCTGCTTGATTCGAACTCAGCATCCACTACCGTCATTTCACTTCACCTCCCCGATCGACGCGCTGCTTGATTCGAACTCAGCATCCACTTCCGTCATTTTACGTCACCTGCCCGCTCCACAAAGGCACTAAACCAGGGGTGTCAAACGTCCGGCCCACGGGCCAGATCAGGCCCGCAAACGGGTTTAATCCGGCCCGCGAGATGATTTTGAAAAAAAGAAAAAGAAATAAAATAAAATAATAATAATAATAATTTTGTAAAGTATAAAAATGCGCTGCAATTTTTCTATAAAATAAACTGCTGTTCCAATTGCGTCCACTGGATGGCGCAATAGCAATTGTGTTAAGCAAGCAAACTGTTTATACCGGGGCAGAGCAAGTAGGTCAAGCACGTGCAGCCAATGAGCTACTTTGTTTTGCCCGCGATATTTTTTACGGCTTCTGCTTATAACATTATGTGCTTTGGCACCCTCATTGCCCCAATATGTCTCTGTCAAAAAAGAGAAAAGTGGACGCAGAGTGCAGAGTGTTCCAAGAAAAATGGTCATCCTATTTATGCTGAAAGAATATAACCTTCGTCGCCACTATGTGAGTCTTCATGCCGACAAATATGACAACTTTCAAGGACAGCGGAGATGAGAGAAGGTGAATGAACTGTTGGCGGGTCTGAAGAAACAGCAGTCTGTGTTTACTCACAGCCGAGACATCAGTGACGCTGCAGTGAAAGCTAGCTACCTCATTGCTAATGAAATCGCAGTGGCTTCAAAACCATTTAGTGAGGGTGAATTTGTAAAAACATGCATGATGAAGGCAGCGGAGATTGTGTGCCCTGAAAAGCGGCAGGCTTTTGCAAATATCAGCCTGACAAGAAACACAGTTGCAGACAGGATTTCCGATCTTTCAGTGGATTTGGACAGCCAGTTGAAGCAAAAAGTAAAGTCATTTATTGCGTTTTCGGTTGCAATTGATGAAAGCACAACTGGCCATTTTCATCCGCGGAGTTGATGACACATTGACCGTCACCGAGGAGTTTGTGGAGTTGGTGCCGATGACAAATACAACGACAGCAGCTGATATTTTTACCGCACTCGTCGGCACGCTGGACAGGGTCGGAGTAGACTGGTCCCGCGCTGTCAGCCTGGCTACAGATAGTGCGCCCTCAATGATCAGGAAAAAAGCAGGCGTTGTGACAAAGTTCAGAGAGAAAGTGCAATCTGCAAATGGAGGACGTGATTTTTTGACTTTTCACTGTATTTTGCACCAGGAGGCTTTGTGTTGCAAGTCATTAAAGATGGATAACATCATGAAGGTGGTCATCCAAACTGTTAATTTCATCCGATCCAGAAGCCTGAATCACCGTCAGTTTGACAGCCTTCTCAGAGAGAAAGACCACATCTATGGCCTGCCATACCACACTGAGGTAAGATGGTTAAGCCGAGGTGCTGTGCTGAGGCGTTTCTTTGATTTACGAGAAGAAATTGAACAGTTCATGGAAGAAAAGGGCAAACCAGTGTTAGAATTTCATTCCGCAGAATGGATGCAGGACCTTGCATTTATGGTGGATGTTACAGAGCACCTGAATAACTTGAACAAACAGCTGCAAGGGCGCAACAAAGTTGTCACGCAGTATTATGACAGCATACGTTCTTTCAAGTTGAAGCTGTCATTGTGGGAGACGCAACTTGCCGGTGGTGATGCAGCTCACTTCCCCTGTCTGAAAAATGTGTGCGCGACCCAACATGTGGCAGACATGAAGCGGTTCAAAGATAAAATAACGGGACTGTTACAGGAGTTTGAGCAACGCTTTCAGATTTATGTTTATATGTTTTTATGTTGATGTGCTATTGTTTTTAATTGATTTTATTTTATTTGTATATTTAACCTATTCTTGACTCTGTGGTTCTTGCACTTGTTTGGGGAACAGGATTTCATTATTTTTTATCTACATTTCTGCCTGAGAAATGACACCCTGATATAGTTCTGTGATATACTTCTGTGAATCACTGAGGCATTGTGTGTTTGTGTGTTCTTTGTCCTCAGAACTTTCAAATAACTTGAGGTGTTTTATGATTAATAGTGATGTTGTGCTTTTGGACACTGTCCTCAGGCTCCAGCTTTATGTTTATATGTTTTGATGTTGATGTGCTATTGTTTTTAATTGATTTTATTTGTATATTTAACCTATTCTTGACTCTGTGGTTCTTGCACTTGTTTGGGGAACAGGATTTCATTATTTTTATCTACATTTCTGCCTGAGAAATGACACCCTGAAATAGTTCTGTGATCTGTGAAACAGTTCTGTTAATCACTGAGGCATTGTGTGTTTGTGTGTTCTTTTTCTTTAGAATTTTCAAATAAACTTGACGTGTTTTATGATTAATAGTGATGTTGTGCTTGTACTATTTTGGACACACTGTCCTCAGGCTCCAGCTTTATGTTGTATGTTGATCGTATTAAAACAAAGAAAACAATCTGAAGTTGTTGTTTTTAAGTTATATATACACCATGATTTTTCCGGTCCGGCCCACTTGGGAATAGATTTTCCTCCATGTGGCCCTGAGCTAAAATGAGTTTGACACCCCTGCACTAAACCAAAGATTGTCTATTATATTGACAAAATAGTCAAGTGACCGCTCTAACAATGAAAATACTTCAAAGATGTCCTCAAAGAAGGAAGGCAGGCAGAAGGAGGCGAGATCAGGTGGGACCATTCTAGCCAATGAGAAGGCAGATATATGTGTGAACAACAGGCCATAGAGATAGACAGAGGACTCATCTTTGTATCTGTGCCATTATAGCGTCTGTGACAGCATGGGCAGTGCCATTGAAGCTATCTCCATTTTAAAGTAGTAAATGTTCTTCTTCATTGGCTGATTGCTCCCAACGTATAGGTATCCCCAGTTGACTACTTTAAAATGCTGGAAGCCCTCAATGTCAATGTCTATGCTAAAATAGGTGGTCTCCATGATGAGTCCTCTTTCTATATCTATGACAACAGGCACAACTCCGATATAAAGTTGTTTTCAAAGTTGCCGAAATGCCACGTGCATCTAAACATCTGCGCATTCGTAACAACCTTACCATTATTCTATTTGATCAAATAAGCCTCACATAGCAAATGAGCAATTACATTTCCTGTTGACCAAATTCAAAACTCATTGACCTCTACACAACAATTCCTCGCAGGTTTTGGGCGGAGTAAAACCTTTCGCTTCGCATCTTTCTCTTTGACTAAACTCAATGGGACACCAAACAATTAGACAGATTGCCTACCTCCCAGTGTTAGCCAGAGCGGTCCAGTCTGCTCAATAGATGGATTTCAAATCCCTTTTGTGTGTCTGTCCTTTCTGATGCTTGGTTTTTAATGCCTTTGAAAAGTATAGCCCTCAGATTTCATCATAGCAAGGTATCGATTCCCAGGCCCTCGCAGGACCACCGCATATCTCCCTGCTGGCCAGTGTGAATTATACCATGACATTCGGTGAGGTCTATTTGGTTCACGGGACCTCCTATGAAAGTGATTTATGGGCCTAATAGTAAAGACATGTCATTAACGGTAAAACATTTTAATTACCTTATAATTTGGCATGTCCACAACCAGTCATGATGTTTTCATCTTATTGTCAAACAAACCACTTCAAAAGTACAACCTGGTCTCAGAGCATTTTGTATTATTCTGTACGTAGTAAACCAAAACAGTACATTTAGTGTGATATGTTACGTTTCATATGGTACACTATATACACAAAAGTATGTGAACACCCCTTCAAATTAGTGGATTCGGTTATTTCAGCCACAACCGTTGCTGACCGGTGTATAAAATCGAGCACACTGCCATGCAATCTCCATAGACAAACATTACTGAAGAGCTCAGTGACTTTCAACATGGCACCGTCATAGGATTCCACCTTTCTAACAAGTCAGCTAGAGCTGCCCCGGTCAACTGTAAGTGCTGTTATTGTGGTGAAGTGGAAACGTCTAGGAGCAGCAATGGCTCAGCCGTGAAGTGGTAGGCCATACAAGCTCACAGAATTGGACTGCTGAAGCGTGTAGTGCGTAAAAATAGTAGCTATCTGCCCGAATGCATAGTGCCGACTGTAAAGTTTGGTGGAGGAGGAATAGTGGTCTGGGGCTGTATTTCGTGGTTCGGGCTATGACCGTTAGTTCCAATGAAGGGAAATCTTAATGCTACAGCATACTATGACATTCTAGACGATTCTGTGCTTTCAACTTTGTGGCAACAGTTTCGGGAAGGTCCTTTCCTGTTTTAGCATGACAATGCCCCTGTTCACAAAGCGAGGTCTATACATAAATGGTTTGTCGAGATCGGTGTGGAAGAACTTGACTGGCCTGCACAGAGCCCTGACCTCAGCCCTATCGAACACCTTTGGGATGAATTGGAACGCCAACTGCAAGCCAGGCCTAATCGCCCAACATCAGTGCTCAACCTCATTAATACTCTTGTGGCTGAATGGAAGCAAGTCCTGCAGCAATGTTCCAACATCTAGGGGAAAGCCTTCCCAGAAGAGTGGAGGTTGTTGTAGCAGCAAAGAGACCAACTCATATTAATGTCCGTGATTTCAGAATGAAATGTCTGACGAGCCGGTGTCCACATACTTGGTCATGTATTGTATGTATTAATTTGTGGTTGTCCATCATCCATTTTGTATGATATGTTACAAGTTACAATTCATTTACATAATTTAGCAGACGCTCTTATCCAGAACGACTTACAAATTGGTGCATTCAACTTATGATAGCAAGTGGGACAACCACTTTTTTTAATGGGGGGGGGGGGGGGGGGGGGGGGTTAGAAGGATTACTTTATACTATTCTTTAAAAAGAGGTAGGGTTTCAAGTGTCTCCGGAAGGTGGTCAGTGATTCCGCTGTCCTGGCGTCGTGGGGGAGCTTGTTCCACCATTGGGGTGCCAGAGCAGCAAATAGCATTGACTGGGCTGAGCGGGAACTGTGCTTCTGTAGAGGTAGGGGAGCTAGCAGGCCAGAGGTGAATGAACGTAGTGCCCTCGTTTGGGTGTAGGGTCTGATCAGAGCCTGAAGGTAAGGAGATGCTGTTCACCTCACAGCTCTGTAGGCAAGCACCATGGTCTTGTAGTAGATGCGAGCCTCAACTGGAAGCCAGTGGAGTGTGCGGAGGTGCGGGGTGACATGAGAGAACTTGGGAAGGTCCAACACCAGACGGGCTGCGACGTTCTGGATAAGTTGTAGGGGTTTAATGGCACAGGCAGGGAGCCCAGCCAACAGCGAGTTGCAGTAATCCAGACGGGAAATGACAAGTGCCTGGATTAGGACCTGTGCCGCTTTCTGTGTAAGGTAGGGTCGTACTCTGCAAATGTTGTAGAGCATGAACCTGCAGGATCGGGTCACCGCTTTGAAGTTAGCGGAGAATGACTGGGTGTTGACCAGGGTCACGCCAAGGCTCTTTGCACTCTGGGAGGAGGACACAATGGAGTTGTCAACCATGAGGGCGAGATCATGGAGCGGGCAGTCCTTCCCCGGGAGGAAGAGCAGCTCCGTCTTGCCGAGGTTCAGCTTGAGGTGGTGATCCGACATCCACACTGATATGTCTGTCAGACATGCAGAGATGTGATTCTCCACCTGGTTTTCAGAAGGGGGAAAGGAGAAAATGAATTGTGTGTCGTCTGCGTAGCAATGATAGGAGAGACCATGTGAGGATATGACAGAGCCAAGTGACTTGGTGTATAGAGAGAATAGGAGAGGACCTAGAACTGAACCCTGGGGGACACCAGTGGTGAGAGCACGTGGTGTGGAGACAGATTCTCGCCACGCCACCTGGTAGGAGCGACCTGTCAGGTAGGACGCAATCCAAGAGTGAGCAGCGCCGGAGATGCCCAACTCGGAGAGGAGGATATGATGGTTCACAGTATCAAAGGCAGCGGATAGGTCTAGAAGGATAAGAGCAGAGGAAAGAGAGTTAGCTTTAGCAGTGCGGAGAGCCTCCGTGACACAGAGAAGAGCAGTCTCAGTTGAATGACCAGTCTTGAAACCTGACTGGTTTGGATCAAGAAGGTCATTCTGAGAGAGATAGCAGAAGAGTTGGCTAGAGACGGCACGCTCAAGAGTTGGAGAGAAAAGAAAGAAGGGATACTGGTCTGTAGTTGTTGACATCGGAGGGATCGAGTGTAGGTTTTTTGAGGAGGGGTGCAACTCTCGCTCTCTTGAAGACAGAAGGGACATGGCCAGCAGTCAAGGATGAGTTGATGAGCAAGGGGAGATAAGGGAGAAGGTCTCCGGAAATGGTCTGGAGAAGAGAGGGGATAGGGTCAAGCGGGCCAGCCGTCACAAGTCGCAAGACTTCATCTGGAGAGAGAGGGGAGAAAGAAGTCAAAGCATAGGGTAGGGCATTGTGAGCAGGACCAGCGGTGTCATTTGACTTAATAAATGAGGATCGGATGTCGTGAACCTTCTTTTCAAAATGGTTGACGAAGTCATCCACAGAGAGGGAGGAGGGAGGGGGAGGAGGAGGATTCAGCAGGGAGGAGAATGTGGCAAAGAGCTTCCTAGGGTTAGAGGCAGAGGCTTGAAATATAGAGTGGTAGAAAGTGGCTTTAGCAGCGGAAACAGAGGAAGAGAATGTAGAGAGGAGGGAGTGAAAATATGACAGGTCCGCAGGGAGTCTAGTTTTCTTCCATTTCCGCTCGGCTGCCCGGAGCCCTCTTCTGTGAGCTCGTAATGAGTCGTCAAGCCACGGAGCAGGAAGGGAGGACCGAGCCGGCCGGGAGGATAGGGAACATAGAGTCAAAAGATGCAGAAAGGGAGGAGAGGAGGGTTGAGGAGGCAGAATTAGGAGATCGGAGGGAGAAGGATTTAGCAGAGGGAAGAGATGATAGGATGGAAGAGGAGAGAGTAGCGAGAGAGAGCGCGAAGGTTGTGACGGCACATTACCATCTGAGTAGGGGCAGAGTGAGTAGTGTTGGAGGAGAGCGAGAGAGAAAAGGATACAAAGTAGTGGTCGGAGACTTGGAGGGGAGTTGCAGTGAGATTAGTAGAAGAACAGCATATATTAAAGATGAGGTCAAGCGTATTGCCTGCCTTGTGAGTAGGGGGAGACGATGAGAGGGTGAGGTCAAAAGAGGAAAGGAGTGGAAAGAAGGAGGCAGAGAGAAATGAGTCAAAGGCAGACGTAGGGAGGTTAAAGTCACCCAGAACTGTGAGGGGTGAGCCATCCTCAGGAAAGGAACATATCAAGGCGTCAAGCTCATTGATGAACTCTCCAAGGGAACCTGGAGGGCGATAAATGACAAGGATGTTAAGCTTGAATGGGCTAGTGACTGACAGCATGGAATTCAAATGAGGAGATAGACAGACGGGTCAGGGGAAAAAGAGAGAATGTCCACTTGGGAGAGATGAGGATTCCTGTGCCACCGCCGCGCTGACCAGATGCTCTTGGGTATGCGAGAACACATGGTTAGACGAGGAAAGAACAGTAGGAGTAGCAGTGTTTTCTGTGGTAATCCATGTTTCCGTCAGCGCCAAGAAGTCAAGGGACTGGAGGGTAGCATAGGCTGAGATGAACTCTGCCTTGTTGGCCGCAGAACGACAGTTCCAGAGGCTGCCAGAGACCTGGAACTCCACGTGGGTCATGCGCGCAGGGACCACCAGATTAGAGTGGCAACAGCCACGTGGTGTGAAGCGTTTGTTTGGCCTGTGCAGAGAGGAGAGAACAGGGATAGACAGACACATAGTTGACAGGCTACAGAGAAAGGCTACAATAATGCAAAGGAGATCGGAATGAAATTAACTAAACATCTGGGAAAGCGAGAGAGGGGGGTCTCCCTCACTTACGTTTCACTGAAACACTCAAATATAACTCTCCCAACTTCCACTTTAGAAATTATAATTGTTGTAAACTACAGCGGTTCAATGTTTCTAGGAATAGACTAACTTAGTTTATTCAGCTAACTTGGTACACCGAATCCTATGACGCCAAAGCCAACTAGCATGCCAGCCTCCAATAACACGGTTTAGCACCAATACTCGGTTACAACAAACCACCATTGTGTTAACACGCCAAGCAGATCATTCGTGTCCGTGTCTAACGTTGTGTAAAGTTTTGGGTTCGTTTTGACAGTTTGAGTGAGTACGTCGTCAACTTATTCAGCCAGTTAGTTAGCTAGAATAGTTAGCATACTAGCTAGCCATTGCTCTCTGCCAACGAACTAACCCCTCCTCCCACGGCACGAACACACAGAAAGCCAAGATAACGTTAGCTAGTCACCCATGTCCCGAATTCCCTTGAACGACTCTGGTTACCAGTATGTAAAAACAAAAATTAAATGTAGGTTATAGCTTAACCTTAGTAGCTACTGTTAGCCAGTTAAGTGCAAAGCTAGCCACTGAATCGATTCAGCCAGTTCGCGTCTGTCCCAACGGAGAGAAAGCGTCTCCAAATATTAAAGCTAGGTCGTTCCAGCTATTGTTTAGTTAGCTATCCAGGTAGCTACATTTCGATTACAGTAGCTACTAACTACCTAACGTTAACGCTTCAGATAATGAGGTTAGAAAAACAGCTGAAAGGTAGCTAGCTAGCTGGCATAATTACAGGTACTCTTAAGCGTGAAATAACATTGGAAACAACTATCCACAGTTGCTAATAGTTACAAGTAGCTACCCGCTAGCTAGTTAGCTTTATTGGTCCAGGTAGTGAGTTAGCCTCGTGCTTCACCGGGCTCAGCCGAATACAATACTTACCTACAATAACTACCTAGATAAACTACCTACAATCTAAATACATGGTTTAAGCTGTACTCAACACCATATAAGCCAAGCCTACCTCCTTCCAGACAAGCGCTGTAACTCAAACAATACACCCGTGCACAATTCGTATGATATGTTACGAATTTGTGAAATGTACAATATGTTATGAATTTGCAAAGTGTATGATATGTTACAAATTCCAATTTATTGTGGAAAAAGTTAGCTAGGTGGCTAATACTAACGTTAGCTAGCTGCTAACATTAGCTAGGTTAAGGGTTAGGAGTTAGGTTAAAGGGTTAAGGTTAGGGGAAGGGTTAGCTAACATGCTAAATAGTTGAAAAAGTAGTGTAGCTAAAAAGTAGAAAGTAGTTGAAAAGTTGCTAATTAGTTAAAATGCTAAAGTTGTCCTTGATGAGAATCGAACATGCATCCTTTGGGTTGCTAGACGTTCGTGGTATACACCCACCCCTCATTTTTGGTTGCTAGATGTTCACATTATACGCTCACCCATCTTTTTTACCTTTAGTATCCTTATCTTATGTAACCCTACCAAACGTAACATATCATACTAATTTGAGTGTCCCGGATTTACGTTTACTATGTTACATCTAGTCTATGAGTCCAGGCTGAAAAGTAGGCTACCTGCACATGTTTGTCCACTCCCAAATAATTCCAGCATCTAAACAGTTGCACTGTGCACTCGCACCATTTGATGAATGGAAAGAGACATCTGTTACAAAACACCAAAAAGTGTAATGACATTTGGTGATTGTCATTGGGTCTACACTCTTGTAGCCTGAATTAATTGATGCGTCTTTCTGACAAAATTACCTTTTTTGTGGAAAGAAAAGTTGGGACACCTGAAAAGGAGCTGAAAACAGGACTGTCCCGGGATGACAAGTGCAGCCACAGGGGCTTTATAAAAAATAAAAAATAAACTAGTCCTTGCCTGCATAGCTCTGTCTATGAATTTGAGAGTGGTTACATTTCTCCAGCCCCATCCCTCAGCTTTTTACCGAAACAGTGGCAGGGAAAATGCTTTGTTGTTGTGTCAACTGCTGATTGCCCCTTTAAGTGCAGCAAATACTGAATATTCCCATAGGCAGACCGATTTTGAACATGATGTTTGTGTAAGTGTTTACTCATTATTTGCATTAACTGATCCTTTATACTGGTCATTTGCTGACAAATTAACTTTGAATATCCTCTCTTGTGAAATAGCACAAGTAATCAGTTACAGTGATAAACCTTCAAATAGGGTTGTCAGCCCTGTGAAATGAGATAGTAACTCTGGACATTAAGTTTACACTCAAAAACCGCCACAGGTTTATGGCATCAGTCACCTGAAATGTCTCCTGTTGTTGGATGATAAGCGAGCTCTTTATCCTATACGACATGCTGCAGCAGGTAATAATAGTCTGGTGGTTTTGACAATGGAAGAGACCTTGTGTCTATACAATAACGGAGGACAAGGTTCTGAACCACAATGCCAGTGACCTGGTCGAGATACAAAGACGGAGTGTCTACCCTAAATGGTGTTACCCTGTATGTCTTCAGCGCACTCAATGTTGTACATGGTGTCATACTGCCCCCTACTTCAAACGAAGAGGTCATACAAGCAGGAGTGTATTATGCAGTGTGTTGTATGTACAGAGGAACGTATGAATACTGTATCAAAGGTAATTAGGACAATCCTGGTGCTTAGCCGCGAAAATCTATTCTGACATGAGGGCTGTAAATAGCAACACCCAGCCCTGCAGGTGCCTCTCACTTTACTACCACGCTGCTCTACAACTGCTGATCTCAACTGCCAGTTCTGTTCAAATTAGTGTCATTACCATAGAGATCTAATTATATGGTCATTACCATGTTAGTACCATGTCATTACCTACTTTACTAGTACAGACTGGGATATGTTCCGGGATTCATCCGATAGCATTGAGGAGTTTACCACAAGAGTCGCGGGCTTTATCAATAAGTGCATAGACGATGTCATCCCCACAGTGACTATACGAAAATATCCAAACCAAAAACCATGGATTCCAGGCAATATCCCGCTTACAAGGAACGGGACACGGACATGGACACATACAAGAAAGCCCGCTAGGACCTCCGACGAGACATCGAACATGCAAAAGGACAATATAGGAGGAATGTGAAATCCTATTACACCGGCTCCGAAGCTGCCCTGCCACATACGATAACAGATTAAAATGGGAAACCCAGCCGTGAGTTGCCCAGTGATGCAGAACTCCCAAACCAGATAAATGCCTTTTATGCTCGCTTCTAGGAATAAAACACGTCTTGCGTGAAAGCCCCTATTTTTCAAACTCTCCTTGTCCCAGTCTGTAAATCACGTTTCAAGCTGACCACCATGTCCCTGATCCCAAGAGCTCCAAGGTAACCTGCCTAAATGACTATTGCCCTGTAGCACTCACATCTGTAATTATGAAGTTCTTTGAAAGGCTGGTCATGACACACATCAACACCAACATCTCAGACACCATGGATTCACTCCAATTCGCAAACCACCCCCAACAGATCCACAGATGACACAATCTCAATTGCACTTCACACTACCCTCTCCCACCTGGACAAGAGGGTAAATAACTAATATATGTGAGAATGCTGTTCATAGACTACAGCTCAGCATTCAACACCATTGTCCCCTCCAAGTTTGCCGACGACATGACGGTGGTAGGCTTGATCACCGATGGCAACGAGAAAGCCTACAGGGAAGAGGTCAGAGATTTAGAAGTGTGGTGCCAGGATAACAACCTCTCCCTCAGCATCAGTAGGACCAAGGAACTGATTGTGGACTATAGGAGAAGGTGGAGAGAGCACATCCCCATCACATCACTAAGGACTTTTTTTATATACACATTTTTTAAATATATGTTCCTTTATTATTTTCCACTACATTTTACAGACACACTATATTTTAAATTAGTTATCTTGTTGTTATTAGTCCCACCCCTTCAGCTCCACTCAACCCCTCCCATCTATCTCTTAACAACATCCATATTGGATTTCTATTTGCCATATATTTTTCAACTGTGCTGTGATGTTTCACAAAAGTTATGAACCTTTCTATTCTCATAGTTTCTACAGATTGTAAATTAAAGATCAACATTTTTGCTAAAAGTATTATTATTTTATTGATCGATTGACTGACTTTTCAAATCACCCAGCAGTGATATCTGCAGAGTTAGCTCCAGGTAAACGTTGCAATTCTTCAGCCATTCCTGGACCTGTGACCAAAAACAAACTACATATGGACAGTACCAAAACAAATGATCTAATGATTCTCTTTAGAGCAAAATCTGTAGAGCTGGGATGGTTGTATCCCATATATACAGTGGGGAGAACAAGTATTTGATACACTGCCGATATTGCAGGTTTTCCTACTTCCAAAGCATGTAGAGGTCTGTCATTATCATAGGTACACTTCAACTGTGAGAGACGGAATCTAAAACAAAAATCCAGAAAATCACATTGTATGATTTTTAAGTAATTCATTTGCATTTTATTGCATGACATAAGTATTTGATCACCTACCAACCAGTAAGAATTCCAGCTCTCACAGACCTGTTAGTTTTTCTTTAAGAAGCCCTCCTGTTCTCCACTCATTACCTGTATTAAATGCACCTGTTTGAACTCGTTACCTGTATAAAAGACACCTGTCCACACACTCAATCAAACAGACTCCAACCTCTCCACAAAGGCCAAGACCAGAGAGCTGTGTAAGGACATCAGGGATAAAATTGTAGGCCTGCACATGGCTGGGATGGGCTACAGGACAATAGGCAAGCAGCTTGGTGAGAAGGCAACAACTGTTGGCGCAATTATTAGAAAATGGAAGAAGTTCAAGATGACGGTCAATCACCCTCGGTCTGGGGCTCCATGCAAGATCTCACCTTGTGGGGCATCAATGATCATGAGGAAGGTGAGGGATCAGCCCAGAACTACACGGCAGGACCTGGTCAATGACCTGAAGAGAGCTGGGACCACAGTCTCAAAGAAAAACATTAGTAACACACTACGCCTTCATGGAATAAAATCCTGCATCGCACGCAAGGTCCCCCTGCTCAATCCAGCGCATGTCCAGGCCCGTCTGAAGTTTGCCAATGACCATCTGGATGATCCAGAGGAGGAATGGGAGAAGGTCATGTGGTCTGATGAGACAAAAATAGAGCTTTTTGGTCTAAACTCCACTCGCCGTGTTTGGAGGAAGAAGGATGAGTACAACCCCAAGAACACCATCCCAACCGTGAAGCATGGAAGTGGAAACATCATTCTTTGGGGATGCTTTTCTGCAAAGGGGACAGGACGACTGCACCATATTGAGGGGAGGATGGATGGGGCCAACAACCTCCTTCCCTCAGTAAGAGCATTGAAGATGGGTCGTGACAGGGTCTTCCAGCATGACAACGACCCGAAACACACAGCCAGGGCAACTAAGGAGTGGCTCCATAAGAAGCATCTCAAGGTCCTGGAGTGGCCTAGCCAGTCTCCAGACCTGAACCCAATAGAAAATCTTTGGAGGAAGCTGAAAGTCCGTATTGCCCAGCGACAGCCCCGAAACCTGAAGGATCTGGAGAAGGTCTGTATGGAGGAGTGGGCCAAAATCCCTGCTGCAGTGTGTGCAAACCTGGTCAAGACCTACAGGAAACATATGATCTCTGTAATTGCAAACAAAGGTTTCTGTACCAAATATTAAGTTCTGCTTTTCTGATGTATCAAATACTTATGTCATGCAATAAAATGCAAATTAATTACTTAAAAATCATACAATGTGATTTTCTAAGATTTTTGTTTTAGATTCCGTCTCTCACAGTTGAAGTGTACCTATGATAAAAATGAGAGACCTCTACATGCTTTGTAAGTAGGAAAACTTGGGTAGAGCATACATTTCCATATATTTTTGTTAGCTGCTGTCAGGTGTCAGTGTGCAGCGGTAGGACGGAGTCAGGCGCAGGACACAGAACTGAGTAACAGACAAACTTTACTCGAAAAGAAACAATTCTAATTTCCATGCAGGGAAATACACCAGCTCACAGCAGTCATAAACACAAAACAAAGAACAATCACGCACAAAACCATGAGGGAACCAGAGGGTTAAATAGGGAAATAATCATAACGTGATGGGAACCAGGTGTGTACAATCAAGACAAAACAAATGGAAAACAGAAACGTAGATCGGTAGCAGCTAGAAGACCGGTGACGACGACCGCCGATAGCCGCCCGCACAAGGAGGCACCAACTTTGGCGGAAGTCGTGACAGCTGCATGTGTGACATAACTCCACCAGTCCTATTTATGATATAATTTACAAAGATTATACATTTATTTATTTATGTTTCTTTTATCAATGAGTATATTTGAGTTTAACCACAATATTTGTTGTATTATTTGTTCTGTCTTTTCTGGTGGAATAAACTGAAATTACAACCAACTTTCTATGGCTTGTTTTAAAAATGCGATATTTTGAAAATTATTTCATTTTCAAATAACCGAAAGTGAGAGGTTGTAATCTGAATAAAGGGAAAAAGGCCATTCTTGAACTTAGGGTGAGACATTCTCACTAATCTGCTAGAGAACCAGTTCGGATTTAAGTATAACTTTTGTATGACTGACGCCTTTAGTGAGAGGTCTAATGCTTTAATATTTAATAATTTCTGCCCTCCGAATTCATATTCATTATATAAATAGGCCCGTTTAATTTTGTCTGGCTTGCCGTTCCAAATAAAATGGAATCTTTTTTGCTCGTGTCATTTAAAAAAAAACAGGTCGCTAGGTGTAGGCAAGACCATGAGCAAATAGGTCAACTGATATATAATAATAATAATAATATGACCAAAGAGTTAATCAGGGTGATTTTTCCACAAATACAGGTATTTTCCTTTACATGGTAGCAAGATCTTATCTACTTTTGCTAACTTTCAATTAAAATGTATTGTAGTGAGATAATTTCTTTCTTTCGGGATATGTATACCGAGTATGTCCACAACACCATCAGACCATTTTATTGGTAAACTCCACGGTAATGTAAAAGTAAAAATGTTTAGTGATCCAATACGTAATATAGTACACTTATCCTAATTTGGTTGTAATCCAGAGAGTTTAGAAAACGGTATCTATATCCTCTATAAGGCTGTGGAGGGATCCAAATTGTGGATTTAAAAGAAAACATGAATCATCAGCGTACAATGACACCTTTGTTTTTAAACCCTGGATTTCTAACCCCTTCATATTATTGTTGATCTGATTTTAATAGCTAACATTTTGATGGCCATAATAAACAGATATGCCGATATTGGACAACCTTGTTTCACTCCTCTTGACAGTTTAATACTTTGAGTAGCCATTATTTACTATTTTACACCTAGGGTTACTATACATAACTTTAACCCATTTTATAAAGAGATTCTCCAAAATTGAATAATTCCAGGCATTTATATATAAATTCCAGTCGTACTTTAAAAGCCTTTTCAAAGTCATCTATGAATACCAGGCCTGGTTTCCCAGATTTTTCATAGCGTTCTATTGTTTCCAGTACTTGTCTTATATCATCTCCAATGTATCGTCCATGTAAAAAAGAAATTAGGATGAATAATGTCCGACAATACCTTTTTAATTCTATGCGCTATGCATTTCGCTAGAATTTATGCATCACTAAGGACTTAACATGGTCCACACCAGTGGTGTAAGGTACTTATGTAAAAATATTTAAAGTACTACTTAAGTAGTTTTTTGGGTATCTGTACTTTACTATTTATACTTTACTTTTACTCCACTACATTCCTAAAGAAAATAATGTACTTTTTACACCATACATTTTCCCTGAAACCCAAAAGTACTTGTTACATTTTGAATGCTTAGCAGGACTGGAAAACGGTCCAATTCACTCACTTTTCAAAAGAACATCCCTGGTCATCCCTACTGCATCTGATCTTACGGATTCAGTAAACACAAATGCTTCATTTGTAAATTATGTCTGAGTGTTGGAGTGTGCCCCTGGCTATCTGCAAATAAAAAAATAAAAAAAATTGTGCTGTCTGGTTTGCCTAATAAGGAATTTGAAAATATTTATACTTTACATTTTTTATACTTAAGTATATTTGAGCAATTACATTTACTTTTGATACTTTAGTATATTTAAAACCAAATACTTTTAGACTTTTACTCAAGTAGTATTTTACTAGGTGACTTTCACTTGAGTCATTTTCTATTAAGGTATCTTTACTTTTACTCAAGTATGAAAATGGGGTACTTTTTCCACCATTGGTCCACACACCTACACAGTTGTGAAGAGGGCTTGGCAGCGCCTCTTCCCCCTCAGGAGGGTGAAAAGATTGGGCATGGGCCCTTGGATCCTCATGAAGTTCTAAAGCTGCAACATCGAGAGCATATTGACTGGCTGCATCACCGCTTGGTATGGCAAATGCACCACCCTCGACCGCAAAGCTCTACAGGGGGTGGTGCGGACAGCCCAGTACATCACTGGGGCCAAGCACCCTGCCATCCAGGACCTCTATATCAGAGACTCCAGCCACCCAAGCCATACTGTTCACTCTGCTACTGTCCAGCAACGGTACCGGAGGATCGGCTCTCGGACCAACAGGCTCCGAAACAGCTTCTACCACCAAGCCATAAGACTTTTAAACTGTAGTGGAAAAAGTACCCAATTGTCATACTTGAGTAAAAGTAAAGATACAGTACCTTATTGGCAGACTAAATAGCCTTGGTTTCTCAAATGACTGCCTCGCCTGGTTCACCAACGACTTCTCAGATAGAGTTCAGTGTGTCAAATCGGAGGGCCTGTTGTCTGGACCTATGGCAGTCTCTATGGGGGTGCCACAGGGTTCAATTCTTGGGCCAACACTTTTCTCCGTGTATATCAATGATGTCGCTCTTGCTGCTGGTGACTCTCAGATCCACCTCTACGCAGACGACACCATTTTGTATACATCTGGCCCTTCATTGGACACTGTTAACAAACCTCCAAACGAGCTTCAATGCCATACAACACTCCTTCAGTAGCCTCCAACTGCTCTTAAACACTAGTAAAACTAAATGCATGCTTTTCAATCGAACGCTGCTGGCACCCGCCCACCCGACTAGAATCACCACTCTCGACGGGTCTGACCTAGAGTATGTGGACAACTACAAATACCTAGGTGTCTGGTTAGACTGTAAACTCAACTTCCAGACTCACATAAAGAATCTCCAATCCAAAGTTAAATCGGCTTCCTATTTCGCAACAAAGCCTCCTTCACTCATGCTGCCAAACATGCCCTCGTAAAACTGACTATCCTACCGATCCTTGACTTCGGCGATGTCATTTACAAAATAGCCTCCAACACTCTACTCAGCAAATTGGATGTAGTCTATCACAGTGCCATCCGTTTTGTCTCCAAAGCCCCATACACTACCCACCACTGTGACCTGTACGCTCTTGTTGGCTGGTCCTCACTACATGTTCGTCGTCAAACCCACTGGCTCCAGGCCATCTATAAATCACTGCTAGGCAAATCCCCGCCTTATCTTAGCTCATTGGTCACCATAGCAGCACCCACCCGTAGTCTGCGCTCCAGCAGGTATATCTCACTGGTCATTCCCAAAGCCAACACCTCCTTTGGCCGCCATTCCTTCCAGTTCTCTGCTGCCAATGACTGGAACGAATTGCAAAAATCTCTGAAGCTGGAGACTCTTATCTCCCTCAATAACTTTAAGCATCAGTTGTCAGAGCACCTTACCGATCACTGCACCTGTACACAGCCCATCTGAAATTAGCCCACCCAACTACCTCATCCCTATATTGTTATTTATTTTGCTCTTTTGCACCCCAGTATCTCTATTTGCACATAATCTCTTGCACATCTAGCATTCCAGTGTTAATAGTATTGTAATTATTCTGCACTATAGCCTATTTATTGCCTTACCTCCATAACTTGCTACATTTGCACACACTGTATATATATTTTCTGTTGTATTTTTGACTTTGTTTTTTACCCCATATGTAACTCTGTGTTGTTTTTATTGCACTGCTTTGCTTTATCTTGGCCAGGTCGCAGTTGTAAATGAGAACCTGTTCTCAACTGGCTTACCTGGTTAAATAAAGGTGAAATAAATAAAATAAAAAATGACTCAAGTAAAAGTCACCCAGTAAAATACTACTTGAGTTAAAGTCTAAAAGTATTTGGTTTTAAACATACTAAAGTATCAAAAGTAAATGTAATTGCTAAAATCTACTTAAGTATCTGTCACGACTGTCAGTGAAATGCGTTGGAAGAAGTCAGGCGCAGGACACAGAACTCTGGGAAACGTACTTACTCAGAATGCAAAAAACACGAAACAGAATCCCTCCACACAGGGAGGAACTAACCCGCTCACCAACGACACACGTCACAACGAAACAATCACACAAGAAATCCAAATGAGAGACAGGAGTAAATATAGGGCATACAATCAAACATAATGGGGAACAGGTGTAAACAATACAGACTAAACTAGACAAACACTGAAACATCGATCGGCAGCAGCTAGTACTCCGGGGACGACGAACGCCGAAGCCTGCCCGAGCAAGGAGGAGGAGCAGCCTCGGCAGAATCCGTTCCTTATATTAAGCAAACCAGATGGTAAAGGAGACGAGTAGCCAGGGGCACACTCCAAAACTCAGACATCTTTACAAACGATGCATGTATTTAGTGAGTCCGCCAGATCGAAAGCAGTAGGGTTGGCCAGGGATGTTATCTTGGTAAGTGTGTGAATTAGACTATTTTCCTGTCCTGCTAAGCATTCAAAATGTAACGAGTACTTTTGGGTGTCAGGGAAAATGTATAGATTAAAAAGTACATTATTTTATTTAGGAATGTAGTAAAGTAAAAGTTGTAAAAAATATATAAATAGTAAAGTAAAGTAAAGTAAAGATACCCCAAAAAACTACTACAAAAGTAGTACTTTCAGGTATTTATACATAAGTACTTTACACTACTGCTTTAAAAAATCCATTAGACTGCTAAATAGTCAATTAATGGTTACCCAGACTATCTTGCACTGACCCTACACACACACACTCACTAGACTATATATCCACTATATACACTATATATACAGTACCAGTCAAAAGTTTGGACACACCTACTCATTCAAGGGTTTTTCTTTATTTTGACTATTTACTACATTGTAGAATAATAGCGGAGACATCAAAACTATGAAAGAACACATCTGGAATCATGTAGTAACCAAAAAAGTGTTAAACAAATCAAAATATATTTGAGATTTGAGATTCATCAAAGTAGCCACCCTTTGCCTTGATGACAGCTTTGCACACTCTTGGCATTCTCTCAACCAGCTTCACCTGGAATGCTTTTCCAACAGTCTTGAAGGTGTTCCCACATATGCTGAGCACTTGTTAGCTGCTTTTCCTTCACTCTGCGGTCCAACTCATCCCAAACCATCTCAATTGAGTTGAGGTCCGGTGATTTTCGAGGCCAGGTCGTCTGATGCAGCACTCAATCACTCTCCTTCTTGGTCAAATAGCCCTTACACAGCCTGGAGGTGATTTGTCCGTCGGACTGCCAATCACACTTCACCAACTGGCAGTCCGACTGACTAATCTGGGTTTGGCGGATGCCAGCAGAACGCTACCTGCCCGAATGCATAGTGCCGACTGTAAAGTTTGGTGGAGGAGGAATAGTGGTCTGGGGCTGTATTTCATGATTCGGGCTAGGCCCCTTAGTTCCAGTGAGAGGCAAATCTTAATGCTACAGCATATTATCATATTCTAGACGATTCTGTGCTTTCAACTTTGTGGCAACCGTTTTGGGAAGGCCCTTTCCTGTTTCAGCATGAAAATTCCCCTGTGCACAAAGCGAGGTCCATTGTCGAGATCGGTGTGGAAGAACTTGACTGGCCTGCACAGAGCCCTGACCTCATCCCCATTGAACACCTTTGGGATTAATTGGAACACCAACTGCAAGCCAGGCCTAATCGCCCAACATCAGTGCCCGACCTCACTAATGCGCTTGTGGAGGAATGGAAGCAAGTCCCCGCGGCAATGTTCCAACATCTAGTGGAAAGCCTTCCCAGAAGAGTGGAGGCTGTTATTGCCACAAAGGGGGGACCAACTCCATATTAATGCCCATGATTTTGGAATGAGATGTTTGACGAGCAGGTGTCCAAATACTTTTGGTCATGTAGTGTATGTACACACTCACACACACTACTTTGGCACTCCCACACACACACACCACACACACACACACACACACACACACACACACACACACACACTTTTACACTCATTTAATGTTGCTACTCTGTTCTTTATTTTACTCTATTATTATCTATCCTGTTGCCTAGTAACTTTACACTACTTACATCTACATATTTACCTCTCATACCTCGTACCTCTGCACATTCATCTGGTACTGGTACTTCCATTCTTGTGTATTTTATTTTATTCCTCATGTTACTATTCCATGTTATACATATATATTTTTATTATTATTTTAAAATCTGCATTGTTGGGTATGGCTTGTCAGCAAACATTTCACGGTAAAGTCTACACCAGTTCTATTCGGCACATGTGACATAAAATGTGATACTTTTTTTTACCATACATCTAAGGTGTTGCAAAATCAGACACAGCCATCATCTGCTCCTGAGTGGCGCAGTGGTCTAAGAGATCCTGGTTCGAATCCAGGCTCTGTCGCAGCCGGCCACGACCGGGAGACTCATGGGCAGCGCACAATTGGCCTAGCGTTGTCCAGGGTAGGGGAGGGAATGGCCGGCAGGGATGTAGCTCAGTTGATAGAGCATGGCGTTTGCAACGCCAGGGTTGTGGGTTCAATTCCCATGGGGGACCAGTATGAAAAAATATATATATACATATGTATTCACTAACTGTAAGTTGCTCTTGATAAGAGCTTCTGCTAAATGACGTAAATGTAAATCTGTTTTAGAGCTTTGATCTCTCTGTAGGCTATGTCTGTGTCCTGTCTGCAGACCTCTCATGTCAAACTGATACATCCTGATAGCTGGTTATATTTATGAATGATAGAAGTTTTAGATTTCACATTTCTGTCTATACTCTATACTGAGGCCATAGGACTGAGACTAACACAGTAGGCTACACTTGTACAACCACATGGTGGCAATATTGATCTACTTAACAGATATCACAAAGTCAAAAGAACTGAAACCAGCCTAATTCATGGGCCAGTAATTGGGTTTGGGTACAGGCATATTTGGAAGAACAAAATTGAGTTAAGGGTTTGGACAATGGACTTATGTAAAATTCAGGGCTGTCAATAAAGCATGACTCAGGTATGCTAGTGCTAGTGTAACATATATTCAAACCACCATTAAAACGGGCCTAAAGGGAACAGTCGGAGGCAGATATATGATTCAGGTTTAGGTTTGCTTATTTGAAATAGGATCTTACTGGTTCTGAAGGTCTGATTCAATAGTATAGGCCTGCTTGGACCCCCATCTGATGCTCTCCAAACACATGGAATAACCTGCAACCAACTGAAAACAAAATACTTAATAACTTTACACAATTTCATTTTGATTTTGTCAAACTTGTCTAAAAGTCTAAAAGTATTTGGTTTTAAATATATTTAAGTATCAAAAGTAAATGTAATTGCTCAAATATACTTGAGTATCAAAAATAAAAGTGAAAGTATAAATCATTTCAAATTCCTTTTATGAAGCAAACCAAACAGCACCATTTTCTTGTTTTTTAAACGTACCTATTGCCAGGGGCACACTCCAACACTTAGACATAATTTACAAATGAAGCATTTGTGTTTAGTGAGTCCGCCAGATCATAGGCAGTAGGGAGGACCAGGGATGATCTCTTGATAAGTGTGTGAGTTGGACAATTTTCCTGTCCTGCTAAGCCTTCAAAATGTAACGAGTACTTTTTGGTGTCAGGTAAAATGTATGGAGTAAAAAGTACATTATTTTCTTTAGGAGGGTAGTGAAGTAAAAGTAAAAGTTGGCAAAAAATATAAATAGTAAAGCCAGGGGCACACTCCAACACTCAGACATAATTTAAAAACGAAGCATTTGTGTTTAAGAAGTCTGCCAGATCAGAGGCAGTAGGGATGACCAGGGATGACCAGGGATATTCTCTTGATAAGTGTGTGAATTTGACAATTTTCCTGTCAAAATGTAACAAGTACTTTTGGGTGTTAAGGGAAAATGTATGGAGTAAAAACTACATTATTTTCATTAGGAATGTAGTGAAGTAAAAGTAAAAGTTGGTAAAAATATAAATAGTACAGTAAAGATACCCCAAAAAACTACTTAAGTAGTACTTTAAAGTATTTTTACTTAAGTAATAATAAGTCATTTAGCAGACGCTCTTATCCAGAGCAATTATGGTTAAGTGCCTTGCTCAAGGGCACATCGACAGATTTGTCACCTAGTCAGCTCAGGGATTAGAACCTGCGACCTTTCGGTTACTAGCACAACACTCTTAACCACTGAGCTACCTGCCGCCCCACTAGGCCCAGATTCACAAAACTTTCTTAAGAAAAAATGTATTCTTAACTGTCATTTGTTCCTTGACTGTAGACTTAAGCAAAGTTGCTATTCCTCAAAAAGGTTATTGGAAATTTTCTTGCACTATTTCTTATGTTTTTCCTTAAGCAAAAAGTTAAGAAGAAATTAGATTTTTGAAAAGAAAGTTATTGGAAATGTTCTTCATTCCAAGATAGCGAAACCCTTGTCTTAAACTCAGGGCAGTGAGAGAGAAAGCTCATGAAGCAATTGAACATGTTTAATTCACTCACAAACTTTATCTGAAAGTTTCAGTATTGTTTATTTTAAACCCAAGAACATGTTTTAGAACAGTAATCTCAGTATGCAATATGCTAACATGATTTCCATTGCTAGCTAGATAGCTAGCTAAATTGGTTGCCTAGCAACAAACATCTTAAGAAGATTCTAAGAAGATATTTGAGAAGTTCATAAGAAAATCATGAAATCTGAAAATATTGTTGAGGAATTGCACTTACAAACTATCTTATAAACTTATTTTTTCTTTTCTTAAGAAGCTTCTTAAGTTTTTGTGTAAGAAGTGTTTTGTGAATCCGGACCCAGGAGATGATTAATATGAGATTGAAAAGTGGCGGAATTGCCCTTTAAATCACAAGGCCCATTGCAGTCCGTTCCGTCTGTTATGATCAGAGTACCGCATTTTAGAAGGATCCGATACACTTCACCGTATTTATTAAATGCACATATTCTTCCGCAGGGTCAGGGAGTATTTTCAAGAAATTGTTTTATAAGCCTATGAATATCGCATTTAACCTCATTTGCGGTTTAGATTTCTAATACAACTGAAAATAGTGAAATAATATTAGAAACCATTACATCTCTTCGATTTATGCAGCGATATTTTCGACCTATATTTTTGGGAGTCCAGCTGTCGGGGTTTATTATTCGGTGTCACTTAAACATGGCCACCGTAAAGAGTACGATACAACTTTAATTTTTTGACCAGATAGAACTCGCCATTTAGCCACCGTTTTTTTAATTTTTATATAGTTAGTGTAAAAAAAATCTGTTTTTATGTTTTGCTGAACACTCATGTTAGTCTTTCCGGATAGTCCGCTCCGCCAGCTAGGGCATCTCGCTCTCTGTCGCGGCTAAAGAAAATAGAACCAGTTGGCAAGCAAAGCGAACGGTCTTGAGCTAGCAAGCTAGCTCGAGCAACTAGCCATTGCATCGTTTGTTTTTGTCGTAAGCATTGGCTTTCTTGTGAAGATTTTGTGACGTTTTCTCTTGAAGACTGCTTGGAATTTGTGCCTGCTTTGGATTATGGATATTGGCTACACCTTCCCCCTATAATAATAGTTAGCAAAGGATGAAGTGTGATAGTTAGCTAAACATTTTATTTGTGCGACGACAGCTGTCATTTGGAGAAAGGAAAGTGATCCATCATGCGTTTGCAATGAAGCTGATCTCTACTGGATTTACATTTTGCATCCTTTTTTCAAATGGGTGATGTTAACGTTAAACATCGGATTATTGGTGTATGCGTTCATGCTTTTTTTTTAAACAGCGGTTGTATTGCTTTCGTAGCTAACATTGGCGTGGCCACCTAGCTAGTTAGCTACTTGTCGTACAGAACAGAAGACTGAGCTAGCTAACTTATCTAACGTTAACTAGCTGACTGACAGTTGGCGATATCATTCTTCCTCACAAATACACTACAAAGTGATATAACTATATATCTCTTACAATTTTGGACATGAAGAAAATAACCTACTATTCATAGGGTTTAAAGGTAAGTTATCTTAGCTAACTAGCTATTTCATGTACTTGCTAGCTTGCTACATCATTTTCGGCTTTGCAGCGGCCGCTGGAGCCTAATGTGTTTGTCACCGCCTTGTTTGGTCCGAACGTCCAACACAACGTTCGACACAGCGAATCAGCCAAATTAGACCTATTTTCTGCTAGAAAATATATTTAGACACGTGAATGCTTCAGCTGTGGCTAAAATGGAAGGCTAACGTGTGCTTTAAACCACCTCTGCTGTTGATTATGTATACTGTAATGTTATGTAGCTAGCTAACCTGTTAGCTAACAGTGAACTAGAAGTTGACCAGCTAAGTTAGCTACACTCGTTTTGATCTCAGTATGTATTTATTTTGGAGGTCGTCCCATACCAAACAAAATGCTAACTAAACTAGATAGCTATCTACCTAGTTAGCTAACTTCTGTATTTGGGAAATGTAGTAAATTAGCTCTAGCTAATTGATTTGCTACCCAAAACATTTGATGCACATGCTAGCTAGGTAGCTAGCTAACGTTGGCTACCTACCGGGTAGGTAGGCAGCTGTGGAATCATGCGTGACTTCTAAAGTGACTTGACTTTGAAGTTTAACGTTAGCTAATTGTTAAAACTGTCAGGCAGCATGTCAGCAAAGCACTATGTAGATGTTGACTAACGTTAACTCACATATTCAATGGCTCAGCTAAATTGGCTAACGGTAGCTACCTACCGTTACTAGCTAACTAGTCATTTAGGTACGTTGGCTAGCTATATAGTGAGTTGCATCCTATTTGTCATTTATCAAATACCTTGATCATCATCTTATATCTCTGTATCCCACCAAGTGGGATATCCCTAGTCTATTAGTAGGTACATCATATTGTTCCTCATTTGCAAATTCATACAATAGCCAAACAAAGACTACAAAGAACCTAGGATGGCTGGCTAGCTAGCTAGTTAGCTTGTTTTGGCTGACTTGAGCATGCAGTTGCTTTGTGCTCTACGCTAGTTTAACAAAGGTAGCTAGCTAGCCCAGTGTGTCTGGGGGGTACCAACTCTGCCCACTGCCTTAAGAAGTCAATGTTCTTCCATACTAATGTAGTTATCAGTGTAGAAACTAATATGAAACATTAAGATTCACTTTAAAGTGTAAATATATATCAGTTTACTGTAATTGGTCACTACACTTTTTATTTTATTCCAGTTTTTATCCAGTCATTGATCTACTTCACTCACCAGCTTTTGGCCACCCACTTGTGCCTCCTGCTTATGGTCATAGGCTGAGTAGGGCTATACTGAATCTTTGTCTTTCCAGAATCCATACTTTATCTATTTGTTATGTTGGTAACGTTTACTTGTTCAAGCTTGCTGTCAAGCCTATTGCTCAATATGCAGGCAGGGGCACAGAATGTATCAGTACTTGATTGTGTATGAGAAAGACCACATTAAGGGCTGCTGTGATTACCTTTTGGGAGAATGGAATATAGAGGTTAGGCAATTGGCTTACCAAAGACCACATATTGTGCAGCAACCTACACGATTTGGGACAACCACAAACTCAATTTATTGATATTGTGACGTTTATGCTTTTTTCCCCCCTCCCATTGACTACATCTAGTCCTAGCTGAACTTCTTACACAAAGACTGCATTGGACACCACAAGAGGTCAAATATAGGCTCAGTCACAGAATAACGTCAAGCTGTATTTAGGAAAAGACTCAGCTCTCACACAGGTAGCTAGTTGATCACAGTCTCAAATTCTGTGCGAGGTCCCCCTGATGACACAGCAGGATACGGTGGAGGGATGGATCCTGGTCATGCAGCTAATGTCAAAGTGACATCAAAAGTTGCATGTTCGAGTCGCGTCTGATAATTTTGGCCTTTTAGCTACGCTTACCCTTTTCCTAACGTTAACCTAATTTTCCTTACCTGTAATGTTAATTATCTTATCCTGCTGCGTAAGTTCTCCTAACCTGCTACGATAAGGCACTTCTGGCATTAGCTGCATCCCGTCTAGTCAAAACCATGGATCCGGTGTAGTAGGCTAGTTCCAGGAAGAGACATTGTTCCATTGGCAGTGTCCCTCAACTGTCTGAGAGGACTGGGTGTCAGACAAGCCCTTCAAAAGATAGGGATGACATCATCTTCAACAGACATAGTCAAGCTGAGCTGAAAAGTCAATACACTCATGGCTTTTTGTTCCCAGTGTTTGTCACAATAAAACAAATAGGCCTACTGGTTTACAGTGTTTCCTCTCATACTGTTACAATATGATACCGAACAGAGAACCACAGTGGAGCAAACTAACTAATCCATGGTGGAACAAACAAATAGAGCAGGCTTATTTCAGTGGTAAGTAGAGGCAACTTCGGAGGCTGATAGGAGAGGAAGGCAAGAACACAAGCAAGGCATCGAAGGACGAACGACCATCCAGACAGAGACATGCGATCACAGTGTGGTGGTAGCTAGCTCAGGAAAAGAGAGTAGGTATGTGAACTCTTACATTGACAACACTAACAAATGAACATTGCTTCAGCTGATAAGTGTCCTTGAAGGACACCTAGAAAGGTCAGAGATTCATTTTAGGCATTTCCTCAAGAGTAGCATATCTGGAAAAAGATATGCCACCCCTGTTTTGGTAAAAAGCTGAGGGATGGGCCTGGAGAAATGTAAGCACTCTCAAATTCATAGAGCGCTATGGATGCAAGAACTAACCATCTGTGACAAAAATGATAGTTTTAACAATGTTTTGAAACTATAGTGTTTGTTTACATTTATACTGAACAAAAATATAAATGCAACATGCAAAAATTTGAAAGATTTTACTGAGTTATAGTTCATATAAGGAAATCAGTAAATTGAAATAAATTAGGCCCCAATCTATGGATTTCACATGACTGGGAATACAGATATGCACATACATTTTTTTTTTAAAGGTATAGGTGTGTGGATCAGAAAACCACTCAGTATCTGGTATTACCAGAATTTGCCTCACCTCCTTTGTATAAAGTTGATCAGGCTGTTGATTGTGGCCTGTGGAATGTTGTCCCACTCCTCTTCAGTGGCTGTGCGAAGTTGCTGAATGTTGGCTGAAGCTGGAACCCGAGCATCCCAAACATGCTCAATGGGTGACATGTCTGAGTATGCAGGCCATGGAAGAAGATTTTCAGCTTCCAGGAATTGTGTACAGATCCTTGCGTCATGGGGCCATGCATTAACATGCTGAAACATGAGGTGGTGGCGGCGGATGAATGGCACGACAATGGGCCTCAGGATCTCGTCACTGTATCTCTGTGCATTTAAATTGCCATCAATAAAATGCAATTGTGTTCGTTGTCCGTAGTTTATGCCTGCCCATATTGTAATCCCACCACCACCATGGGGCACTCTGTTCACAATGTTGACATCGTCAAACCGCTCGCACACATGACGCCATACACGTGGTCTGCGGTTGTGAATCCAGTTGGACGTACTGCCAAATTCTCTAAAACGACATTGGAGGCGGCTTACGGTACAGAAATTCTCTGGCAACAGCTCTGGTGGACATTCCTGCAGTCAGCATGCCAATTGCGCGCTACCTAAAAAATTTAGACATCTGTGGCATTGTGTTGTGTGACAAAACGGCACATTTTAGTGGACATTTATTGTCCCCAACACAAGGTGCACCTATGTAATGATAATGCTGTTTAATCAGCTTCTTGATATGCTTCACCTGTCAGGTGGATGGATTATCTTGGCAAAAGATGAATGCTCACTAACAGGGATGTAAACAAATTTGTGCACAACATTTGAGAAATATGCTTTTTGTGCGTATGGAACGTTTCTGAGATTTTATTTCATCTCATGAAACATGGGACCAACACTACATGTTGCGTTTTATGTTTTTGTTCAGTGTACTTTGTTTACAAACTTTGGAGTAAAATAAGCTTATATTTTGGGTTCTGATGGCGTACGACAGTTCATGAGGCATTTAAGTTATATTCTTCAAGAATCAATGGGTACATTTAATTTATAAGTCCAGAAATTGATGCAGCATCTGCAGATAGCTCATTTTTAAGAATCAATTGTGTAGAATAGATTAAACATTTGATCGAGGCAATGTGATAAATTGTCCTGGAGAGTGGCACATCTTATTCATTCACTGATTCCAAAGTACGTCAAGTAACAAACTAATTTTTCTAAACAGGCATGATTGTGCACTGATGCTTCTCTCTCTCCCCCCCTTCGAGAAGAATGTCATCAGAGGATAAGACTGTGGAGCCCTCTGACCAGGGACCCTCGCTGCCCTCCAGCAGTGCAGGGGCCACGTCCACAGGAAGCCCTGCCCAGACAGACAAGCGCCCCAGGGGCAGGCCTCGCAAGGATGCCACCACCACCACCGCCATTGCACCCCAGGCGCCACCCACATCCAAGACCAGGAAGAAGTATGTTGTTTACTCTCCATTTCTTCACAATTGCTATTGGTAATTTACAGTGGACATAGACTGTAAGTCATTCTTCTGTGAACTTAGTCTGCATTTTGTTTGTGGTGTTAGAACTGGAAGCTATTCAAGCGGCTATAGAGCCCCACAGTGGAGGTGTCATAATACCCATAAAACCTATCGGTCAAACGGAAATGGTTCCAATCGTTTTAGAAATACTTAAAATAAGGGCTGAGTTTTGTGTAGGCTTACCCTGGTGTGACGTTTTGATAACCATGTAAATGTCTCTCGGACAAGGTGACTTTTATCAATATATTTATCTCTATTTACTCTCAGATTTGAAAATGCTAATTAGTATCAAATTAGACATCATGCAAAACTACAAATCCTTGCAAGCTCCTGCACGTCATCTCTAGCTGACACCTTTGCTAACAGATATTGTGTCAATTTAAGCCTACACAAAACACAGCCCTTATTTTAAGTGTTTCTAAAATCCCCTATGGGAAAAATGAATGGTGGAAAAACGATTGGGACCATTTCCCTGTTTAACCGCTAGGTTTCATGGGTATTATGACTCATACTGTGGTACTCAGTTCCCCTGCCCCAAAATGTGTTTAAACATTACACAGATACTATCCAAACCTGTTCATCAGGCAAAGATCTCCTTTAGCAGACTAATAAATACAGGTAACTCCTGCACAAACCCTTTCCGGGGTTTTATTGTATGCAGCAGTACCAACCTGCCTCCTTTGTTATATCCATGGCAACACATAATGCAGCTCAGAGAGCCGAACTGTGTAATATGATGCCTACAATTTACCTAACTCTGACTAATTTGATCTGGGGTCACCGTATTAGGATATTGAAGAAATGGAGTGTGAGCAATCTATTATCAATCAATAATCATCCAAATGATATTTTTATGCCATGGCTGTAAGGACAGTTGAGACAATTCCAGGTCTAGGTCACATTAGCTGATAGGTTGGTTGGTGGGAGTGGCAAAGCTTGGGGGGTAGGCCTACATGTCATTTGCCCCATTATTTACAGCATGCAAGTGATCTAAGGAATACATAGCCTATGCCTGCTATATGGTTGTGTTGTATTTCCCAGCATGAGCTGATGACCTCACTTGGTTTTTCACAAGGTCTCCCTGGTTCCAGAATCAAGGACTGGACGGCTGGTCAGGCTATCAGTGTGTTATTATGGTCAGTTGGGTTTGTATGAGAGACAGTGCATCAGTTTTTTCTAGGACATTCTTGGTGGTCATAATGCTAAAAACCCATGGGACAGTGGAGGGAAGTATGCATTATTACCGATACTTGCATCTCAGGCAGCACCCTTCAACGAGGGGGAGGGGAAGCTTGCGGGATATATCCCAGATGACTCAATACCGGTATGTTGTTTTTGCAAGAATCAAATCAAATTGTATTTGCCACATGCGCCGAATACAACAGGTGTAGACATTACAGTGAAATGCTTACTTACAAGCCATTAACCAACAAGGGAGTTTTTTTAAAGAAAAAGTACAATGTAAAAAAGTGTTAAGTAAAAAAATAAAAGCAAATAACTAACGAGCAGCAGTAAAATATAATAACTGTAGGGAGGCTAAACAGTGGGGGAAAAAAGTATTTAGTCAGCCACCAATTGTGCAAGTTCTCCCACTTAAAAAGATGAGAGAGGCCTGTAATTTTCATCATAGGTACACGTCAACTATGACAGACAAATTGAGAAAACAAAATCCAGAAAATCACATTGTAGGATTTTTAATGAATTTATTTGCAAATTATGGTGGAAAATAAGTATTTGGTCACCTACAAACAAGAAAGATTTCTGGCTCTCACAGACCTGTAACTTCTTATTTAAGAGGCTCCTCTGTCCTCCACTCGTTACCTGTATTAATGGCACTTGTTTGAACTTGTTATCACTATAAAAGACACATGTCCACAACCGTGGACTCCAAACTCCACTATGTCCACAACAGTCACACTCCAAACTCCACTATGGCCAAGACCAAAGAGCTGTCAAAGGACACCAGAAACAAAATTGTAGACCTGCACCAGGCTGGGAAGACTGAATCTGCAATAGGTAAGCAGCTTGGTTTGAAGAAATCAACTGTGGGAGCAATTATTAGGAAATGGAAGACATACAAGACCACTGATAATCTCCCTCGATCTGGGGCTCCACACAAGATCTCACCCCGTGGGGTCAAAATGATCACAAGAACGGTGAGCAAAAATCCCAGAACCACACGGGGGGACCTAGTGAATGACCTGCAGAGAGCTGGGACCAAAGTAACAAAGCCTACCATCAGTAACACACTACGCCACCAGGGACTCGAATCCTGCAGTGCCAGACGTGTCCCCCTGCTTAAGCCAGTACATGTCCAGGCCCGTCTGAAGTTTGCTAGAGTGCATTTGGATGATCCAGAAGAGGATTGGGAGAATGTCATATGGTCAGATGAAACCAAAATATAACTTTTTGGTAAAAACTCAACTCGTCGTGTTTGGAGGACAAAGAATGCTGAGTTGCATCCAAAGAACACCATACCTACTGTGAAGCATGGGGGTGGAAACATCATGCTTTGGGGCTGTTTTTCTGCAAAGGGACCAGGACGACTGATCCGTGTAAAGGAAAGAATGAATGGGGCCATGTATCGTGAGATTTTGAGTGAAAACCTCCTTCCATCAGCAAGGGCATTGAGGATGAAACGTGGCTGGGTCTTTCAGCATGACAATGATCCCAAACACACCGCCCGGGTAACGAAGGAGTGGCTTCGTAAGAAGCATTTTTAAGGTCCTGGAGTGGCCTAGCCAGTCTCCAGATCTCAACCCCATAGAAAATCTTTGGAGGGAGTTGAAAGTCTGTGTTGCCCAGCGACAGCCCCAAAACATCACTGCTCTAGAGGAGATCTGCATGGAGGAATGGGCCAAAATACCAGCAACAGTGTGTGAAAACCTTGTGAAGACTTACAGAAAATGTTTGACCTGTGTCATTGCCAACAAAGGGTATATAACAAAGTATTGAGAAACTTTTGTTATTGACCAAATACTTATTTTCCACCATAATTTGCAAATAAATTCATAAAAAATCCTACAATGTGATTTTCTGGATTTTTTTCTTCTCATTTTGTCTGTCATAGTTGACGTGTACCTATGATGAAAATTACAGGCCTCTCTCATCTTTTTAAGTGGGAGAACTTGCACAATTGGTGGCTGACTAAATACTTTTTTCCCCCACTGTATACAGGGGGTACCGGTACAGAGTCAATGTGCGGGGGCACCGGCTAGTCAAGGTAATTGAGGTAATATGTACATGTGGGTAGAGTTAAAGTGATTATGCATAAATAATTAACAGAGTAGCAGCAGCGTAAAAGAGGGGGATGGGGTGGGGTGGGTGGGGCAGTGCAAATAGTCCGGGTAGCCATGATTAGCTGAGTAACATTTGAAGTGTTCACAGGAGAATGAACAAATGTAGTCAGGAGCTAGTGATACTGTATTGTCTTTGCAGCATGTATCAACTGGACACTATTTTGATGCAAATAGGATAGAATAGGCTTCCCTTAGAAGTTAGAAATTGTTTGATTGATTGGATACTGGGTTGGATCACCCAGTCATCCACCACTCCAGTCCAGAACAAGGAAATCTGTTCCAGGTTTTCTTGTTGGCTCCTTGAGAGCTGGAACTACTTACCACAGCATTATTTTCACCCTCCTTCTCTTTTTTTCTCTCTCCTGGTGGTGGGATCATGGGGAGAAGTTGGGGAGTTGGATGTTCCAGACCTTTAGGTTTTTTTGTAATTTAAAGAAAAGGCAAAAAGAAAAGACCACTTCGAAGGCTACATGAGAGCACAAGGACACTGCACTATAGGCACAGCACGCTAGGAATGGTCACAGACAGGGTTATGACGGTATACAGTTGCGTCTGTACTAGACCTAAATGTCAGATATTCTTATGTGCCTGCTGCTCGTCAAGTGTATTTATCATAAGTACCTTGGTGAATAATCAGAAAGCCCTGGTAATTGTGGAGAGAGTGATATTCCATGCCAGTGAAGTGAAGGTAGATCAGATGCATCATCAACTTAATACAGGTTGACTTCATGGCTCGTGTGTATGTACTACCGATCTTCTGAATATGGCTGATATCAGACATTCATTTACGTCAGCTGGACTCCTCAAACAGATGTATCTATCTGCTGTAGACGTTGGGCACCAGAGAAGCCCTCCTCACAGACAGTGACAGAGGGAGAGAGGAACAGCGATGCATAAAAAAAAAATGGTGTCTCTCTACTCTACACCCCCGTGCCGTCATCACTGGGATGCTCCTGCCCCTGGGCTCTGAGGTCGTGGGTTACAACATCATGGCGATCTCATCACTGTTTGTTAGACCTGGGCTTATATTGGGCCTTATGGACTCCTGCTTAAATATGTGTTGCCATGACTAGGCCTCATTTCAGAAATAAAGATCAGGGCTATCTAGTGTCTACTTCACTAATCATTTATTGATTTGGTACTTTCAGTTAGAATGGTTTTTTTTTCTCCACTGTTTCCTGCCCAATGCAGAGGCTTGAACTGTGCCATTTAGGCTTCCATCTTGTTGCTTCTTATCTGGAGTGGGAAGTCATTTGGAGGGAGGAGTTGACTTGGCAAACTGGCTGTTTGTGATTTCTTTCTCCATTGGCATCGAAAATTACCCCCCTCCCCCTGCATCCTCCCCACTACCCCCGCGAAATGCTGTTTGCTCTTCCCATTTAGTGGGTTCACTGTGCGTGGTGCTGTTTAATTTGTGTACATGACAATTATCACCTCAACGTGGTGGCCCTCAGACTGGGTTAAGACAGAGAACTCCTACTGGAGGATCCTGACACTGACAGATCTCTCTCTGTGTGTGTGTGTGCGTGGTTTATGCACTCTCCATTGATGTTTGTTTACTTTGCTCTGCAGACTATTAGTCTCAATTAAAAGAGGAAAAGGTAACATCACCTTGTTTGTAAGTCTTGAGTTGTGACTGTAGCAACTGTCTGTGTGTCTTTAACTCTGCCCTAGTGTCACTGACAGCTAGGCTGCCATAATAATCATCTTCAAAGGTGAAGAGTGGAGTAGGCTAGTGATGGTGTGTGAGACGTGTAGTAAAGGGCGCTGTGTGGGTCTGAGTTGGGCCAAATTCCATCTACAGTGAGAAAATCACAAATCAATGCATAAAGTCATGAATTTTCTTCTGTCCGCTTTCCACTGGTATTTGGACAATTGTAATTGACCACCAGCTTGTTTCGGAGGTGGTAGCCTGATTAGGTGGATATATTATCCAAATACATGTTTTGCGTGCTAGTCTAGGTCTGTTGGCCCATAGACAATTCACAAAAATATTGGGATGGACAATAACAATAAAACTGACTGGTTCAAAGTTCAATGTCCTCCTTCTGATTGTACTAAGTAGCTGAAGCAATATGGCCTTTCTGTTCATTTCCAGCCTGTGTTTCTGTCTGAAGCACAACCTCTGGCCATATTACACCTCTCATCATCCAGATTGATCAAAGGATGTTTGTGTTTAGTCATGTTATAAATCACTGGCTTGTTTTGACGTGATGTATTCTCTCATTGGGTTAAAATGTGGCTTGCATATGTTCAGCAGTTACAATTATTATGGCCTAATAGAAATGTGTCATACCATTTGGGACTGAGAATAATGGGCTTGGCTTTGGTTCTCATGCTTCTCTGGTTTTATCTATGATTGGAGAATTTAGTTGGAAAGAAGATATCCCAGACCCAGGCATTCACAATAACACATTTACGTCACAGTTTTTGTTTGGATGATCTCGCTAGCTACTATCAGTCTATATTTAAGCAATAAGGCCTGAGTATATTGGCCATATATCACAAACCCTCGAGGTGCCTTATTGCTATTGTAAACTGGTTACCAACATAATTAGAGCAGAAAAAATAAATGTTTTGTCATACCCGTGTTATATACGTTCTGATTAACAACCTCTCCCACAACGTGATCAAGACAAAGGAGATGATTGTGGACTACAGGGGGAAGAAAAGAGGACTGAGCAAACCCCCATTCTCATCGACAGGGCTGTAGTGGAACAGGTTGAGAGCTTCAAGTTCCTTGAGGTCCACATCACCAACAAACTATCATGGTCCAAACACACCAAGACAGTCGTGAAGAGGGCACGACAAAGCCTATTCCCCCTCTGGAGACTGAAAAGATTTGGCATGGGTCCTCAGATCCTCAAAGTTCTACAGCTGCACCATCGAGAGCATCCTGACTGGTTGCATCACCGCCTGGTATGGCAACTGCTCGGCCTCCGATCGCAAGGCACTACAGAGGGTAGTGCGTACGGCCCAGTACATCACTGGGGCCAAGCTTCCTGCCATCCAGGACCTCTATACCAGGCTGTGTCAGAGGAAGGCCCTAAAAATTGTCAAAGACTCCAGTCACCCTAGTCATAGACTGTTCTCTCTGCTACCGCATGGCAAGCGGTACCAGAGCACCAAGTCTAGGTCCAAAATGCTTCTTAACAGCTTCTACCCCCAAGCCATGAGACTCCTGAACAGCTAATCATGGCTACCCTGACTATTTGCATCCTGCAGCACCCGCAAGGTCCCCCTGCCTAAGAAATCACATATACAGGCCCGTCTGAAGTTTGCCAATGAACATCTGAATGATTCAGAGGAGAACTGGGTGAAAGTGTTGTGGTCAGATGAGACCAAAAATGGAGCTCTTTGGCATCAACTCAACTCGCCGTGTTTGGAGGAGGAGGAATGCTGCCTATAACCCCAAGAACACCATCCCCACCGTCAAATATGGAGGTGAAAACATTATGCTTTGGGGTGTTTTTCTGCTAAGGGGACAGGACAACTTCACCGCATCAAAGGGACGATGGACGGGGCCATGTACCGTCAAATCTTGGGTGAGAACCTCCTTCCCTCAGCCATGGCATTGAAAATGGGTCGTGGATGGGTATTCCAGCATGACAATGACCCAAAACACACGGCCAAGGCAACAAAGGAGTGGCTCAAGAAGAAGCACATTAAGGTCCTGGAGTGGCCTAGCCAGTCTCCAGACCTTAATCCCATAGAAAATCTGTGGAGGGAGCTGAAGGTTCGAGTTGCCAAACGTCAGCCTCGAAACCTTAATGACTTGGAGAAGATCTGCAAAGAGGAGTGGAACAAAATCCCTCCTGAGATGTGTGCAAACCTGGTGGCCAACTACAAGAAACGTCTGACCTCTGTGATTGCCAACAAGGGTTTTGCCACCAAGTACTAAGTCATGTTTTGCAGAGGGGTCAAATACTTATTTTCCTCATTTAAAATGCAAATCAATTTATAACATTTTTGACATGCGTTTTTATGGATTATTTTGTTGGTATTCTGTCTCACTGTTCAAATAAACCTACCATTTGAAATTATAGACTGATCATGTCTTTGTCAGTGGGCAAATGTACAAAATCAGCAGGGGATCAAATACTTTTCTCCCTCACTGTAGTGGCTTGTGAAAGTATTCACCCCCCTTGGCGTTTTTCCTATTTTGTTGTTTTACAACCTGGAATTAAAATTGATTTTTTGGGATTTTGTATCATTTGATTTACACAACATGCCTACCACTTTGAAGATGCAAAATATTTGTTATTGTGAAACATACAAAAAAGCAGAACTTGAGCGTGCATAACTATTCACCCCCCCTAAGTCAATACTTTATAGAGCCACCTTTAGCAGCAATTACAGCTGCAAGTCTCTTTGGGTATGTCTCTATAAGCTTGGCACATCTAGCCACTGGGATTTTGCCCATTCTTCAAGGCTAAACTGCTGCAGCTCCTTCAAATTGGATGGGTTCCGCTGGTGTACAGCAATCTTTAAGTCATACCACAGATTCTCAATTGGATTGAGGTCTGGGCTTTGACTAGGCCATTCCAAGACATTTAAATGTTTCCCCTTAAACCACTCGAGTGTTGCTTTAGCAGTATGCTTAGGGTCATTGTTCTGGTGGAAGGTGTACCTCCGTCACAGTCTGAAATCTCTGGAAGACTGAAACAGGTTTCCCTCAAGAATTTCCCTGTATTTATCGCCATCCATCATTCCTTCAATTCTGACCTGTTTTCCAGTCCCTGCCAATGGGGGAAAAACATCCCCACAGCATGATGCTGCCACCACCATGCTTCACTGTGGTGATGGTGTTCTCGGGGTGATGAGAGGTGTTGGGTTTGCACCAGACATAGCGTTTTCCTTGATGGCCAAAAAGGTCAATTTTAGTCTCATCTGACCAGAGTACCTTCTTCCATATGCCTTTTGTTTGCTTATTTTTTTCTTTAAGCAATGGCTTTTTTCTGGCCACTCTTCCGTAAAGCCCAGCTCTGTGGAGTGTACGGCTTAAAGTGGTCCTATGGACAGATACTCCAATATCCGCTGTGGAGCTTTGCAGCTCCTTCAGGGTTATCTTTGGTCTCTTTGTTGCATCTCTGATTAATGCCCTCCTTGCCTGGTCTGTGAGTTTTGGTGGGCGGCCCTCTCTTGGCAGGTTTGTTGTGGTGCCATATTCTTTCAATTTTTTAATAATGGATTTAATGGTGCTCCATGGGATGTTCAAAGTTTCTGATATTTTTTTATAACCTAACCCTAATCTGTACTTCTCCACAACTTTGTCCCTGACCTGTTTGCAGAGCTCCTTGGTCTTCATGGTGCCGCGTGCTTGGTGGTGCCCTTTGCTTAGTAGTGTTGCAGACTCTGGGGCCTTTCAGAACAGGGGTGTGTGTATATATTGAGATCATGTGACAGATTGCACACAGGTGGACTTTATTTAACTAATTATATGACTTCTGAAGGTAATTGGTTGCACCAGATCTTATTTAGGATCTTCATAGCAAAGGGGGTGAATACATATGCACACAGCACTTTTCCGGAATTTTTTTCATTCCACTTCACCAATTTGGACTATTTTGTGTATGTCCAATACATGAAATCCAAAAAAAAACCCATTTAAATTACAGGTTGTAATGTAAAAAAATTGGAAAAACGCCAAGGGGGATGAATACTTTTGCAAGGCACTGTAAGTAAATGTGATATTTCAGTTTTTAAAAATATATAAATTAGCAAACATTTCTAAAAAACTTTTTTTGCTTAGTCATTATGGGCTATTGTGTGTTGATTGAGGAAAACAGTTATTTTAATCTATTTTAGAATAAGGCTGTAACAAAATGTGGAACAAGTCTATGGATCTGAATACTTTCCAAATGCACTGTAATTTCTTCCATTTTAGACACATTTCCACATCTGCTTGCATGCGCCTTCCCTATATCAAGGGATTTTCAAATCAATTAGTATTTGCAACATGCCCCAAATACAACATGTGTAGACCTTACAGTGAAATGCTTACTTACAAGCCCTTAACCAACAATGCAGTTTTAAGAAAAAAGTGTTACTTAAAAAAAATCATAATTAAAGAGCAGTAGCATACTAACAAAGGAAATGGGTCTAACAGATAGGTAGCAATAAAAACTGTAACAGAGGCTCAGAATAAATGAGAGGAAAAACAAAGAAATTGATAAACTTAAGAATGATCAAGTGTAATATATTATCAAAATAAAGCAAACTGGATGGAATATGGGGAGAAATGTACCAAATTATTTTTGAATCTTCAACATAGAAATGCTACCAAAAATAATTTACTGAAACTGTTTACAAATGACGGATTCACCCATGATTCACCAAATGATATTTTGAAGGAGGAAGCAAAGTACTTTAAGCATATGTTTTCGTTTGTCGCCTCCATCTCCTCTAACTGAAGCTAATTGTCTTTTTTTTTTCTTTTTTTTCTATTGATAATGTAAAATTAACAGCCATACAGAAAGACTGATGTGAAGGTGAAATTACAGAGGAGGAACTTCTGGATGCAATTAAAGACTAAGTCTGGGTAAACTCCAGGGTTGGATGGCATACCAGTTGAGGTACACAAACCTTTTTTTTTTTTTTTATTAGCATGTTTTAACCACTCCTATGTAAATGGTAGATTATCAGACACTCAAGAAGAAGGTCTGATTTCATTATTACTGAAACAGGATACAAGTGGGAAATAATAAAGATCCAGTCCATTTAAAAATGTTGAGTCCCCTTACACTTCAGTGTTGTGATGCAAAATGTATAGCGCATAGAATTTAAAAAGGTATTGTCGGACATTATTCATTCTAATCAGACAGGTTTTTTACATGGACGATACATTGGAGATAATATAAGGCAAGTACTGGAAACAATAGAACACTATGAAAAATCTGGGAAACCAGGCTTGCTATTCATAGCAGACTTTGAAAAGGCATTTGATAAAGTACGACTGGAGTTTATATATAAATGCCTGGAGCATTTCAATTTTGGAGAATCTCTTATAAAATGGGTTAAAATCATGTATAGTAACCCTAGTTGTAAATAATGGCTATTTCTCAGAAAGTTTTAAACTGTCGAGGAGTAAAACAAGGTTGTACACTATCGGCATATCTATTTATTATGGCCATCGAAATGTTAGCTAATAATATCAAGGCATTAGAAATCCAGTGCTTAAAAACAAAGGTGTCATTGTACGCTGATGATTCATGTTTTCTTTTAAATCCACAACTTGAATCCCTCCACAGCCTCATAGAGGATCTAGATACATTTTCTAACCTCTCTGGATTACAACCAAATTATGGTAAATGGACTATTACGTATTGGATCACCATTTTTTTTTTTTTTTTTACATTACCATATAGTTTACCAATAAAACGGTCTGATGGTGATGTGGATATACTCAGAATACATGTGAATAGAAAGATAGCAAAAATAGATAAGATCTTGCTACCGTGGAAAGGTAAATACCTGTCTATTTGTGGATAAATCACCCTGATTAACTCTTTAGTATTATCCCAGTTGACCTATTTGCTTATGGTCTTGCCTATGCCTAGCGAACAGTTTTTTTTTTATTATAAGAGAAAATACTCAATTTTATTTGGAACGGTAAGCCAGACACAATTGAACGGGCCTATTTATATAATGAATATGAATTCGGAGGACAGAAATGATTAAATATTGAATCCGAGCTGGTTCTCTAGCAAATTAGTAAGATTGTCTCACCCCATGTTCAAGAATGGCCTTTTTCCCTTTATTGGATAAAAAAAAAAAAGGTATCTTTGTAAATGATATCATAGGTAGGACTGGTGGAGTTATGTCGCACATGCAGCTAACAAAAACATATGGAAATGTCTGCTCTACCCAAAATTACAACCAAATAATTGCAGCATTACTGCAAAAATGGAAGAGGGAAGTGAAAGGGGGAAAAAGTAAGGAACTTGTCTGTCGGCCCTGCATTAAATAACATAATTGGTTAAAGAAATTTGTGATAAATAAAAAAAGTATACCAGTTTCAGTTAAGGACCAAAGGATTTACAGCCATCCCATATAGATTGCAAAATAGTTGGGAAGAGATTTTTGACCTACCGATTCCATGGCATAGTGTTTATGAACTGATATGCAAAACGACGCCGGATTCAAAACTTAGAATTTTTCAATTTAAGTTATTATACAACATTCTTGCTACCAATAGAATGTTATTTATATGGGGGATACAATCTTCCCAGCTTTGCAGATTTTGCTGCGACGAGACAGAATCATTAGATCATTTGTTTTGGTACTGTCCATTTGTAGCTTGTTTTTTGGTCACAGGTCCAGGAATGGCTGAAGGATTGCAATATTTACCTGGAGCTAACTCTGCAGATAGCACTACTGGGTGATCTGAAAAGTCATAGTGTGGTCCTCTGTAGCTCAGCAGGTAGAGCACGGCGCTTGTAACGCCAAGGTAGTGGGTTCGATCCCCGGGACCACCCATACACAAAAATGTATGCACGCATGACTGTAAGTCGCTTTGGATAAAAGCGTCTGCTAAATGGCATATTATTATTATTATTATTATTATTATTATTATTATTATAGTCAATCGATCAATAATATAATAATACTTTTAGCAAAAATGTTTATTTTCAATTTACAATCTGTAGAAACAATGAGAATAGAAGAGTTCAGAACTTTTGTGAAACATCACAGTACAGTTGAAAAATATATGGCAAATAGAAATCCAATATGGATGGTGTTAAGAGATAGATGGGTGATGGGACTAATAACAACTAACAACAACTAATAACAACAAGATAACTAATGTAAAGTATACTGTGTCCATAATAAGTATATAGGTTATAGGTTGAGAGCTTTTGTGAAAGAGCACAGTTAGAAAGATATAGCATATAGAAGCAAACCGGATGGACATCATGAAAATGATCGGAGAGGTTGAGGGTAGAGGAAGTTCAGGAGTAAAAACAAACAAAATAGAATTATTGACAAATTGACTGTGTCCATAAAATGTATATAGTATGTATAAGCTGGAAGTAGAGGCCTAAGCGTTGTTATTCACTGGTTTACTCCAAGTAGGGAAGGGGTGGTGGGGTTGGAAAGTAATAAAAGGAAAAATATTTTAAAATAGGATAGGTATATAAAAGAAAAAAAAGAAATGAACATCAGTAAAATAAAATAACAGTAGGGAGGCTATATTCAGGGGGTACCAGTACAGAGTCTGTGCGGGGGCACTGGTTAGTCGAGGTAATTGAGGTAATATGTACATGTGGGTAGAGTTAAAGTGACTATGCATAAATAATAAACAGAGTAGCAGCAGCATAAAAGAGGGGGTGGGTGGGGTGGGGGGGGACAATGCAAATAGTCTGGGTTGCCATGATTAGCTGTTCAGGAGTCTCATGGCTTGGGGGTAGAAGCTGTTAAGAAGCCTTTTGGACCTAGACTTTGCGCTCCGGTACCGCTTGCCGTGTGGTAGCAGAGAGAACCGTCTATGACTAGGGTGGCTGGAGTCTTTGACAATTTTTAGGGCCTTCCTCTGACACAGCCTGGTATAGAGGTCCTGGATGGCAGGAAGCTTGGCCGCAGTGATGTACTGGGCTGTACGCACTACCCTCTGTAGTGCCTTGCGGTCAGAGGCAGAGCAGTTGCCATACCAAGCAGTGATGCAACCAATCAGGATGCTCTCGATGGTGCAGCTGTAGAACCTTTTAAGGATCTGAGGACCTATGCCAAATCTTTTCAGTCTCCAGAGGGGGAATATGCTTTTTATAGTGCCCTCTGTCGTGCCCTTACCTTATGCACAATGCTTTTCTGTGCGCTAACTATTACAATACCACAGGTTACTGAGGATAATAGTGGACGATATTGCCACTCCTATTTGCCATATCTTCCGTCTGAGCACTGATGGAGGGATTCTGCGTTCCTGGTGTAACTCGGGCAGTGGTTGTTGCCATCCTGCACCTGTTGTTACGCGTGGTCTGCCACTGCGAGGACGATCAGCTGTCCGTCCTGTCTCCCTGTAGCGCCGTCTTACGCGTCTCACAGTACGGACATTGCAATTTATTGCCCTGGCCACATCTGCAGTCCTCATGCCTCCTTGCAGCATGTCTAAGGCATGTTCACTAATCTGCATGTTCATTAATTGTTTATGGTTCATTGAACAAGCATGGGAAACAGTGTTTAAACCCTTTTTACAATGAAGATCTGTGAAGTTATTTGGAATTTTACCAATTATCTTTGAAAGACAGGGTCCTGAAAAAGGGACGTTTCGTTTTTTGCTGAGTTTATAATTTTATAAACCATGTCGTGGGCTGTTTTAACGACTCGTTTTTGTCTTGATAAATAACCTTGTTTAGTCATGTAACCTGGCTGGCTAGCTAGCTAGCTAGCTAACAACATGGTACCCCTTGGCTATGCACACATTTGGATGGCACAAGAAAAACAGATGGATAGATAGCCTACTCAGAGATGCTTCAAAGGTAGGATGCATATGCCTAATCAATGTAATTCTAAGATTAATCTGGTGTTTGTCAAATTCTGTTTGGTGCCTAACTATTGGGAGCAGTGTGTGAGGGAGAGAGTAAAAGATGTGTGTGTGGGAGGGAGGAAGAGTGTGTAGGCTGTGTGTAATGTTGTCTGAAGAGTACGCTAAAGATGATTTCATATAGGCCTAATGTGTGTTCCCCTTACTGTACAAAGAAAATACATATCATTTTAGTGCAGATCATTATGCATTTCTATTCCTTACTACATTCCAACTGCCCAAGACAGGTAGGCCTTTGGATATGAGCAAATCAGCTATTTTCTGTAGTACAGCTTTTAAATAATACAGTAAAAAGTACAGTGTTTCCTGTAATAAATAAATTACTAGACAGGGAGAATCTAAAATTCTAAAATGTCATGCATCGGGCCCCCATTGATTTTGTTATGAGTCATTCAGATAGCATAACACTGCATAAGCCATGGCAAAATGTGTAGAATGGCAGGAAATTAGCTTTAAAACAGCAATATTTTGTCTCTGCGGCCAAGAGGAGGGCCTCTAAAATTTGACCGCTCCATTGACCACAGCTGTGATATCACGATACTACTGGTGATACTTGGCATGGTATTACATTGGTAGTACAATTTTGGTATTGTGACAACCCCATTCTGAAAATAAGCACATTTTCTTGCACTTTACACAGATTTTTTTGCGGGTTTACGTGCAAACATTTTGTCACCTTTTTGGGCCCTCACCAGTTTGCATCCCTGTCTCTCTCTTTCTTTCTCGCTCTCTCAGGGGGCGTGCAAGAGGGAGAGCGGTTGTGGTGGAGGAGGAGGAGGAGGAGGAGGACAGCAGCATGGACGGGACGGAGGCTGCCACCTCAGAGAGCCCCCCTCATGACACAACAGGTGAGTCAGTCTTCCTCTCCCTCCCCTATGTGAGACCTATGTAGTCTATTTTTGAACTCCAGCTGAGCTTAGAGCTTACACATCCTGGCTGCGCAGAGTATACAGAGTGTCTCATAGGAGCTCTCAGGAGGCAGTGGAGTGGTTCCCCCCCCCCCCCCCCAATCCTGGAGAGTGAGGAGAGGGGGATGGATGAGAGCATGCTAGCAGATATCCAAAGACTTCCAGTCATTGTTCTAAAGCTAGTTAGCATTGGCTCGCAAAACTGCCTTTAACTTTTTTCATACTGGACACACACTCATGAATTTTTATGTCTCTATCTAACGCTCTCCCTCTCCCCTCTCTTTACACTCTCCCTCTCTCCCCTCTATCTGTCTTCCCCCTCTCCGCTCTCTCTCACTCTCCTCTATCCCTGCTCAGAGATTGGCATAGAGAGGTGCAGAGCGGGAGGGAGCCCAAGGCTAATGCCCTCTAAAAGCTTTTTAAAATCCTGTCACTCTCCCCCAGCCCATTTAGATGCTTTTCTATGCGTGTACATCACATGACCTGCCCCCAGTTCCCGTACATCTCAGTGCTGTCATGGATTTGGGCTAAATACAGTGCATTTGGAAAGTTTTCAGAGCCCTTCCCTTTTTCCACATTTTTGTTAAGTTACAGCCTTATTCTGAAATTGATTCAATCTACACACAATACCCCATAATGACAAAGCGAAAACTGGTTTTTAGAAATTAATGCGAATTTATGAAAAATAAAAAACAGAAATACCTTATTTACCTAAGTATTCAGACCCTTTGCTATGAGACTCGAAATTGAGCTCAGGTGCATCCTGTATCCATTGATAATCCTTGAGATGTTTCTACAACTTGATTGGAGTTCATCTGTGGTAAATTCAATTGAGTGAACATGATTTGGAAAGGCACACACCTGTCTATATAAGGTCCCACAGTTGACAGTGCATGTCAGAGCAAAAACCAAGCCATGAGGTCAAAGGAATTTTCTGTAGAGTTCCAAGACAGGATTGTGTCGAGGCACATATCTGGGGAAGGGTACCAAAACAGCATTGAAGATCCCCAAGAACACAGTGGCCTCCATCATTCTTAAATGGAAGAAGTTTGGAACCACCAAGACTCTTCCTTCCATCTCTGCAGCACTCCACCAATCAGGCCTTTATGGTAGAGTGGCCAGACCGAAGCCACTCCTCAGTGAAAGGCACATGACAGCCTGCTTGGAGTTTGCCAAAAGGCACCTAAAGGACTCTCAGACCATGAGAAACAAGATTTTCTGGTCTGATGAAACCACGATTTAAAACTCTTTGGCCTGAATGCCAAGTATCACGTCTGGAGGAAACCTGGCACCATCTCTACGGTGAAGCATGGTGGTGGCAGCATCATGCTGTGGGGATGTTTTTCAGCGGCAGGGACTGGGAGACTAGTCAGGATCAAGGGAAAGATGAACGGAATAAAGTACAGGGAGATCCTTGATGAAAACCTGCTCCAGAGCGCTCAGGACCTCAGACTGGGGCGAAGGTTCACCTTCCAACAGGACAACGACCCTAGGCACACAGCCAAGACAACACAACGTAGGAGTGGCTTCGGGACAAGTCTCTGAATGTCCTTGAGTGGCCCAGCCAGAGCCCGGACTTGAACCCGACCGAACATCTCTGAAGAGACCTGAAAATAGCTGTGCAGCAACGCTCCCCATCCAACCTGACAGAGCTTGAGAGGATTTGCAGAGAAGAATGGGAGAAACTCCCCAAATACAGGTGTGCCATGCTTGTAGCGTCATACCCAAGAAGACACGAGGCTGTAATCGCTGCCAAAGGTGCTTCAATGTGATATTTCAGTTTTTTATTTTTAAAACATTTCTAAACCTGTTTTTTTTTTTGTCATTATGGGGTGTTGTGTGTGTAGATTGATGAGGAAAAACAAACGACTAACATGTAAAAACAAACAATTTAATCAATTTTAGAATAAGGCTATAAATTAACAAAATGTGGAAAAATTCAAGGGGTCTGAATACTTTACGAATGCACTGTAGTTGGAAGGTGCTATATAGTTGGGGAGAGGGATTTTTGTTTTCTCAGCTCTAGACCTTGTAGGTGTTTCAGAGGGTGTGTGTGCATGCATTTGGGAGTGGGTTATGTTATTTTACCTTGCTTTAACAATGGGTATGGATTTTTTTGTTTGTTCCCAATTTTATAGAACACAATCACTCTATTCTGTTATTTATCTCACCGACTGGCCTCTAGAGCTCCAATAGGGGTGTTCTTGCAAGCGGAGTCAGACTCTGCATTAGTCTGCTTTCCCTTCAGGCAGTTGGAGCTAAAGGAACTTCACTCACAATGTGTCTTTACAATAGTCTTGGCCCTTGACTTGTTGTATGCACAACTCTATAAATGAAAAAGTCAACACCGAAGATGTAACGTGACCTTAGTACTAATCCTTCCTGTGTCTGTCTGACTCTCCTTTCATGACATGATGTGTTTGGGTCACTTTACCGTTCCGTTCATGCTTATTTCCATAGCAACTGGTTATTTCCTAGCAATGGGTTATTAATACATTGCTGACCATCAAACCTAAACAATGAGCATACTGTTTGTACCTTGGAGAAGACATTTGACCTTTGGCACTAAATACCTCAATTTAACCCCTAATTGCCAGTGGCATTGACATGTTAGCTAAATGCTCATCAAAATAACAAGCCACCAATAGATGGAATGTAACTAGAAGCGCAGGCCAGCCACAGACATGTCAAAACCCAACCAAAATCCCAAACCACTCAGAGGTTACTTGTCAGACATCCAATTATAGTCCAATGTTCAAAGTGTCTGTGTAAAACGCTATTTGGGAGGCCATGGCCACTATTCAGGTTTATAATAACCCTCTCTTCTGTTTGTCTGAAGTGATGTGAGTAATTGGTGTTTTTGTCAACGTTGTTATTGTCGTATGTGACTGGAAGCCTGCCTGTGGGCTCCCCTTGGGTTTACGGCAATCAGCGCTCCAGCATATGGTCTCCATATTCCCACCATCATCCCCTTCTCTAACAAAGGGTGTTTCTGTTTCTGACCTGGAGCAACTTGCCTGGAACTGAAGACAAATCAACCAGTCCTCTGTCAACCTGTATCGGTCAGAGACTGATCTGACATTTGGTAGATGGATGATCACTTCAGGGCATGGTTGAAATGTAAAATTTCTACCATTGACACAAATATACATTACTGGTAGGAATCTATGGAAACATACTGGTTAGATTCTATGCATAGATATTCATGTTTCTCTGCCTCTAAACCCTATCCTCTTTGTCTTTGCACCGTCAGATACTCCAGCCCAGCAGCAGGTGGACAGTGTGGAGGTGGTTACCACTGAGGGTCCGGGGGAGGCGGAGGAGAAGCCCCACTCTCCCCACGTCCAGAGCCCTCAGACTGGGGATGCAGCCGAGCCCTCTGCCCCTGGCCCTGCTACCACCAGAGGAGCCAAAAGCAGGTCAGTCAGAGAGATAGGCCACCATCAAGTCTGCGTATGTTTGTATGCTGTGTATCTGTATGTTTGTTAATGCGATATGTATAGGTCCGTCTGTCAGTATACAGCATATGGGCTTCTCTGCTTGCATGCCTATTCTCATCAATGCACAAACACACACATGCACGGTGCACCTCACGTGTGTCAAAATATTGAGTCATCAGCCGGGAGCGGGCAGAGGAACGATACACCCCCCCCCCCAGGTGCCACTCTGTTAAAGGTTGTAATCAATCTCCAAGACTGACTGCACTGTCGATGCTGCTGATGGAGGGGCAGTCAGGCCGGACAAGCAGCATCTCTCGAGGGATCTTATTAATCTTATTAACAAGCCCAGCTCCTCTAGAAACCAACCAGATAAATATTTGCTGCCTGCGCTGGTCTGATCTGCCTGGCTTGCTTTACTTTCCCTCACCCACTGACTCCCTGCCACTCGACCCATCTCTCTGGTGGCTCAAGATCCTCTGTTTTGGATCCTTGAATGCGTGGATGTGGCTTGATCGATTTGATTGAGTATAGGTTCATCAAAGGTCCCTACTATGTGTAACTTACAAAAAATGTTTTATTGCGTGTGTACAGTTTGTGCGTATACTTGCTTTGCTTGCTCCTGACCAGGCCATACCAAAGATAATTAATTTACAACCAGCCAGTGACCATTTCCATTTTTGTCATTTAGCAGACGCTCTTATCCAGAGTGACTTACTGTAGTGAGGTCATACATTTTCCTACTTTTACGTACTGCATGCATAGCTGCATGTTCCATATATAATTAACCAACCCTCTCTCTCTCTGTCTCTCTCTGTCTCTCTCTCAGTGAGCAGCTCTGTGCCTTCTGTTACTGTGGCGGCTGCAGTCTGCTGGGTCAGGGGGATCTCAGAGTGTTTGACTCCTCGCCTGGACACGAGCGCAACGCGACAGGAGGAGTAGGCCAGGCCAACGACCACAGGAAGGCCAGTAAAGGCAGCGCCGACAGCGGTGGTGAGAGAACCACTCAGCCCAGCGACTCGGCCGGAGAGGCCAGCTCAGGACAGAGGGGCACACAGAAGTAAGTAGAGCTGGCTAGCAAAGGGTTTGGCAGGCAGAGCTGGTCTGGTCTCGCTGAGCAGGGACGGTGAAATCTGTGATGGCCTCTGTAGCCGGTTAATGAGCTGTATGGAACGAGAGCTGGGCTCTCTGCTGCTTTGATGTCGCAGGCTGTTTATTTGGCCAGCCTTGCCTGTCCATACAGATGCCTGTCCAATACAGACGCACAGACTTTGAGTGAGAAACATGACACGGAAGAATAAAAACAAAGGAACAGGAAAACAGCAGCAAACAAAGATGTGTGTGCAGCATCGTTATAGGACATGATTTAGCTGGCAGCTGATATCTGTAATCTCAGAGTTGATGTCTTGAATATCTGCTGATGTGTGGAATAAGTGCTTTGTGTATTTCAGAGGAAGGGTCTGAGTGCGTATATGAATGCTAGCACTCTGCTCTTGAAGGCTAAATTGGTGGCGCTCTGCTCCACCTTAGCAAGCCTTTTCTGCCTACTGTGGTCCCCAGGGGCCCTATGATCCCACGTAGAGTAACACTAAGACGTGAGCGTTTGCACTCTGTGTGTGTGTGCTGTACGTTTGTGTGTGCGTGCGTGTACTGTGCCATCAAAGGACCCTCCCTGGACACGTTTTGGACAGCTGCCTAATTTGTTTTTGCTCTTTGGAGCCAATAGAGCATCTCCCTGGGGTCCCGGTGACGTAATGTAATGTGCAGAGAGAGCAGAGCACAAACACTCACACCGCAACTCCCCTGGCAGCGGGCCAACGCCAGCCAAGCATTGTTGTGTTGGTGCAGTGTGATTGGTCATTGGGTCTCTAGACTAGTCCATGGAGAGAAAGGGTGGGGAGAGGGAGAGGGAGAGGAATGGAGGATGAGGGAGAGGGAGAGGAATGGAGGATGTGGGAGAGGGAGGAAATGTAAACATAAAGGATGGTGGCATTTGTATTTATTATGGATCCCCATTTAGCTGTTGCCAAGGCAGCAGCTACTCTTCCTGTGGTCAAGCAAAATTAAGGCAGTTGTATACAGTTAAAAACATTACATTACATTTCACAACAGATTTCACAACACATTAATAAGTGTGTGCCCTCAGGCCACTACTCTACTACCACAAATCTACAATACCTATGTGTGTAGTGTTTCTTATTGTGTGTGCCTGTTTGTTTCTCTTCCCGGTCTCCGCTGTTCCACAAGGTACATTGAATACTAGACCTATATTGCACAATATGTAAGCTCCTGTCAGAAGAGCCATAACAAGGACAAGGCGTTATACAGGGAATATGATTATAACTTCCTCCATCATCATCATCATCCTAGACCTCACTCACTCCGTTTTTGGATTTACTGAAACCAACTAGGGTCCTTATAAATGCTAATTCCCTCTTGCCACATTTTCCGCATGCTTTGCGGCTCACTAGAGCAAGCCATGGACTCTGGGAACGGCTACCCTTTCAGCAGATTTTATGAGTCTGAACAGCCAGCCTCTTGTGTGTCACAGCCAAATAATACGACCCCCTTCCTCCCCCTCCTTCTCCTCTACTGCTCTCTCCCTCCTCTCATCTCTGCCTTAGTTCTTCTCGGTAGTCCTTTACTGTCTTCTCCTCCCAGGTTGCCTCACTTTGCTTCATCAACTCTTTCTACCTCAGCCTCATCTCCAGTTATCTTTACTAATCTCTCTCTTCATATCTCTTCCAGTGGAGCTGAGCGCTATGGGGAGTTACCAGACCCAGACAAGGCAAGCAGGTTCTGGGATGAGCTGTCTCACGTGGGCCTCCCAGGAGACGTGGACGTCCAGTCTCTCTTTGAGGAGTCGGGGCAGTGCTGGGCGCATCACCGCTGTGCGTTATGGTCGCAGGGTGTGTGCGTGGGCGAGGGACAATCACTGCTCAACGTGGACAGAGCCATCGACTCAGGGAGCACAGAGGTGAGCAGCCCATTTTAAAACATGTCTATAAAGTGAATGGGATTATACACTCTAGAGCAGTGGTATTCAAACTTTTTCAGCGGGGACCCCACTTTTTTCTGCCAGAGTTTGTGGACCCCATTCCCCCCCCCCCAAGAATTTCTTGCAACCCCACCCTGAATCTAATGACAACCTTAGTCTGTAAATGTAGGTTTTTACATCAACAAATTACCTTCAATTCATTGCATTTTCATCTCTTATCAAAATGAAAAGAAACCAATAAATACTTTTACTCAATAAAATTGTATTTTTCAAATTATCTTTCTCAAAGTTTTTATATAATCTGTACTCTTACTTTTTTGTTCCCCGACTTTGAATACCACTGCTCTAGAGAACTGTCTATATAGTGAGTTGTCATTGTCTACAGTAAATGCAGTAGGACTTCACACTGTCTTATGAATATGCGTTAACAGTGTGTCCATAGTGAATAGGAATTAACATGGTGCCTATAATGAATGACAGCAGCAGGAAGGGGGTGTTCCAGTGAGAGACGGATAGAGAGGGGGTAGCTCAGTTGGTAGAGCATGGCGAGCAGGGTTGTGGGTTCGTTTCCCACGGGGGACCAGTATGAAAAAATGTATGCACTCACTAACTGTAAGTCGCTCACTAAAGAGCGTCTGCTAAATGACTAAAATGTAAACGTAAAATGAGAGGGGGGAAAAGGAGGGAGGGAGAGACTGGTGAGGTGATGGATCAGGCCGGCTGTTAAAGGTCGCCCCTGGCAGCGCTGCTCTCTCCTCTCTCAGCTGTGAAATGGAAAAGGTCATGACACTCTACAGTAAAGGCTGTATAGAGTCATGGTGGCTTAGCTCGGTGCCTATTGTAGCATTAGCACCAACACAACTCACAGACCCATGACTGGGTGGTTGCGTCCGAAATGGCACCCTATTCCCTATATAGTGCACTACTTTTGACTTGGACCTATAGGGATCAATTTGGGGCACATCCCATATGTCTGGCACTCCCCTCGCCTGCTAGACCATCAGCAAGTCACCAGCTCCTTTTCAAGTGTCTAAACATTCATCCCCCTTCATCTGCAATGGTTGGAAAAGACTTGAAACAATATGGTGGAAGCTCATCAGTAGGCTGGCTTTCATCTGGTCAGTTTGTTCAGATCAGTGCAGATGAATGAGAGGAGGCATGACTCAGTGTGTTTGGGGAAGAATTTATGAGGGAGTCGGAAGTATCCAATAGCATATGATATGACACTTTGGAAGGGAAGTGTTAGCATCAATGGGCTAATCATGGTGTGACAAAGGGAGGGTTTTTAATCAGGAAGAACTGAGAGCATTGATGGATTGTTTTAAAGGAAACATCAAAGGATAGGGGAACCATGGACTTGCATGAGCAATGCTGCATTCTGTGTACAGTACTTTAGGGAGGTCTTCCTTTGAAATTCTTTGTCCTTTGTTGTAGGAGTTTTTTCATTTGTCTGTAGATGCAGTAAGGAACTGGTATACCATATTGTATCAATTCTAATCTGACTCTCGGTTTAGACCATGTTACTGTAAAAGCACTTTGTCCTGGAGCGCTCCTTTTGGCCGGTGATTTTAATGCAGTGAACTGAAATCCGTCTTACCTCATTTTTACCTGCATGTCACCTGTGCAACTAGAGGCGACAAAACGCTTGATCAACTTTAGTCCACACACAGAAATGCATACAAAGCTCTCCCTTGCATTCCATTTGGCAAATCTGACTAACTCTATCCTCCTGATTCCTGCTTAGAAGTGAAAACTCAAACAGGAAGTACCAGTGATGCGCTCAATACGAAAGTGTTCCAATGAAGCAGATGCTAAGCTACAGGACTGTTTCACTAGCACATTGAGGAGTTTACCACATCAGTCACCGGCTTAATTAATAAGTGCATCGACGACGTCCCCACAGTGACATTTACATTTTTGTCATTTAGCAGACCCTCTTATCCAGAGCGACTTACAAATTGGTGCATTCACCTTATGATAGCCAGTGGGACAACCACTTTAAAATATATAATATTTTTTTGGGGGGTGGGGTAGGGGGAGGGTAGAAGGATTACTTTGATCCTATCCCAGGTATTCCTTAAAGAGGTGGGGTTTCAAGTGTCTCCGGAAGGTGGTGAGTGACTCCGCTGTCCTGGCGTTGTGAGGGAGCTTGCTCCACCATTGGGGTGCCAGAGCAGCGAACAGTTTTGACTGGGCTGAGCGGGAACTGTGCTTCCGCAGAGGTGCCAGCAGGCCAGAGGTGGATGAACGCAATGCCCTCGTTTGGGTGTAGGGACTGATCACAGCCTGAAGGTACGGAGGTGCCGTTCCCCTCACAGCTCCGTTGGCAAGCACCATGGTCTTGTAGCAGATTCTGGCTTCAACTGGAAGCCAGTAGTGTGCGGAGTAGCGGGGTGACGTGAGAGAACTTGGGAAGGTTGAACACCAGACGGGCTGCAGCGTTCTGGATGAGTTGGAGGGGTTTAATGTTACAGGCAGGGAGCCCAGCCAACAGCGAGTTGCAGTAATCCAGACGGGAGATGACAAGTGCCTGGATTAGGACCTGTGCCGCTTCCTGTGTAAGGTAGGGTCGTACGCTGCGAATATTGTAGAGCATGAACCTACAGGATTGGGTCACCGCTTTGATGTTAGCGGAGAATGACAGGGTGATGTCCAGGGTCACGCCAAGGTTCTTTGCACTTTGGGAGGAGGACACAACGGAGTGTTGGAGGCCGTACGTACATATCCCAACCAGAATCCATGGATTATAGGCAACATCCGCACTTAGCTAAAGGCTACTGCTGCCGCTTTCAAGGAGCGGGACACTAACCTGGACGCTTATAAGAAATCCCGCTACGACCTCCGAGCCATCAAACAGTCAAAACTTCAATACAGGATGTGGCAGGGCTTGCAAACTATCACAGATTACAAAGGTAAAGCCAGCCGCGAGCTTCCCAGTGAGTACCAGGTGTTCCGGATGACTGTGTGATCTCGCTTTCCGTAGCCGATGTGAGTAAGACCTTTTTAAACAGGTTAACATTCACAAGGCCGTGGGGCCAGATGGACTACCAGGACGTGTACTCCAAGCATGCGCTGACCAGTTGTCAAGTGTCTTCACTAACATTTTCAACCTCTCCCTGACCCAGTCTGTTATACCTACATGTTTCAAGCAGACCACCATAGTACCTGTGCCCAAGAATGCCGAGATAACCTGTCTAAATGACTATCGCCCCTGTAGCACTCATATCTGTAGCCATGAAGTGCTTTGTGGCTGAGGGGCATTGCTGCTGTCGGATGATTATTCAATTTTTTTTACAATGCAATCGTCGTAAAGTAGGGGATGGTTATTCTTCAAATGATTGAATACATTTTTCATGTTGCCTCTCATTGTCACCGCAACTCTGAGGGACTTTTTGCACTGAAATGCTTTGAAAGGCTGGTCATGGCTCACAACACCATCCCAGTCACCCTGGACCCTCTCAATTCGCATACAGATCAACAGATGGCGCAATCTCTATTGCACTGCATACTGCCCTCTCCCACCTGGACAAGAGGAACACCTACTGTATGTGAGAATGCTGTTTATTGACTACAGCTCAGCGTTCAACACCATAGTGCCCTCCAAACTCATCACTTAGCTCAGGACCCTGGGACTGAACACCTCCCTCTGCAACTGGATCCTGGACTTCCTGACGGGCCGCCCCCTGGTAGTGAGGGTAGGCAACAACACATCCGTCAAGCTGACCCTCAACATGGGGGCCCCTCAGGGGTGCGTGCTTAGTCCTATGGCTGCACGATTTGGACAAAATACAGTATCTAATTGCGTTTTTTGGGAGGGGGGCCCAGATATTGCGATTTATGAATTGTGATTTTCAAACAATTTTCAGGGTAGAGAACATCACTTCTAAAATGATATCATATGAATGAATACATACTGTGCTAACTGAATACAAAACCAAATTAAACAAATATTTTCCAACATTGTTATAGGCTACATATGATAATAGATAGGATTATTACACCTACATATTAACAAAACATTTTTTAAATGATCATCAAATATAGTGTGCTATAAGCGCAGCACTAATTTAATTAATTAATTAGTAACACGAGTTCCCATTTCCTATTTTACTTTTATGAGTTCTTAAATAACCTAAGTTAACCCAAGGCTGCAGATGGAATAGGAAGCTTATGATTGTGTAATTATGTATAAGTAGGCCTCGTCATTATTATAATTAGAAGTCAGTGTCTTAAAAACATGTAACACATGTTGCCTTCCGATTGCAAGGTGCAGCTTGTGTCCGAAGCATCGGTGTCTTGGCCAGTCATTCAATGCGACATGTTTCAATATCTCCCTTATTTTTGTTAAAGTGTGGGGATGGCGAATATGTGCGAGATGGAATCTTGTATTTCCTGTCCAGCTTGTTTATGATCTTCTTGAAGCAGTCTTTGCTGACTGTAAATAGGAACCATGTCTTTGGCTATGTGATAGCTTCTGTGATTTGTATGCGCCTGCGCAGGATGTTATTTCGTAGGGCGTTACACTTGAAAACGCATCAGCAATCAATGCCTGTTTAACATAGGTGGCTGGTTGTGGCTGAGGGGCATTGCTGCTGTCAGGTGCTTATTTTTTTTACCATGCAATCGTCATTAAAGTAGAGGATGGTTATTCTTCAAAGGATTGAATACATTTGTCGTCTTGCCTCTGACCCTCAACACGGGGGCCCCTCAGCGGTGCATGCTTAATCCCTTCCTTTACTCCCTGTTCATCCACGACTGCGTCGCTGCTCACGCCTCCAACACGATCATTAAGTTTGCTGACGAAACGACAGTGGTTGGCCTGATCACCGACGACGATGACCGCCGATAGGGAGGAGGTCAGTGACCTGGCAGTGTGGTGCCAGAACAACAACCTCTCCCTCAATGTCAGCAAGACAAAGGAGCTGATCGTGGACTACAGGAAACGGAGGACCGAGCACACCCCCTTCAACATCGACAGAGCTGTAGTGGAGCTGGTCGAGAGCTTCATGTTCTTCAGCATTCACATCACTAAGGAATTATCATGGTCCAAACACATCAACACCGTCGTGAAGAAAGCACGACATCACCTCTTCCCAGGAGGCTGAAAAGATTTGTCATGGGCCCTCAGATCCTCAAATTTCTACAGCTGCACTATTGAGAGCATCTTGACTTGCTGCATCACCGCTTGGTATGGCAACTGCTTGGCATCCGACTGCAAGACGCTACAAAGGGTAGTGCGCACTGCCCATACATCACTGGGGCCGAGCTCCCTGCCATCCAGGACCTCTATACCAGGCTGTGTCAGATGAAAGCCCTAAAAATTGTCAGACCCCGGCACCCAAGTCATAGACTTTTCTCTCTGCTGCCCCACTGCAAGAGGTACCGATGCAGCAAGTCTGAAACCAACAGGACCCTGAACAGCTTTTACCCCCAAGCCATAAGACTGCTAAATAGTTGGACCGGGTAGCTATTGGTTAACTATTTAACTATCTGTGTTGACCCTTTTTGCATTAACTCTTTTGATTCATCACATACGCTGCTGCTACTGTTTTTATTATCTATCCTGTTGCCTAGTCACTTTAGCCATACAGTGAGGGAAAAAAGTATTTGATCCCCTGCTGATTTTGTACGTTTTCCCACTGACAAAGACATGATCAGTCTATAATTGTAATGGTAGGTTTATTTGAACAGTGAGAGACAGAATAACAACAAAAAAATCCAGAAAAACGCATGTCAAAAATTTTATGAATTGATTTGCATTTTAATGAGGGAAATAAGTATTTGACCCATCTGCAAAACATGACTTAGTACTTGGTGGCAAAACCCTTGTTGGCAATCAGAGGTCAGACGTTTCTTGTAGTTGGCCACCAGGTTTGCACACATCTCAGGAGGGATTTTGTTCCACTCCTCTTTGCAGATCTTCTCCAAGTCATTAAGGTTTTGAGGCTGACGTTTGGCAACTCGAACCTTCAGCTCCCTCCACAGATTTTCTATGGGATTAAGGGCTGGAGACTGGCTAGGTCGCTCCAGGACCTTAATGTGCTTCTTCTTGAGCCACTCCTTTGTTGCCTTGGCCGTGTGTTTTGGGTCATTGTCATGCTGGAATACCCATCCACGACCCATTTTCAATGCCCTGGCTGAGGGAAGGAGGTTCTCACCCAAGATTTGACGGTACATGGCCCGTCCAATCGTCCCTTTGATGCGGTGAAGTTGTCCTGTCCCCTTAGCAGAAAAACACCCCAGTGGGGATGGTGTTCTTGGGGTCATAGGCAGCATTCCTCCTCCTCCAAACACGGCGAGTTGAGTTGATGCCAAAGAGCTCGACTTTGGCCTCATCTGACCACAACACTTTCACCCAGTTCTCCTCTGAATCATTCAGATGATCATTGGCAAACTTCAGACTGGCCTGTATATGTGCTTTCTTGAGCAGGGGGACCTTGCGGGCGCTGCAGGATTTCAGTCCTTCACGGCGTAGTGTGTTACCAATTGTTTTCTTGGTGACTATGGTCCCAGCTGCCTTGAGATCATTGACAAGATCCTACCATGTAGTTCTGGGCTGATTCCTCACTGTTCTCATGATCATTGCAACTCCACGAGGTGAGATCTTGCATGGAGCCCCAAGCCGAGCGAGATTGACAGTTATTTTGTGTTTCTTCCATTTGCGAATAATCGCACCAACTGTTGTCACCTTCTCACCAAGCTGCTTGGCGATTCCAGCCTTGTGTAGGTCTACAATCTTGTCCTTGACAACCTTGGAGAGCTCTTTGGTCTTGGCCATGGTGGAGAGTTTGGAATCTGATTGATTGATTGCTTCTGTGGACAGGTGTCTTTTTTATACAGTTAACAAGCTGAGATTAGGAGCACTCCCTTTAAGAGTGTGCTCCTAATCTCAGCTCGTTACCTGTATAAAAGACACCTGGGAGCCAGAAATATTTCTGATTGAGAGGGGGTCAAATACTTATTTCCCTAATTTAAAATGCAAATCAGTTTATAACATTTATGACATGCGTTTTTCTGGATTTTGTTGTTGTTATTCTGTCTCTCACTGTTCAAATAAACCTACCATTAAAATTATAGACTGATCATTTCTTTGTCAGTGGGCAAACGTACAAAATCAGCAGGGGATCAAATACTTTTTTCCCTCACTGTACCTATACGCACATTACTACCTCAATGACCTTGTACCCCTGTACATGGTCTCGGTACTGCAACCCCGTGTATATAGCCAAGTTATTTGTTTCCATTATTTCAATTTTTTCTCTGCGTTGTTGGGAAGGGTACGTAACTAAGCATTTCACTGTTAGTCTACGCCTGTTTATGAAGCATATGACAAATAAAATTAAAGATGTGAAAAGTCTTAGGAGGGCTGTTCTTACACAGTATGAATTGTTGTGTATGGGAAATAGAGGAGAAATGGGATCTCTCAATTGTTCTCATACACAACAATACATTTACTGTCTAAGCACAACCTTGCACTACCAAAAATACCTTCCTCATCTCAAAGTACTGTCTGTAAACCTCCCCTAGCCCATTGACTTTGACAGATCATTCTTGTCAATAGTAGCCCCTTGCAGGGGATTTTTGTAGACATATCTTTGTATTGTGTTTTAAGAATCTAGAGAGAAGAATGAGGTGATTGTGTCATTACTGTTGTAAAAAGGCCTTTATACATTGAACAAAAATGTAAACGCAACATGCAACAATTTCCAAGATTTTACTGAGTTAGAGATCATATAAGGAAATATGTAAATTGAAATTCGTTAGGGCCTGATCTATGGATTTCACATGATTGGGAATACAGATATGCGTGCTGTTTTCACAGTTACCTTAAAAAAAGGTATGGGCGTGGATCAGAAAACCAGTCTGTATCTGTCTGGTGTGACCACCATTTGCCTCATGCAACGCGACTCATCTTGTTCGCATAGAGTTGATCAGGGTGTTGTTTGTGGCCTTTGGAATGTTGTCCCACTCCTCTTCAATGGGTGTGCGAAGTTGCTGGATATTGGCTGGAACTGGAACATGCTGTCACTCACGTCGATCCAGAGCATCTCAAACATGCTCAATGGGTGACATGTGTGGTGAGTATGCAGGCCATGGAAGAACTGAGACATTTTCAGCTTCCAGGAATTGTGCACAGATCCTTGCGACATGTGGCCATGCATTATCATGCTGAAACATGAGGTGATGGCGGTGGAAGAATGGCACAACAATGGGCCTCAGGATCTCGTCACAGTATCTCTGTGCATTCAAAATGCGTTGATAAAATGCAATTGTGCTTGTTGTCCGTCGCTTATTGCCTGCCTGCTTGCCCAAACCATAACCCCACCGCAACCATGGGGCACTCTGTTTACAACGTTGACATCAGCAAACCGCTCGCCCACACAACACCATGCATTCTATCTGCCATCTGCCCAGTACAGTTGAAACCGGGATTCATCCGTGAAGAGCACACTTCTCCAGTGTGCCAGTGGCCATCGAAGGTGAGCATTTGCCCACTGAAGTCGGTTACAACGCCGAACGGCAGTCAGGTCAAGATCCTGGTGAGGACGATGAGCACGCAGTTGAGCTTCCCTGAGATGGTTTCTGACAGTTTGTGCAGAATTTCTTCGGTTGCGCAAACCCACAGTTTCATCAGCTGTCCGGGTGGTTGGTCTCAGATGATCCCGCAGGTGAAGAAGCCGGATGTGGCGGTCCTGGGCTGGCGTAGTTACACATGGTCCGTGGTTGTGAGGCCGGTTGGACGTACTGCCAAATTCTCTTAAATGATGGAGGCGGCTTATGGTAGAGAAATTAACATTAAATTATCTGGCAACCGCTCTGGTGGACATTCATGCAGTCAGCATGCCAATTGTGCAAGCTCCCTCAACTTGAGAAATGTGGCGTTGTGTGACAAAAATGCTTTTTTTTTAGTGACCTTTTATTGTCCCCAGCACAACGTGCACCTGTGTAATGATCATGCTGTTTAATCAGCTTCTTGATATGCCACACCTGTCAGGTGGATGGATTTTCTTGGCAAAGGAGAAATGCTCACTAACAGGGATGTAAACACATTTGTACACAGAAATTGAGAGAAATACGTTTTTTGTGCATATGGAACATTTCTGCGGTCTTTTATTTCTGCTCATGAAACATGGCACCAACACTTAACATGTTGAGTTTATATTTTTGTTCAGTATAAATAAATTTGATTGACTCCCCTCTTGTTTCCCCCCTTTCTAGCACTGTGCATACTGTAAGCGCCTTGGAGCCTCCATCAAGTGCTGTGCTGAAGGATGTGCTCAACTGTACCATTACCCATGTGCGGGGGCGGCAGGGACTTTTCAGGATATCAGGAGTCTCTCCCTCCTCTGTCCGGATCACATAGAACTGGCCATCAGCAGATGTGAGTCCAGCGTCATACAAATTCACTTGAAATAATTATATGATGTAATGCTGTCATAAGTAGGAACAAGGAAAAACTCTCTAGACGTCATCTGAAATTTCCCTATTCTCCATTTCCCTCCCTCCCTCTCTTTCTCGCTCTCTCTCTCTCTTTCCTTTCCTCCCCCTCTTACCCTCCCCCTCTTCCCCCTCCTAGTTCCAGACGACTTTATCTGTGCACTGTGTGACAGCCCTGGGGAGCTCCTTGACCATCTCTTCTGTACCAGCTGTGGGCAGCACTACCACGGGGCCTGCCTGGACATGGCTGTGACCCCGCTGAGGAGAGCTGGCTGGCAGTGCCCAGAGTGCAAGGTCTGCCAGGCCTGCAAGTGAGTCACCTTCCAACAGCCCCATCCGTCCACCCACACACCTGACCTGGCCCTGTATTGAGATTTGTATGTGTGGCAGTGGCCGTCAGGCATGGAGGTGGACACTGTGTGATTTTGTTTGTGCTACCACTGTGGTTTGTGGGTAACGCACCCTCAGGCACTGTTCTTTAGTCTCGTACCTCAAACAGCCTGGTTACTGTTAGCAACCGAGTCCACAATAAATTCAGGTCGGCTCTGCAATACAGATTAGACCAACACATTGACCCTTTAGCTGTGACTTTGCAACAGTCGTTCGTTTCTAGGATTAGGGCACACATTTTTAACATAAGGGGCTACATATAGAGTACATAGATCCAAAGAATGTATGTAGAGCTCTCAAGTGTCCTTCTCCCTGTGTGCAGGAACCCAGGGGAGGACGATAAGATGTTGGTGTGTGACATGTGTGACAAAGGCTATCACACTTTCTGTCTGCAACCGGCCATTGAAGACATCCCTACCAACGGATGGAGGTGTAAGGTATGTGGAAGACACTACAATACTGTGAAAGATGGACATTATAGTGTAAGGTGCTGTATCAGGGTCGGAATTGAACGAGGGGCAAAAATGTCCGCTAAGGTTTCTTAAATGCCCCCTAAATTGTCATAACGAGGGCAAATAAATGCCCTTGAAAAATGTTTTGTAAGATATCAAAATTAAAACTATACACCGGCCGCAGCAACGAGATCAAGCCCCCTCCCCCCATCTCGCACAACCTGGGCACCTTGGGTAATAATAACAGAGAGGAAGAGGCGAAGCGAAAGAGTTTACTCCCGTCAAAATCTGTCCACGGTAAGCAGACCTGCTCCCACTTCTCAAGTATTTTTTTTATTGGCATTGACCGATTTCTAATTTGAAAAACGACGGCGCAAACATTAGCGACAGCAGAAGTTGAAAAATATGTTAATAATAATGACCCACCGGCAGCCTCTATCGCTGAGCAAGTCAACCGTCAAAACCACAGTTAAAAACAACCATCGAGGGATGGAAGATTGATTGGGTGGGGGTCAAGACCATTCAAGATGCTGCCACCGTAATGTTCTGCAAAGCCTGCCATGAAACTTTGGTACAAAATACATCTAAGAGCTTTCGTTGGGCTATCGCCTTTGATTCTTGAGTCAAAAAAAATATATGCATCGGTGAGCCACAGTCACAAAGCAGCGTATGGTCAGTTTAGTTCATTTGTCACATAAACTAGTTGAAAAGGTGGAATGGGATTTTTTCACAAATGAAAAGCGTAAAAATGGACAGGAGAAGCCCAGCACAATACCAGCACGCTGACAAACCTAATGTTGATCTCTCTCGAAGGCCCACCAGAGGAAGAGATCAACCTTGTTCCATAAATTGCTCAGTTCTCCTATAATTATATTTATTTTGTGTTATGAATTGGTGTGTCCAATTGTTATGCATCACATTTAGGCAACTCAAACCACAAAGAATGTGGATTTCTACCAATGTGAGTTAAAATTAATAATACTTTATATTATTATTATTGTTATAATTTCATTAATTGAGTGAATGATTGCTTTTTTGCCAATACAAGACTTTAGAAACATTTCCACATTAGCTATTTACGTTTCTTTTTATCCACAAATGAAAATGCCATGGAAATGCCTCAAAATGCCCCCTAAAAGTTCACAGGGTAGAAAATGCCTTTAAAAATAAAATAATAATCCTGTCCTCTGCTGTATATTACAGGTAAATGGTATGAATCTACAATATATGAAAAGCTGAAGATGGCACAGGGGGGGAAAAATCTGTGTAGAATGAGAAATGGAATTAAAGGGTTGTATGTTCCTTTTCTCTGTCAATATGTAAGAACAGTGGTTTAAAACTCCCACAGTTAATGTTGAGAAATTCAGCTGCCTGATGAGAATATTGAATTTTTTCCGTGGTTGTATCTGTGCTTCCTGTGGTTAAGAAATGACTCACACAGGCCGCTCTTTTAAAGGCTGCCGTTTAGCCTCAAACCCTGAATCATTTCAGATAAGGCGGCGCCCGTGTGTGTGCGGTGGGGAAATCAAACCGTAGGCGTCGTCATCCCCTGCCTGTGGCCTCTTCCTCTGGTGGGGCAGGTAGCGTGCGGTGCTTGTCTGGGCGTACAATCAGCTGCTGCGGTGGTGGTGGGTGGGGATCAGACTGCAGACCGCAGCAGCCAGTGAGGTGCCGGCCAGGTGGTGGAGAATCTTCACACTCACTTAGCTTTTGCCTCTCAGTCTGACTCTGCAGCACAGAAGGAACACAGCCCACACAGCACCCAACCCCCTCCTCTCTCTCTCTCTCTCTCTCGCTCTTCTCTCTCGCTCTTCTCTCTCTCTCTCGCTCTTCTCTCTCTCTCTCGCTCTTCTCTCTCTCTCTCGCTCTTCTCTCTCTCTCTCGCTCTTCTCTCTCGCTCTCGCTCTTCTCTCTCGCTCTCGCTCTTCTCTCTCTCTCTCTCTTCTCTCTCTCTCTCTCTCTCTCTCTCTCTCTCTCGCTCTTCTCTCTCTCTCTCGCGCTCTCTCCAACTCGCTCCTCTCTCTCCTCCCTCCTCCACTCTTGAAGCTGCTGTGTCTTGCCCAAGCGCTTTAGTTCAGACTGAAGCCTCATCTGAATGTCTTCTTGGAGATGAATAAAAAAAATTAAGAATCATTGTTTCAGTTCTCTCTCTCCCTCCTCCTCCAGAACTGCAGAGTGTGTGTCCAGTGCGGCACCAGGACCAGCGGTCAATGGCACCACACCAGTCTACTGTGTGAGACCTGTGTCCAACATCAGGACCCCGACCTTAGCTGTCCGCTGTGTGCCTGTATCCTGGACCCAGAGCACCACAAAGACCTGCTGTCCTGCCACAGCTGTAAAAGGTACACACACACAGTCCCTTTGTTCATTCTATTTTCTATCTCCATTGTTTTACCATTGTCTCTTTTCCCATTGATGTTGTGATGGAGTCCTTAATCTTCGTTTGTCCTCTCCTCCTGCTTCCAGATGGCTCCACCTGGAATGTGAGCGCCAGTCGTCAGGTCAAGCAGACATCCAGCCCAGCCAGGGCTATGTGTGTTCAAGCTGTAGGCCTACTGGGTCACTACCACAACAGGCCCCACCACAGGTAGAGGAGGAGGTGGTGGCGGAGAAGGACACAGGAGGCCTAGAGCTGAGCCCACAGACTGCTACTCAGAGCCACACAGACTCAGAACCGGTGGTTCTAATGCATACAGATCTAGAACCTGGTCTGCAGCCGCTGAGATCTCCTTCTCCAGTGCACAATGATCCAGAACTGGAATTACAACCAGTTCCAATGCACACAGATACAGAACCAGAGCCAAAGCCTATTCAAGCCACCGCCACTGTCTGTGAGAACGGCCATGAGGAGAGGCAGCCACAGCAGGCTACATCAGACCAGCAGCCCGGTAAGTCCCTCTTTTGTCTGACTGGGTTATTTGTGTCTACACACAGAGGCCAACTGTGTGTTGTGGTTGAACATTGTTTCCCCCTATCATTCTCCTTTAATGCTCTCGAGCGGTTTGGCAGGTGGACTCATTAGAGTGTGAGAGATTTGTTTGTCACATGGCTAATTACCTCAGTATTGAAAGGTTACATGAAAACCGCTAGTCTGGCTTTTTTAGTGTCCAAACTCTGAGACCAGGCAGGCTTTCGGGTACAGAATGCCAGACAGTGTAACTCTGTGGGCTAGACACACACACACACAAACACACACACAATTCCTTTCCTTGCAGGTGTTAGGTTTGGCCACGGTCGAGCAGCAGTATCACTGATGAAGTTATAAGTCCCTTGTGTGTAGATGAAGGCAGTCTGGCCTGGATGAAGACCAGAGGGAAGCATTGCTCTGTCTGCTGTCTTTCAATCTCATTCTTTGCCATGGCTCACATCAGACTGACAGCCATTCATCATCAGGGGCTTGGTTTCTAAAGGCATCAATAACCAGATGGGGTCCCATTATCACAAGATTAAAGCCATGAAAGCATTGTTTTTGTAATTCTTTTGGAGTGAAAAAGCACTTTGTATTCTCCCATTGATTCTCCTGGGGAGATGGAGAGTTTGTTGCGCTCTGTCCTTGTTTCGAGGACTGGACTAGAGACTAACCTGGGTGAACAGAACACCTGCCTACTGGGTGGTGTTCAGTATGGCACGCCGTAGCAAAACATTTTGCAATGGAAAACAAAAGTCTGCTGTTATTTGACAGAATTAATACATTCTAGAATGAGTTCCGAATTAGAAGTAGAACTTCCCCTGTTTCATTTCCCTGCAGAATGTGTCTTCTCTTGAACACAACACTGGCCTGTATTCCTCCTCATCTATTATACCTTAGCAGCAATGCTTCTCTTCTCCATAGTTTCCATGGGCAACAGAGCCTCACATACAGTAGGTATTAGTAGCTATGCAGGATGCTTCTCTAGTATGAACTGAGTGACCCTGCTGTACAGTCCTAGCAGGGGCAGTACATATCCACTCAGGCCTTTGGGGCTTGGCTGCCTGAGGTGATCTGAGGCTTGTGTGCGGCTGCTCGTCCATGGAAACCCATTTCATGAAGCTCCCGACGAACAGTTATTGTGCTGATGTTGCTTCCAGAGGCAGTTTGGAATTCGGTAGTGAGTGTTGCAACCGAGGACAGACGATTTCTACGTGCTACGCACTCGGGGGTCCCGTTCTGTGAGCTTGTGTGGCCTACCACTGAGCCGTTGTTGCTCCTAGATGTTTCCACTTCACAATAACAGCCCTTACATTTGACCGGGGTAGCTCTAGCAGGGCAGAAATTTGACAAACTGACTTGTTGGAAAGGTGGCATCCTATGACGGTGGCATGTTGAAAGTCACCAAGCTCTTCTTTTTTTTTTTTTTTTTCCTCCCCAATTTCGTGATATCCAATCGCGATCTTGTCTCATCGCTGCAACTCCCCAACGGGCTCGGGAGAGGCGAAGGTCGAGTCATGCATCCTCCGAAACATGAACCGCCAAACCGAAGTCAGTCTGCAGGCGCCCGGCCCACCACAAGGAGTCACTAGGGCGCAATGAGCCAAGTAAACCCTCCCCTAACCCGGACGACGCTGGGCCAATTGTGCGCCTCCCTATGGGACTCCTGGTCACAGCCGGTTGTGACACAGCCTGGTATCGAACCAGGGTCTGTAGTGAAATGCTGTCTGCATTTTTCCTCTCCGCTCGCTTGCTTCTCAAAAGTGGCTTGTGCTGTGTCAGCTGCAAGCACAAGTAGCCTAGCTAGCTACTGCCCCCTTGAAGATTTTGACAAATTACTAGACACTCGAGCCTCTCAATCCGTATATGACGTGAGACACATTTGACAGAAGTACTAAAAGTGACACAAATTCTAGTACTGAAAAGGTACAGAAGTTTCGGTATACCGTGCAACACTAATAGGTAGTGGTAAAGTGACTAGGCAACAGGATAGATAATAAACAGTAGCAGCAGCGTATGTGATGAGTCAGAGTTAGTGTAAAGAGGGTCAATGCAGAAAGTCTGGGTAGCGATTTGGTTAACTAGGCTATTTAGTAGTCTTATGGCTTGGGGGTAGAAGCTGTTCAGGGTCCTGTTGATTCCAGACTTGGTGCATCGTGACCGCTTGCCGTACAGTAGCAGAGAGAACAGTCTGTGACTTGGGTAACTGGAGTCTTTGACAATTTGTAGGGCCTTCCTCTGACACCACCTGGTATAGAGGTCATGGATGGCAGGGAGCTCGGCCCCAGTGATTGATTGACTGGGCCGTACGCACTACCCTCTGTAGCGCCTTGCGGTCGGATGCCAAGCAGTTGCCATGCCAAGCAGTGATGCAGCCAGCCAAGATTCTCTCAATGGTGCAGCTGTAGAACATTTTGAGGATCTGAGGGCCCATGCCAAATCATTTCAGGCTCCTGAGGGGCAAGAGGCATTGTCGTGCCTTCTTCAAGACTGTGTTGGTGTGTGTGGACCATGTTAATTCCTTAGTGTTTGTGGACACTGAGGAACATGAAACTCTCAACCCGCTCCATTACAGCCCCGTGGATGGGGGCGTGCTCCAAGCCTGGAATTTCAAGATTTTAGGGGCAAGGCCATTTGTGTATGTAAATGTAGATAAATAAGTGCTGACATAAAAATGTTGCCAAACTTTAATGAGACTTTTAATTACATATAGTGCATTCGGAAAGTATTCAGACCCCTTGACTTTTTCCACATTTTGTTACGTTAGTCTTATTCTAAGATGGATTAAACAATTTTTTTCCCTCATCAATCTACACACAATACTCGAAAATGACAAAGCGAAAATAGGTTTTTAGAAATGTTTGCTAATGTATTCAAAATAATAAAGAGAGACCATATTTATATAAGTATTCAGACCCTTTGCTATGAGACTCGAAATTGAGCTCCGGTTGGATGGGGAGCGTCGCTGCACAGCTATTTTCAGGTCTCCAGAGATGTTAGATCGGGTTCAAGTCCGGTCTCTGGCTGGGCCACTCAAGGACATTCAGAGACTTGTCCCAAAGCCACTCCTGCGTGCTTAGATTGTTGTCCTGTTGGAAGATAAACCTTCGCCCCAGTCTGAGGTCCTGAGTGCTCTGGAGAAGGTTTTCATCAAGGATCTCTCTCTACTTTGCTCCGTTCATCTTTCCCTCGATCCTGACTAGTCTCCCAGTCCCTGCCACTGAAAAACATCCCCACAGCATGATGCTGCCACCATGCTTCACTGTACGGATGGTGCCAGGTTTCCTCCAGACATGACGCTTGGCATTCATTGGTTTCATCAGACTAGAGAATCTTGTTTCTCATTGTCTGAGTCCTTTAGGTGCCTTTTGGCAAACACCAAGCGGGCTGTCCTGTGCCTTTTTACTGAGGAGTGGCTTCCGTCTTGCCGCTCTACCATAAAGGCCTGATTGGTGGAGTGCTGCAGAGATGGTTGTCCTTCTGGAATGTTCTCCCGTACCGGAGCTCTGTCAGAGTGACCATCAGGTTCATGGTCACCTCCCTTACCAAGGCCCTTCTCCCCTGATTGCTCAGTTTGGCCAGGCGGCCAGCTCTAGGAAGAGTCTCTTGGTGGTTCCAAACTTCTTCCATTTAAGAATGATGGAGGCCACTGTGTTCTTGGGGACCTTCAATGCTGCAGACATTTTTTGGTACCCTTCCCCAGATCTGTGCCTCGACACAATCCTGTCTCTGAGCTCTACAGACAATTCCTTCAACCTCATGGCTTGGTTTTTGCTTTGACATGCACTGTCAACTGCGGGACCTTATATAGACAGGTGTGTGCCTTTCCAAATCATGTCCCGTGTAGCTCAGTTGGTAGAGCATGCCGCTGTATGAAAGAAAAATGTATGCACTCACTATAACTGTAAGTCGCTCTGGATAAGAGCGTCTGCTAAATGACTAAAATGTAAAATGGAATGTCCAATCATTATGGGGTATTGTGTGTAGAGGGAGGATAAAAATAAGATATTTTAGAATAAGGCTGTAATGTAACAAAATGAGGAAAGATTCAAGGGTTCTGAATACTTTCCCAATGCACTGTGTATGTTTGTATATGTATATATGTGTATATATACACTACCAGTCAAAAGTTTGGACACCTACTCATTCAAGGGTTTTCCTTTTTTTAAACTATTTTTTACGTTGTAGAATAATAGTGAAGACATCAAAACTTCTAAATAACACATGGAATCATGTAGTAACCAAAAAAGTGTTAAACAAATCAAAATGTATTTTATATTTGAGATTCTTCAAATAGCCACCCTTTGTCTTGATTACAATACTAATGTTTTAGCTTATGAAGAGTTCCAAAATCAATATTTGGTGGAATAACCTTGATTTTTCAATCACAGCTTTCATGCGTCTTGGCATGCTCTCCACCAGTCTTTCACATTGATGTTGGGTGACTTTATGCCACTCCTGGCGCAAAAATTCAAGCAGCTCGGCTTTGTTTGATGGCTTGTGACAATCCATCTTCCTCTTCATCACGTTCCAGAAGTTTTCAATGGGGTTCAGGTCTGCAGATTGGGCTGGCCATGACAGGGTCTTGATCTGGTGGTCCTCCATCCACACCTTGATTGACCTGGCTGTGTGGCATGGCACATTGTCCTGCTGGAAAAACCAATCCTCAGAGTTGGGGAACAATGTCAGAGCAAAAGGAAGCAAGTTTTCTTTTAGGACAACCTTGTACGTGGCTTGATTCATGCGTCCTTCACAAAGACAAATCTGCCCGACTCCAGCCATGCTGAAGCACCCCCAGATCATCACTGATCCTCCACCAAATTTCACAGTGGATGCGAGATGCTGTGCCTTGTAGGCCTCTCCAGGTCTCCGTCTAACCATTAGACGACCAGGTTTTGGGCAAAGCTGAAAATTGGACTCATCAGAGAAGATTACCTTACTCCAGACCTCTATGGTCCAATCCTTATGGTCTTTTGCAAACCTCAGCCTGGCTCTTCTTTGCTTCTCATTGATGAAGGGCTTTTTTCTAGCTTTGCACGACTTCAGCCCTGCCCCTAGGAGCCTGTTTCGAACCGTCCTCGCCGTGCACTTCACCCCAGCTGCCATTTGCCATTCTTTTTGTAGGTCACTTGATGTCATCCTACGGTTGTTGAGTGACATTCGAATGAGTTGGCGGTCATCCCGGTCAGTAGAGAGTCGTTTTTGCCCTCTGCCGGTCTGTAGCTTTTATCCCCAATGTCTGCTGCTTGACCTTGTTCTTATGAACCGCCGTCTTTGAAATTGTAAGGATGGAAGCAACCTGACGCTCACTGTATCCCTCGGCCAGTAAAGCCAGAATTGAACCCTTCTTTTCCTCACTCAAAACTTTCCTTTTCAACTCTTTTGGCATCGTCAATAGTTATTTTTTGATTAATATTACTTTTGAGGGACTATTAGCACTGTTTTTGCCATCCAGCTGGTCCTAATGCAAGAGGATAGTGATGACCACAGCAGTGGTTTTTATACCTTTCCTCGTTAAATAAGATTTGGTTCAGGTGATCACCTAATCAGTACCTAATTCAGTAGAATGAGGTGTGCCTGTGTTGGAATTCAACAGACACTGGAATGGAATGGCTGTCATACATGTAGAGATGATGATTTAAGAAAAATTTGCAGTGGTCTCTTAATTTTTTGCCAGAACTGTGTGTGTGTGTGTGTGTGTGTGTATGTATATATATATATATATATATCACACTTCTGTGAAATCTAACTGTCCACTTAGGAAGCAACACTGATTGACAATAACTTTCACATGCTGTTGTGCAAATGGAATAGACAACAGGTGGAAATTATAGGCAATTAGCTAGACACCCCCAATAAAGGACTGGTTTTGCAGGTGGTGACCACAGACCACTTCTCAGTTCCTATGCTTCCTGGCTGATGTTTTGGTCACTTTTGAATGCTGGCGGTGCTTTCACTCTAGTGGTAGCATGAGACGGAGTCTACAACCCACACAAGTGGCTCAGGTAGTGCAGCTCATCCAGGATGGCACATCAATGCGAGCTGTGGCAAGAAGGTTTGCTGTGTCTGTCAGCGTAGTGTCCAGAGCATGGAGGCGCTACCAGGAGACAGGCCAGTACATCAGGAGACGTGGAGGAGGCCGTAGGAGGGCAACAACCCAGCAGCAGGACTGCTACCTCCACCTTTGTGCAAGGAGGAGCACTGCCAGAGCCCTGCAAAATGACCTCCAGCAGGCCACAAATGTGCATGTGTCTGCTCAAACGGTCAGAAACAGACTCCATGAGGGTGGTATGAGGGACTGACGTCCACAGATGGGGGTTGTGCTTACAGCCCAACACCGTGCAGGACGTTTGGCATTTGCCAGAGAACACCAATATTGGCAAATTCGCCACTGGCGCCCTGTGCTCTTCACAGATGAAAGCAGGTTCACACTGAGCACATGTGACAGACGTGACAGAGTCTGGAGACGCCGTGGAGAACTTTCTGCTGCCTGCAACATCCTCCAGCATGACCGGTTTGGCGGTGGGTCAGTCATGGTGTGGGGTGGCATTTCTTTGGGGGGCCGCACAGCCCTCCATGTGCTCGCCAGAGGTAGCCTGACTGCCATTAGGTACCGAGATGAGATCCTCAGACCCCTTGTGAGACCATATGCTGGTGCGGTTGGCCCTGGGTTCCTCCTAATGCAAGACAATGCTAGACCTCATGTGGCTGGAGTGTGTCAGCAGTTCCTGCAAGAGGAAGGCATTGATGTTATGGACTGGCCCGCCCGTTCCCCAGACCTGAATCCAATTGAGCACATCTGGGACATCATGTCTCGCTCCATCCACCAACGCCACGTTGCACCACAGACTGTCCAGGAGTTGGTGGACGCTTTAGTCCAGGTCTGGGAGGAGATCCCTCAGGAGACCATCCGCCACCTCATCAGGAGCATGCCCAGGCATTGTAGGGAGGTCATACAGGCACGTGGAGGCCACACACACTACTGAGCCTCATTTTGACTTGTTTTAAGGACATTACATCAAAGTTGGATCAGCCTGTAGTGTGGTTTTCCACTTTAATTTTGAGGGTGACTCCAAATCCAAACCTCCATGGGTTGATAAATTTGATTTCCATTGATAATTTTTGTGTGATTTTGTTGTCAGCACATTCAACTATGTAAAGAAAAAAGTATTTAATAAGATTATTTCATTCATTCAGATCTAGGATGTGTTATTTTAGTGTTCCCTTTATTTTTTTGAGCAGTGTATATAAACACACACACACACACACACACACACACACAGTGGGGAGAATAAGTATTTGATACACTGCTGATTTTGCAGGTTTTCCGACTTACAAAGCATGTAGAGGTCTGTAATTTTTATCATAGGTACACGTCAACTGTGAGAGACGGAATCGAAAACAAAAATCTTAGAAAATCACATTGTATGATTTTTAAGTAATTAATTTGCATTTTATTGCATGACATAAGTATTTGATCACCTACCAACCAGTAAGAATTCTGGCTATCACAGACCTGTTAGTTTTTCATTAAGAAGCCCTCCTGTTCTCCACTC